>NW_022145599.1:11254260-11854260 GCF_000002235.5 Strongylocentrotus purpuratus | reverse complement strand
AACCTGGATTATTTTTAGACCAGAATGATAAAGACATATCTGTGAATGTTTGCAAATGGAGATATGGTATTGTTGGTCGTATTGCAGACTGTTTGATATCCATCTATTATCGACAGTGTTTGCAGTATCATAAATTAAAGAGATAGTTTATCATCAAGCCTCCCTTTTAAGTAGGTTCACTTTTCACTTCCGTATTTCATGATTTACAGAACGTTCTTTAATATTATTAATTAGTATGATTCAGGATCATTTAATTCCATACATGTATACTCTTAAGAAAGGTAAATGTTTCTTAAAATAAATTATGCTTTGTTATTTTTTGCGTGGAATACGCATGAAAGCAACCAATCAGCAAACAAATCTTAAGTGGGTCGGACATACCTAATATTTATACAACAGCCAAGGTATAGCACATTGATTTTAATATTGGACGATTTATTTAGGTCTCTTATTGCTGGGGTGGTATTTCTTTGTCTTCGCGGCCCAGCAGTTCGTAGGAAAATAGCATTGGATTCCTAACACTCTGTATGGCGAATTACCTTATAGTCAATTAATGGGTATCTTGTCGTTAAATACTTTGTAGAAATGTGACATGTATTATATTGTTAGAAACGTAATTACATGTCCATGAATTAGAAATGCGACAAGAATCAGAGTAATACGCAGGACATAACAGTAATTACTTTGTGCGAAAATTAGCGTTTGTTCCTCACGTATAGGCCTATATAATTTTGTAAGTCTTGTAAGAATTATGTGGACAGTGAATTTGATGTCATGTCTCGCTATACCGTTGCTATATCCACAAGAACAGACAACATAATTTTCTGTATTTTATTCTTACTAATATATTAGAAGATGCGATGCTCAAAAGATGTTAATTTTCGTGAGACCAAGAATGCATGGATAGGATGATGACAATGATTGATCTATTTCATAATATTCTTTAATCACCCGTACAGTCTCATTTCCATGCGATCCCACTATATACCAATGAGACACCTATACGGCCATGTAATACCTTGTCCCATGGGTACCCTTTGGCGTTGGTAATCCCACCATGTTGGTCAGATGCATTGCGGTCAAAGAGAGAATTCTAATACCTTGGCAAACGTACTAGTGGTCGGGTCCTCTCTAAATCGCCACTGGCTATATCAAGGTGTTTTCGTGAACATGACGAGGTTCTCTTGCATTTTTAGCTCTGAACGTGATCAAGAAAGAGAGATTTTTTTGTTGAAATTCATGTAGATTGAAAATTATGCCCATCAATATCATGTAGTGAAGGAAATAATCTAATTTTAGCAACCACATAATTTTTCATTTATTTATGTACCACACATTCTGTTGAATCTAAATAAATTCAATGTGTAAATTATTTATACCGTTGTTATGCTTTGTATTCTTGTTTATTTTTGAAATCCAACTTCTAGGTCTTAATCAATAAATTAGTATAAACACAAGTAAGTAAACAACTAAATAAACAAATTTCCATTAACAGAGAAGACGATTGCAGAGATCATAATATCAATACACTTATGTATCATGTTGAGATTACGTAATACGTTGCATGTTCACATATTTTATCGGGTGAGGGAGATATAGAGATTAAGCTTGCCTTAGGTTGATTTTTCGAAGGTCTTTGCAATTGCGTTGGTGTTATCTTATTTAACTTTATGATATGCAACTGATGATTCTTTTTCTTGAATTCTGCTACTAGGAAACAAGAGAGAACTGATCTGTGGAAATAACAGGCATGTGACTCCTTTTGAGAAATCAACTCACCTGGCAGTTTCTATACCTTCTTTCCTAGATAAATCCTGTTCTGATTATGTCATACGTTATGGTTAAATACGTGATGGGTGATGGAGAAGGCGATTGAGATTGCCTTAGGTACATTTTCGAAGGTCTTTGCAATCGCGTTGGTGTTATCGTATTCATCTTTTGGATATATGCAACTGATGCTTCATTTTCTTGAATTCTGCTACTGGATGCAGGAGCCAGAAAACAAAAGGAAAACAAGAGACAATGTGTGACGATGCCAGACATTCTGAATCATTATCGTTCACTCATTATCACAAGGACTTTCGAGAAATCAACTTGAGGGCGATTTCTAAGCCCTCTTATGATGACTATAAAAGTCATATTCTGATTATGTAACATGTCGTTGAACTGTTCACACACTTCAAACGGTGACGCACGATGTTACAGAATTAGAATATGCCTTAGGTTGATATTTCTTCGGAAGCCTTTGCCATCGCGATTTAACATCCAACTTCAGAAGGGAAACATCTTGCAGCCGATTACAATTAACACGATAGCGACTACTTTCGTAACATCAACCCAAGGCAATTTTCAGTAGTCCTGTGCGTCGCCTACTGAAATGTGTGAACATGAGTACGAAGTATTACATAATCCGGACATGATTTCTAAGGGCTTATTTTTCGAAATTGATCGCGATCGTGTAAATTATGGGTATATTTTTTCTCTGTAACTTCAATAAAATACGTATGCCTGAAAAGCAAGCACAAACGGGAAGTGAACAGAGATCTACAAGAAGCACAACAAAGCGAAGACGCCGCTAACACCATCTGGTGTGTTAACACTCGAGGCGTGATCATAATCATGTAACGCAGTATCCCAGTATTACGCAATGTCATTACGCCATATTGTTCCATCGGCCAGGACCGAATTAGCTTTCTTGTAAAAAAAAAATTTCCGTGATTAATATGGTTGGACTTTACCTGACTACCCGCGTTGTTATTCCTTAATTCACTTCGCGCTTGAAAAAGTGTGTGTGTGTGGGGGGGGGGGGGGGGGGGGTAGTAGACAAAGGGAGATTCAGGCACATTTTTAACAGACGAAAATATATATATATTGCATGCTATCCAATATACTGTTGATCCGTCAAAATATCTTATAGTAACATTTTCAATGTAGAGTATAGTTTAAAAATATGATGATTAAATTCGATTTAATGAGAATCCCGGAAATCAGGCAAAAAGACTCTTACTTCCTTTATGCCACCGCAAACATAATACTCTCAACGTTCTATAATGCACATTATAACGCTCGAATGATGTGCACGCAAATACTATACTGTTTTTTCTAATATATATTCATACATCATAATGATTGTCAGAGCTAGCACTTATTCTGAAGGCATTCACATAGTCCTGTATGTACAAAACTCTCGTGGTTTTATTCTTTGCTGCAGCAAATTGCTTTAAATCGTGACTTTTGGTTCGTCTCGTACTTATTACTGCATCTTCCACGTCTTAAAGCCCCACTGTATTACTTGTAGATACTTGCTTCCTCTATATAGAAACCAAGGACTATAAGCGGTGCCCGTTGGTCCCCCGTGATCCTCTTTTTCTTATGTTAATTAAAAGCTGATTTGATGAGATAACCATCTGTCACTGACCTCTCTAGGAGGTCTAATCCCTCCTGGCCAAACTAGTAAAGACGGGCTTTAAATGTCCTCCAATGTCAAAATACTGTTCAAGCATCATCAACATAATGGTTTTGTTTGCTAGTGCGTTTCTTGGAAGGATATATCACTCAAGTATCGTGAATACAAGACTCGTTTCTCCTTAAACCATCTTGACTGCAATAATTTCTCAATTTTATTTGAAATTATATTCAAGCAAACTTCTAACACAACGTACGTATCGATGGTAACTGAGCTGTATAACTATAAAGTCATTCCCGTGGGCTTGCATGTCTTAAAATGCTAAATATTGTCTAAATTTCCACCAACCCAACTTCTTTGAATATTGATTGATTTCCATTTTAATAGAAACATGTACAAAATACATTTGACAATTGACATAACTAATCAACGCAATGCGGTTATTATACAAAATATTGAAGAAGTGAAAATGGTGGGCGAACATTGCTGACAGAAAAAATTACACTGAGAGAATTCAACTTATCAAATTATGACTGATGCATTACGGGAATAAATGTGGGCGCCATATTCAGCGCGCCTGTCACAGGTGGCACACGGAGTTAGAGTGAGAGAGAGAGAGAGAGAGAGAGAGGGGGGGGGAGAGAGAGAGAGAGAGAGAGAGAGAAACAGAGAGAGAGAAAGAGAGAGAGAGAGAAAGAGGGAGAGAGAGAGAGAGAGAGAGAAAGAAACAGAGAGAGAGAGAGAGAGAAACAATCAGTGCAGCGTCACTTTAAAGATGACCATATCATCTTATTATCAAGCTCGCGGTCAGAGTGGTTTTCGCCTTGAAGTGTAGAGTGGTCAATGATTATGATAATGTACCGGACACGGGGGTCGGTTTGACGCCTGGTCAGGTAGACATTGACCATCCGCGTAAAGAAACGGACGGGCAGTCACTCGCACATTCGTTTCTACTTAGTATACAATCAAAGGTACTGCTATGAATTCATATAGGCCCGCATGCTATATACGTAAGCCCGACACTGAATTTAAGCTTTTGTCCGAAATCGGGTTAAACAAAGGAAGTTAGTATAAAATATTAGGCTTACCAGTTTGTTAAACGTGATTTTAAACCAAGATTCGGGTTGAATTTATATAGTAGAACATAATGGGCCTACGATTTCGTAGAATGTAATTGTGAAGTGAACATGATTTTTATTCATTTCTGTACTTTCTTTTAAAAAAAACCCTACACTTTCATAAACAAAGATTTGATACAAACTTTCCATCATAATAGGCTAGGCCTAATATTTTGTGTACACCATAATGATAACATTAATTGGACACTGGAGGGCTGTGGTGGAAGCTTAAAACCTGATGTGCAGCCCTCAATTATACAATTTATATTATAGAATGATAACATTTTAGAAAGCTATTATAAGCACAATATTTATTACATGCATAAAAACAATACTCGACTTAATGCAATGCACCCAAAAGCAATACACTAAAGTTTAATCGCTTTGTATAGGAAAATTAAGATGGACATTTTAATTCCGAGTACTACTCTACGTTTTATTAATATCTTTATGTTAATGACATAAAATGGCTTAGTAAACCATGAATAATAATAAAAATATTCTGCTTTTATATAGCGCTTAATACAAATGCCTCTAAGCGCTTTACAGATATTCTATGAAGGCATATTCAATGGGTATCTTTGATGTGTTTTTATTCTTTTTTCTCTAATGCTACGGACGTCATTACTGTATCAAGAATCCCTCAAATGCACTTTCCTCGTCTCGGTGTTGCAAGCAAATCGTATAGCCCACTCTCGGCTTTCCATATTCTCACTTCTCCCTTTCTCCTTAAAACATCATGCAGCGTGAATCAGAAATCAATGCATGTGTTAAATGATTTTTCTTTCTTTCGGCTCTAGAGATTATTCCTTTCCGTAATCTCTCCAGTTATATGGGTCAAGCGCTATGCATATCGGGGACCAGAAGAGGTATGAAGAATCAGGTGTGTGCAGAGAGATGGATAACGAGTAAAGGACTAAAATGACTGCCATCTTTACGAGGGAAGAGAACACGCTCACCCGGAGATGGGTTTATAGGATAATGTCGTCCTGTTGTTCTTCCTGTGTTTCTCTAAAAAAGACAGAACGGAGGACGGAAATCCAGTTCCAAATTCCTTTCTTAATGGGTAACGTTCTTTATATAGATTTCCACGTTCAATTCCCTGGTAAACAATATGAGAAGATGACTGTACATGCACTTAGGGTATATATGGAAAGACTTTGCGAGAATCCTATTCCAGTAAGATAATGACGATTTTATTTGCACAGGGAAGCATCATCAGCAAAAGTTCTGTTGTTTCTGAGGACCCTGCAATTATTATTACCCCAGCAATCACCAAGTACCCATTTACACCTGGGTGGAGAGTGGCTAATGTGGATTAATGTTTTTGCCAAAGTACGTCACTACCGGGTTGGGATTCGAATCCTCAATCCTTGGATTAATATTTAAGTGAATGAACCGCTCTACAACGTCACCTACACGAACACGAACACAGGGTTGCCTAAACATTATTTATTTATTTATTCAAAGCACGTTTATTCAGGATAGCAAGATCAATTATGTAGGATTGTTTCACATCTTTGTCCTGCATGAAAGGACTTGAATTGTTTATTAACTTGACATGGAATGTACAAAATCAATCAACATCCCTGAAGTTCCTCAAAAGTTTCACATACTGGAAGCGTTACAAGAGTGCTACACCAAGTCACTCTGGCCACAGCACGAACATAATAGTTTGAGAGACATTAATGTGGCCGAGTCTCCATTAAGACAATAGTCATGAAATGAGTTTAGAGGTTTGTTGTTTGTTGAAAATGTAAGAAATCAGTAAAATCCCTGACAAAAATCTTTAAAAAATATGTAATAATTGTAATAACGGCGCTATAAATTTCTTCAGATCTTAGGAATAAGCGATTACATATTGACAGTTATTTATACGGTTTTATCCACCATATCGATGGTACCTTAATGGTTATAGCCCGTTTGTTTTTGGTGGGATTCCTACATCTTTTACTCAGATTTCTGTGATTTTAGCTAGTAAATAGCAAGGTATGAACGACTCTACTCTGCTTTGGAGTCCACCGCTAAAATAACTGGCACATGCGTCAACAGGTATACAGGTTAAATATCTTGAGAGCATTATTCATAAAAGGGATTGGGTATCTTTGTCTAAGATTCTGAAACAAAATCCTGGATTTAGCTCATGCTGCAATGATAATTATAAATCTTTAGGTCAGTCAGGAACCCCATGACTTTTACAAGTCGATCGCCCGTCTGATTATCAAGATATTTATGATTGGAAATCGAAATTTCAAAATTCGTTTTCCTAACGGATTTTATAACACTACAGTATATCGGAAAAATGAGTATGGTAAAACCGGTCACTCAAGGATTTTTACTTTTTTGAGGCACTTCATGATCATTTTGAAGCGCAATTTTTGTAGGGCTTCAACATTACACTATATCACAGATACTGATATCACGTAGGGCCATGCATCTCAGATTTAACGCTGTTTAGCCTTTAACTTTCCCTCCAAGAGGTGTTCAATGTTCTTTTGGCTAGCATGACTGAAGGTCATCTTAAATATTTTACATTCCCTATGAAGCTTCATGAAACACGAACATAATTATTCCGTCAAATATGAAATATGAATATATGAAATATTAAAACCCAACAGCTCCCGTGGGAAACGCATTCAACCACTATGGAAACATTCACTATTTATTTATACATTTGTTGGCACTTAGGATATAAATCATGTCAAATTTAATGACACTTTATCAAAGAACTTTTTTTTCATGTTGAATATTTCGCAGGTTCTTATTATTTTCTATCTAAACTTCAGTAGGCCTGTGCATGTTCTTGCGTAGACAGGTAAACATTCTGCCTGTAGATATATTTAAACATCATTTCCCACTAAATATACATGTATAAGTTTACCGACCCTATATTTTAATAGAATTGAAACAAATTATCGTATGAATTCCCTGAAAATGTGCACGTCGTGCAAAATAACATGTACAGTTCACACGGTGTATACGAAACACATTGCAGTTTGTTATGCACGTTAAGAAGATGGCCGTTGTGATTACCATGGTGCGAATACGCATATTCTGTAATTATGATCGCCATGCGTGTATCTACATTTGGCATGATAAGACCATGAATAATGATTAATCATAAATATATAATGTTCGATATACTGCTATAGTTGCTGTATAGTTTCACTATTGATCTAGAAATAAAAATTCCATGGTTTCAACAGGGAATGTTTAAAGTCTCACCTCCCTGGTTTCAAGCTCTAGCTCGACAAGGTGTCTATTGGTATGACAATATATAAATTTGCCACTCTCGACCCAGGTTTTGTAAACGAGTGAATTTTGTGAATGCCGTGAGCGCCAAAAATAGTAGCCTATATCAGTAATGCGAGCGTCTTGAGCTCACAGCAGGAGGATTATGAATAGTTTGCCTTAAGATTATATTGATTGATTTTGTTGATATTTTTAATCGTTATTACCAATGTCATAACAAATTCTTTAAGCATTCATTTATAATTCAGAAACTATGAATAAATAGTTGACTATTATACGAGGAGTTTGATATCGAAAGCCAACAGGAAAGAGAGACGAGTGCTACGAATGATTGAAAATGAGGAACTACAGCTAGAAAGAAATAAGAAAGCTGAGGTTTACGGTCTACAATTATAATTGAGGCACAGCCAGTAAATGTAGATTTATGCCTTCCTAATCCCCATAGCCCAATAGCAACACAGATTGATGGAGTCACGTCGCTTCTTTAATCATAACACATCTCATTTTACGCTCCCAAATTTATTTTCAGGGGGCCTTGTTCCGAATGGAACGGGTTCTCAAGTGATTTCAAGCAAGGCAAAAAAGGTTTAATCCTCACATCTTTTTGTGTCATTCTTAGGATTACTATAAAAGTGTCTAGGTTGATTTTGTGTGAGTAATTGTTATAAGCCTACACGTTTTTTTTTTTTTTTTTTTCATTTCTAAACTAAACATAAAACAATATAACATGTTGACATTGCAGGGCATTGTTGATAATCCGTTTAAACAAACTTACAATGAATGAATGTACAAAATTCTCGGCCGAGGCCACGGTCATCATCAAGTATTTACACTTACGACATGGGGTCTCCTGCATTTCTCTTTGTAAGAAACTTGCTAAACATACAGTACATCAATTCTCCCCCTTATTTCTTATTTTTATGCAGATTATGTTTTCATGATGGTTTGGCACCTAATCAATATATTTCTTTTTGCTTGTATTTTAACTAGAAACATATTTTGTCAAACTTACATGTTATTCATTATATCTATTTGTATGATGTTTCTTTGTATTGATGTGAACAAATGGAAATAAAATAAACAAACAACAACATAACTTGGATCGTAAAGAACCAACAATGACGTAAAATATTCCATAATGTACGAGAAATTGCACAATAGGGATTATTGCTGGTCAAGTTTGTTGCGAATGATACTTGTAACTTTTTTATGAGAATGTAACTCGTATTCCCCGATAATGAATTTGAGCGCACAAGTTACTCACCTGTCAATATACAGACAATGTGGTGATTGGGTATTTTCAAGACAGATGGGGCAGGGGGGGGGGGGGGTGGTGGTTGCCGGGAGTCCGGAACCGCCCCGTTTGCTGAGGCCGACTGCCAGTGGTATAACTTTGAGCATTTGTAAAGGGCCAGGTCTGTCTTCTATCGGATAAGTCATAGCGAGACACGATGACAAATGAAAATAGCACGACTTTAAATTCAGAGTCTCTTATTTGCCATGAATAAAAAAAAGGCAAATGATTGATTCGTCACTTTGAAACTGTATGAATATATTTGTATTGAGTTACGAACGTATCATGCCCCTCTAGTTCAATTTCTAAATGCTTCCGCTTTTCCTTATTCTATATCCCCCTTTTTCATACCAGTGGCAGTTATATTATCAACAAACAAGTCATTAGATTATAGGCAATAATGTAATATACATTATTTATTCTCATACCTTGCAATTGTTACCTGCATAACAGAATCACTCTCGATAAAAACATCATTATGAAAGTTAAATTTGCATAAAAACCATATGCCTTTGTAATATATAAGTACATTTCTTATAATATATTCAATTGAAATTTAAATTAAATATCATCGTAAAATCGACATGCTGGTTGCAAATGTAGAAATCATCGTATTATTTTTTCCACAAGAGGGAGGAGGGGGGGGGGGGGGTGAGAGGGCTTTTATTGCGTCACTCATGCAATAAACATTATAGCATACAAAACCATACGGGTTTTAGTTGTTTACCAAATTGAATATTACCGGTTTCTTATTTTCAACTGTATAGCCACATCTTTAATTAGATTGGGAAAGACAGTTTGAAGAATTTTGTCTTTATATTTTCCTATAGGAAATGCAATAGTTTCAATTTCCGTTTAAATCCCCTCCAAAGTGTTGGGAGCCTCAATTCGCCAAAAAATTGGATGGCAAATTTCACTTGAATGAAAAACTATCAAGTTTTTGATGGAACAATATATTTCAGTTTAGGTATCTCATAGAAATCTCATTTACTTTAGTATTATTTCTGTAAGTCTCAGTAGCCTTAACACTTCATATGATTTTACAATTATACTTCACATTTTTGTATTTATAATATTTGTTTGTTATGTTTTCTATCTATAATCTTTGTTTCTTATGATGATGTGTGGAATTTGTACTTAATATCAAATCTGTATACATATTCTATATGCATTTTTTTTGTTTGTTATGGTGCAGGGCCCTCAGGGATATAACTTTTTAAACAGAAGAGGCAACCCTGCTTAAATTAAACTGTAAACAAATAAAATGTATCAACTATAGCTTATAAATACTCGAAGAAAAACAAGATTGTGTGAACATCATACTGAATATGATTAATGACGTAGCTTCAGATTCCGCAGAAGTGACTAGAAAACATAAAAATACTCCCATCTTTAATAGGGGAAAAAAGAAGAAGATTTCGGTTGGATTTCAAGCTTTTTATGTCCATGTTGTGTTATTTTTAGCCTATTTGTTGCATCAAGTAGATACATCATTTTCCCGCTGCTCTATTGAGAACAATGAAATGCAGACGAAGAGGATATTTGCTCTTAGTCAAGTCATAATTATAAAGAATACAAAACAATGTCTGGTGGTGTTTCCCTTCAAAAGGGTTATTTTTAGTTCTTCCTCTAATGCTCGGAAGCGAAACATTTGATTTATATATAGTTTCCCGTTATAACAGCGGTGATTGATGAGTATTTTATTACACGTCTCGGACTTGGCGAAATTGACCGAGTAATCAAAACAGATACCGGACATAAATACACTACCAAATATCTCATTTTTGATGAATGGAAACCTCATGAATATTCATGACTCGCGCGTGGCGACTGTCAGACCGCACGCGCCTGCGCGAGTATAGGCGCCTATTCTGCATTCCGATTGGCTCCTGTCACGTGCGGGGTATGACGTCAACATATGATTGGCTAAACCGGCACACGCGGCGAGGATAACAGGTCGCTCGCCAACGACTCGTGTATACGAACAGAAACAGGTTTTTTTTCTTTTCTCTAATATTCCCATATACACACATACACACGACCGAAAATGATTAAGATATTGTGTATTCCCCATTTCACGTACGAAAATCACCGCTTTTCGCCAAGTAACAGCCTCGCACATGTGCATTCGCCTCTCATTGCCAACCGGCGTAGTCGTGTTTCTATTTTCCCCTGCAGTCTCTCTCATCAAACTCTATTCTCTCGCTGGCGTGGTCAAAATTTGGAAAATAATTTGGGAAAATTCTTGTCGGACTATACAGAACTGAGCATGCTGTGTGCGGCCACCACTGCTTCTTCTATTTATACATGACAACCTTCCGGTGAAGGGGAAAAAAATAAGTGAATAAGAGGGGAAAAAACTCCAAACAGCTATACTTGACAACCAAGCGCAGATGGACATTGATGATTAATTATCTTCTCTTGAGAAGTTTCTTGCTTGAGCTTGTGCCAGACTTTGGTTGGGACTGTGCCCATCTTTCGACTGAACTTGGTGTTTTTGTGGATTTGAATTTCACGTCGGTTGTACACCTGCTACCAGAGGGTGACAAAGTTACCGCACAAACCACCCCGAGGGTAAGAATTTAACCCCCTTTCCCCCTTTTCTCCCATCCATCACTCTTCTCTCTATCTCTTATCCTTTCCGTGTACTTCCATTTATTGAAATCACTACAGCTTTATTCCTTTTTTGCATTCTTTGTACCACACTAGCTCAGTTTTCTCACCTTCTGTAGCATTGTGTGTGTGCAGGTCTCAGTTTTCCCCTCAGTTTCTCCTTTATTGTGTCATTTTCCATTACGCCTCACTTGTTTGATTAAAACACCATAGCTTATTCTCACTTACATGTAATAGAGCAAATACATTTTCATGTTACTTCATTTCTTCTTGGAATTTTATTTTTGATTAACCTTCATTTTAATACTTCACGACATTATTATCTATGATTGTGATCTCTCATGTTTATTATTTTCTCCTCAAGGCATTGGACAAGTGACACAAATAGATGGCAAACATAATTGTGTTCTGCAAATTTCCTCATCAACATATCAATTACAAATGGAAACCATATAAGTTTTCTCATGAAAGTTTTAATTGCCCAAATTTTGAATTTGTTTTCTTCTTTCTAATCCATCTTCGTCATATAGAGAGTCATTATAAAGCTACGTTAAAGATACTATGTCCCATTTGCAGGCCCAAAAAATGAAAAAGTTAAATTCCAACTGCATTTGAAAGATAATACTAATTTAGAACTTCCCTAAAAAAGGTGGGACTTGAAAATGTCTTCAAGTGGGAAAATAACGACTATTAGATGTCAAATCGACTTTAGGGCTATAGAGCCCAAAAGTAATAGTCTTGATTTTCAGACAATGGTACCGAATGGTCATACGTTTTATGCTGCGCAAAGATTCAATCAGTTTAATCTTGGCCATCACAAGAAGTGGGTTATTGATGTAGACAAATGCTCATGTACCCTTTACAACTCTTTTCATGTATGTCATTACCAAAGAAGAAAAAAAGCCAGTCAGTCATTCAATAATGTCTGACAGTGAAGTCTAGCAAGTAAACGGGTTTCCTTGCATAATTTGAATATGAGGACAATGATAACGTTTTAATTTCACAGATAGGACATACATGACATATTCATAATTCCTGCAAAGTTCTACAGAATTTGAGGTTGGCTGCAAAAGGGACATAGTACCTTTAAAGACATTGATACGCAACAATTTTGTTTTCAGAGGTTTTGAAGTTATGTATTGTTGTATCTCTGTAGTCTTTCCGTCCCTGTGTCTAATGCAATGTGGAATACTTCGTGTAATATCAGGAGCAAAAAAAAATCAGTGTCTCTCTGACCATTTCATTCATATTGAGAGCATACAACCTAATTAACCTTTAAATGTCCTTTTGACACGATATTGGGCAATATGCCAAGAGCGTCATTATGTTTATTCTAATATTTTAAAGGTACACACTAATAAATAAAGGTACAGTTCTGCTACAATAGCAGCACCTTCTGCCAAATACGCTTAAGTGGATGCAAATCTGCACCCCAATTGCAACCTTATTTCTTAGTGTGTATGCATACCTAATGATATATTTTGCCTCGAAGAATTTCTCAACAAACACTATAATTATGCTTAAATGATGGATCAATCTTGATTTTAATTTTATTATTCATTTTGAAATGTCCGATTGTTAGATGATACCTACTCTCCTCTACACACAATGCAATTCGAGTATACATTAACCCCATACGTCAAGTTTGATAGGCTAGCTCATCGCCTATGCAATTTTGATATCCTAATCTGGACGTGATCTTTGTGGGCAAAACAACAAGTTATTGATTGAGATTGTCCTACAGTTGATCTATGGAGGGAATGTTATTTCAGCTCAACTCACACTGGCTGAAATATCAGATATGATATTTCTCTAGAACCACGATTACCTTTAATACGATGCTCCTCCTTGTTCAAAAGAAAAGAGAATTATTATGGAATACGTTTGTTGCTAAAATTTCCTCTGTTGTATGTTATGGTTTTGGAGCAAACATGAATGTTTGCGTGTGCAAAGTACGTGCAAAGCCATTTGTAGCAGAGGCACGTTTTTATCTTAATGTGCACGAATTAAGATATGTTATTAATGGTGCCTGTAAATAATTAACTACCGATGTGGTATGGTCGTCAGCTCATGATCTTAACCATCAGTGGGAGCTATAGTTTGAAACAATATATTAATGGTCAATGAAAAAGCGAATATCAAAGTACTATAGTATATTTTGTTTTTCCTTGGAATCTAAATAACTGGATAGTCCAATGTTGGAAGCAGTGATAATTTTTATGAGCCATTCGTTCAAGATCATTGAAGATATGCACTTTTATAGAATGAAATATATGTCCGAGAGGGAAGATTGGGCAATTATTCGTTGAGACGTAGGCATAAAGCAGTTTCCTTCGATTTGTCACTACCGTCCTCTGTAGTAAAATCTAACATGATTCTGTCCAGCGCTTTCGACCCCCTCTCCCCTGTCTCTCCCTCTCCCTCCCCCTTTCTCTCTCTCTCTCACCCTTTTCTCTCCCCCTCTCTCTCTTCTATATATCTCGCTCTCTCTCTCTCTTTCTTCTCCGTCTCTGTCTCTTTATCACCACTTTCTCTCTCTATCTTCCCTTCTCCATCCGGTTACAGTATCAGCGCCCCCTGTCTCGTTCTCTGCCTCTACTATTTCTCTTTCTCTCTCTCCATGTACGTCTCTATTTCGATCCATCTTCCTGGGTAATGTCAAATTTCACGCTACCTTCCAGCTAGTCTAACATACCATACATTTCAAGAAAGTCCGCTCAATACAATGCTTAACCCAGGGGGCTAACCTCAGTCACCGAACACCATACAACAGGTGGCTCTCTGCCGGTTGAAGTTGGCGACTTTCTTTTACTTCATAGGGGGGATCGGCTTCCTGTACCGCGAGGCCATGTCGGTAGATCGATAGACTCGAATCAATCCGATCAGCCTGTACAGACCAATGCCCTGGACCATGGCCCATCATTTCAGGTAATTGAGATGCCAATTTAGAGATCGCTAACATAGAAGACGATAAAGGATTTTAGACATGGGACCCACCAGGAGAAGAGTTCGCCGTGTAAGGTAGAGGCGATGGGACAAACAAGCACGCTCCTGCTCTCAATCCCACTTAGCCCATCCCGTCATTAAATCAAGGAACATCACCACAGACGCATATTATTTACCTTCCCCGAACCGATTAAGGTACTAGAAAATAAAATCCAACATTCATCACTCTATACTAACCCATTTATATTCATCCGGTTGCATATTTAAGCTGACGTGCAGAAACGATATCCGAGTCTGTTTTGGGAATAGGGATGGCTGCCTTTTTCCCAACCGTATAGACACTCGTCGCAGATATGTCTTGATAACCAGTAAGACACCTGTCTACTTCTCATGGAATAAGATTTCATTCAATGCAAAGTCCACCTGCATATAACCACAATCAGGTATACCTGGATGAGAGACTCGAGGGTTCCAGTGATTCATCAGTTCGCTTTCCGCCTCCCAGGCACAGGTGACGCCAAATACCTCATATAATAATTATAATAATAAAGATATTGACTATCAAGGCTACAAAGCGTGTTCATCATCAGACCTGATGGTGTATAGATATACGAATCTTCTTCCGATAATAACCTTATAAATTATGTTTTCGAGCTCTGCGTCTCACCATAACTAAACACAAGCATACGTTTTTATATCCCCTCTTTCCACCCAAGACTCTAAGAGGAGAAAAGACTGGTCTTGTTCAGGAGTCTGTATACAAAGTGAAATAAAGATTTACCAATCCTCTGCCTAATCGAGTTTACAATTCTTAACCAGTCAAATAAACAACAACAATGTTATATCATCTTTTATATCAAAATGATTTCATCAAGACATTTTTATCGTCACACATTAATTATAATATCAGCCATCATAAAGATGCAATCGTGAGTTCTCTGGTTTGTTCATTCAGCCGAAGAGGAAACGTTCGAATGCTTTTCTCATTAGGCCATTTTCTAAAAACCCAGATTCCTAGTTTATGAGATGTTTTTCATCCTTTATTAGCGCCATTTAATACCCCTCCCAAAATTAGAGGCGCAAGCATATTTCCTGGTATTTATGTTAGAACCATTTTCTCAACTCCTGTAGCCTCCTATACTCATTTGCAATGCATGTCGTCGCTTTTATAGAAGGGCTCTTCAGAACCGCATGTGACTTTTGTGGCAATTTGCAGGGCATCCTAACGAGACTATAACCAGGGGCATCTTGATTGATATTCGGGTGAGATGCATCGAAAAATTCACCTCGTCAGACTCGACAACTGAGCGAAATGTCACTTTCCGGGCTGATAGTCGATCCTTGCGTTGCCATGGAAACTACATTTCTTCCCGGAATTGTGTCCTCGTCTTTTCATCCTTCTCTTTGATATTGAATAGTCTTGCTAACGTTGTAATGGACATAACGTTAATGGGGGCTCTTTTGCCCGCAGTGTGCACACAAGGATAATTTTTCTTTCGAGAGAAGAACAACAAGAGTAAGACGTTTGTTTTGTAATCGGCCCCTTAAAATACAATACAATAAAAGACAAGGACATTACTAGATTCAGAGAGGTCATAGAGAAACGAAGAAATGGCACTTCCGCGTTATCAAAGACTCGTGATACAGAAGTGCAAATTTGTCCATGGAATATTCTGCCTCGAGACATGTCAGCTACATCTATAGAAGAGAAGGGAAAACGATACAGCACAATTCTTTCTTTGGAATAATGTGTATAGATAGGACAGTAGATGAGTTGCAGTGAGAGATAAGTCAGGTGTATCTAATCGCGAATGACATACTCTTCAGATGGAGGGATTTGATGAGCTTTAAAGGCAGAGATCCGATGCCCGAAGATGACCACGAAATCGAAGTGTCGTCGACGAGTAAGGGAAGACGAGGAAATCGGGGATTATGGACGCCGTCACGTTCGCAATATTATTAACACCATCTACGTTTCTCACTCGAGTGACTTCGGCGAAAGCTTTCTGCTTACAGAACCTCGATCTGTCAGCATCTTCAGGTCACTTCGAACCCGCAAAGATGCGGAAGATGGAAAAAAAGCGAGCAAGCGACCAAAGCGAAATGTGTGACCCCTCCCCCACCCTGCGCTCAACCCCCCCCCCCCTCCGCCCTCCCACACATATTAAAGGCGCTAACAATCATAAGCTATATTTAACGTTGATTTCGTGAGGCGATGCTTTAATCAAAACAAGATGTAGATGTAGGAGATTAGGAAAACAAAGTAATGAAGAAAACGATGAGAACACAATCAGGATAAATTTGTTATCTGCCCCTATACCTTTTATAAGATTATGCTCTAAAAATACATAGATGTTAGGAAAATCATTACGACGCAAAAGCAAAGATTTTCAACAACAAAAATATTAACCCAGGGCGATTTGAGTAGCGTTGTGCAACCCATTAAATTGAATAAGCATGTCATATTTTAATCCGAGTATGATTTGTGGAGGTAATACAAAAGAGTTTGATACTGCCTCCGAGTTGTTTTGAGATACACAAATCCTTCTAGTAGTCATCAGGGAACACTTTACGTATAAAGTCTGGTGGGACGTTGTTATTGGTTAGGTCTTATCCGCCTGGGCTGGAGTGAGATCTTCACGAATTGAAGGTTGAAAGATGCAATCAGCTTTATTAGAAAATGGCAACTCCGTGTAAATTAAGCCCCGGTAATCTCGGGAAGGTTTGTATCTTTCCTAGGTACTCAGCATGCGGTTTCTGTGTACACAAGGGCTTTATCACTGTGTATACAGAGCATATCATAGTATTGGTTTTAGCAGGATGATATAGGAGATAGAGGAGGAAGAGAGAGAGAGAGAGAGAGAGAGAGAGAGAGAGAGAGAGAGAGAGAGAGAGAGAGAGAGAGAGAGAAGCAGAGCGACAAGACAATCATTGTGACGGAGAAATAGATCAGCCTTAACGCCAAAGATACAGAGAGAGTGATAGAGAAATAGAATAGGTTAAGGGTAATGTGCATCGTAGAAACATCAACATGGCAACATAAAGCGAAGTAGAATAGAGACTATTGAAGAAAAGGGATTATGAGAGAGTGAGGTATAGATAGAGAAAGGGAGAGAGATAGGAAATGGACCTACTACGATAAATAGAGCCATGTAGATTGGGGGGGGGGGGGGGTGTGAGCATGTGTGGGTGCATGTGTGTGTGTAGGATGAAAGACGATCATAATCACAGAGACACAAATAAAACAGAAGAGAGAAAGGGAGAGAGAGAGAGAGAGAAAATATAGAAACAAGGAGAAAGAGACCAAAATAGTGTTGATTGCGTATTTTCGTCTGCTGTAGATATGAACTAAGTTTTATTCTATGGGCCTGGCTCTAGAAACATATGAACTGACAATTTTATAACTTCAAAAGCCTTCGTCAAGCGTAATAGCAGTGTCATCATCATTACTATGTTAATGGTAGCAAGGTTACCTTTAATGTAACTCCATCCTTTTGATATTAGCATGCTTCAGTTTTAATCATTGATGAGATTTGTGCGTATCTAATTAAACAGCTCTGGCATCAGTGGATTTTTTTCGTGGTTTAAAGTGGTAATTTGCCAATCGCGTGATTGCTTTCATTAGAGAAAGATGGTGCATTCTAAAGTGTGTATGTGCATTAATCATTGTAATGGATATTTGTAAAATATTGATTGTGAAATTATCGAATTTTCAGGGAAGGGAACATTAATCTTTGTCACATAATCTCCGCAAGTAGTCATTTTGGGGTATTTCTTTTTCTCTCTCTCCCTCTCCCTCCCCTCTCTTTCTTTCTATCTTTCTCCCTTCCCCCTCTCCCCTCTCTCTCTCCCTCTACCCCTCTCTCCACTTCTCTCTCTTTCTCTTTGCCTTAAACAGAATCATCGTGTCCAGAAACAAAAATGTATTAACCACATTGATACCTGTCCGTATATCAAGTACATTACATGTTTGAAAATAATGTTTTTTAAAATTTACTTATGGTAATGTTTTAAATCTAACGCATAAAACATTGATGATGCTTGATATAATGATTATATCTATGAATATGTTAGGTTTGAGCAATAATATTTGCTAAGTGTTCAGTAATATAAAGAAAGATATGAATTCACCTCTAAACAAATGCCAAATGAAACGAATAAAATAAATTACTCCACACCAGTACACGCAAAAAAATTAACAAATCATATTCTTCCACCGACCTTTCATCATTAATTAAACAAAAAACAAGTGACGTGTCAAATCACATTTATCATGTCATATATATAATATATTGACAATTTCTATACTGCCGCCAGCTATTGTGGCGACCTTTGTGCGTAAAATTTTGCTGAGCCTCATCAGCTGTTTGATGCTTGTATTGTTTTCCAACCACTGAAGGTTCAGCTAATAATATACCCTTCCAGTCCAGGGAAGGCCATGATAATCTCGCACAGATGGTAATGTGGTGGATGGCTTACTATATGAAGGCCATTGCTTTGATTACTTCATGCTAATAACGATTCCACTTTCCAAACCAGTGGCCATATTCATACATTAGTATATACATGTAGGTTGTTTAGTGTGTGTTGAAGTTAGAGAAGACATTTGGCTGGCGTTTGGCATGAAATTTGTTAGAAAACGTCATTATATCGCCAGATTTATTCTTACGTTTATGTGTATCTCTTTCATGAAAATATAAGAATACAATAAATTTTGAGGAAACAATGAGACAAAATTATTAATGCTCATCGATACAACTCAGAAATGATTTGGAAAATATATACTGACGGCATTTTGAGTGCAAATAATGACCGAGTCGGTGACACGTCTGGGTTTAAAATAATAATCTACTTCGGTCTTCGAGCATGTCGAGTTTATATCTATTTTCCAAGCAGTTTAGTAAGACAGTTTCGTAAACGTGCACTATGTTTACATATTACTATTCAGTTAAAAGATGCTCAATATTATGGCTGTGACACTTCACTGAACTCTAGACTATCGAAACCAAAACGTTTTGATTAAAATAACATCGCAATACTTCCTTACTTTGTGTGAATACCATTGTTTTCAAACAAGTGTGTACGGTCTTCACGGACTTCACTAAATATTTATACCGCATTACAAATGCAAAACATTAGATAAATAATCCTGAAGTATATCGAATAGTTGAATTTGAAGGGGAAAATGTGAAATCTTAATATTCATGGGGAATAAAATAATAATATACAAACAAACACGCATGTCATTGATTATAACTACTACCTCAAATATTTCTTGCCATCAAGGACATGTCAGAAATGGAAAAAAAAACACAACGTGACATGAGAAAATATGATTTAAAATTTCAGGAGTTGCCATGCTAAGAAAATTTTGCCCTAGTTTTGAAATGCACTTCTTAAATCTTATTCCCTTAACGTATACCGGGGTTGTTCGATCGAACGGGTCTCTTACGCTCGGTTACTTACCGATAAAGCTCTCTGGAAACATTATAATAACCATAATCATGTTTCACACCCAAAATCATCAGATCGTGCTGAAAAAAAGAAAATAATGCTGGTAATGTGGGAATTGTGCTTAGAATCCCGGAAGGTAAAAGCAATTCTGTGGCTGCACGGTGGTTTTCTTTCCCCAGGTATGCAAGGTATAATCCTTTCTCTTCTCAAACCTTCATTACAACAGAATTTGAAATGGATGGACGTCATTAGTAAGGCAGTATATTTTCCTCATGAAATGCCTGTGCACTTTTTAAAGGTGTGGTTAGATTTGTTTTTCTTGTTTGCAGTGTGTTGTTACACGAAATTAAGCTGTTCGAGGAAGAAAAATAATGCCGCAGAATAAAAAAGTACTATATTTGAAAACGATAATCGGTTTAGGTCCTAGATATTTTTCTTATGAAGCAGTAGGCTAGATGATTTTCTCCTCATCATTTTGAAATACAGTTGCTTTTCGAACACAAATATACTAGTTAACAAACAGTTGCAATGATCTCGTTCCAAAATGTTCATGATTTTATACAACGTGTACACTTTCATATTAACGATTATGAAGACAATTGGAAACGTATTATACTGATGACCTCCCCCTTTAAAACAACAGTTACAATACGAAATTGAAGTTGTTATACTGAATGTCACATTATGTGATGCATTTGAAACATAGGATGCTTGACTATACACTTGGCATATTGGGCTGGTGGTAGTGTAACATATCCTCTCTTTCGTGTCAAGACCTAACTTATTGTGTGTTTCGTTGTGGCATAAATACATTATTGTTTTGCTCCTTGTATTAATGCTTGCATTGATAAACTTTTCTTTGAATAACAAAACAAAATTATTACAACAACAGTTAAACGAAGCTAAAGGGTTTGGGTTGGTTTTCCAGTGGACTATGTTATTTATAAAAGCCAAATTTAACTATAACAAGAATTGAGAATACACTGCCCTTTATCGGCATCTGCTAACAAAATTCCATCCATGCACTTGATTTATCAAAAAAACTAGTAAAACGTTAATTCATTACATATTCTACAACTAATTATTCATACTTTGTATTCATGAATAGAATTCAGCCAAAGTTTTGGGTTGAAATTTAGTCTCTTGTTCCTGTATTTATGATATACAAAACTTCATGATAGATCTTCGACTATTTTTGTCACGAAAACAAAAACAAGAGGATTAGGATACTGACATTCACATTCATTTCCTTCTAAGATTGATATGTATCATCATAATCCATGGACTCGGGGCCGCCTTATCCCACCAAAAATTACATCTGCATATTTTTTCCCATGCAGTCAGCTTGAGCAGGCATTGAGATGGTAGGAGTAATTACCGTCGTGTTTTGAGTCTTATAAAAAATTCCTCCTCACCCGCTGTTTGTGATAAATGATGCATGCTAACCGATGGACTGTGTGGTACTAATATCTCGGAGAAGCCACCTTGCTCCGGAGAATGGGGGAAAAACACCCCTCCCTCATCCACCTCCCTCTTCCCCTTCTCTCACCCACACCCTCTTCCCTCCCCCTCTCGACCCATCTTCCCGTACACACCTCTCCCAAACAGCAGATGCATGGTTATGAAATGCATTTCATGCGCCGTTTCTTAATTTCTCGCAATATAAAAAAGAAAGAAACACAAATTTAAAGGGTCTACCGTGCAGGTGTACAGTATAGTTTCACTTGCATGCCCCCCTGTTTATGCCTATTATAATTCTTATTACACTTGCTGCCTCCTAAATTCTTTCCTTTCCAAGTTGCTGGCTTAATATGGCGCTCTTTAAGGAGGAGACAATTTCAAGCGCGGAGTGATTTGAACGACAATGCCATAAAAAGGACCCTGGCATTAGACTTCCCTTTGGGGGAGGGGGGGGGGGATATGTATTTCACAGTTTTTCAATCGACCTGATAAATGGATGTATTCTATGAATAATAGAAGCATATTCTTTCAGTTTATATAGGGCCGTCTCGGAGCTATTTGTTCAATTTTTCATGAGAGAAGAAAAAGAGCATAACCCAGATTTATCGTCTATAATTTATGTCTTATTTTGTCAATTTTTCTTATTTGTCATTTTGAGACCCCCTTCCTTCCTTGTTTGCATAAAGATGAGATCGAGTTTCATGTTGATTTCTTCCTTGGTTTGTCTTCCTCCATTCACTGCTACTTATAGCCAATAATAAATGCATTACCTCAAACCATATAGCCGTCAATGCATACTAATTTAACGCGATAGCGTTGCCCTCCTTTATAAAGTCAGGGAACTATCATTTCACGGAAAGAAAATTTGAAAAGGAAAGTAAGAAATACTTGAACCACAGTCTAAACTCTACACGCTCCGTTTTCTTCCAGAGTATGCAATGTCGTTCTTGAACTCCTATTCTATACAAATTGACAAGCTGAAAGGAAACGTTCAGGTAGTTGGTGTTGTGGGAGGCAAATTCCTAGGCATCAGTAAAACTTGTATAACAAAAATGTGATAAAATTACTTTCAATAACAACGCTGTAATGATCAGTAGTACTGATTAATTCTGACATTTGTAAAATTTCTTTTCCAAAGGTCGTGTGCAGGGATAGTCAAAATAGTCAATAAACCAATTGAAAAAAAAATATTATTACAGTGTCGAATTCGATGCTTAAGATATATGCTAAATGTATGCATTGACATGTTTCAAAATTTGGTTGTAGATACCATTGGCTGGATCATATCAATAAGATAATATAATTCATGATAAACATAAGGTTTCTTTTTATATTTTCTTTGTTAGGTGCTTTAATCTGTTGATAATGATAATTTAAGAGACATTTTGAACAAAAATCTTTGCTCGCACTGAGAAATCATCAATTGAATGTTAAATGATTAGAAAAATGATTAAGAATTACTAGTTGCACTTTCGTTGAGAATCACTGCTTCCTTTGAATAGTGTAATCATGTAGCTTGTATTTTCTTCCTCGTAAAAATCAACCAATGTAAAATTGCTGATTGATAAAATTATTAGACAACTCCGTCTTGTTAATGCAGACTGTCTTTTACAAAAATATTTTACATCATATACCTCTTTCACTAATAAATAGATACACCAAATATAAAAGAAGATTCTTGGAGTGGTGTTTCTCCATCCTTTGTTGGCATGGCAACCAAAACATCCTCATCTCCTCGCGCGTTTGCATCATTGCATCTGCTCATTTCAAATTACATCGCTCATCATTCGTATTGTACTGTTCTTCGTCAAAGGTGTAATCTGGCTCTGCTGCAATATTTTGCTTTCCTTTTTTTGACTAGCAATTTTCTCCTTGAAAAATGAAAAAAAAATGCGAATGAAGGATGGAGCTACGGCGGATAGCATGCGTCATTAAAGTATATGTCCTTGTAACGTCTAACACGCTAGACTGAATAGGGACCATTCAATCCGCATATCGCTCTGCCGATGACGTTATGCCTTCATAGTACTTGAGACAGGGTAAGTCAATCGATAATGTTTTTTTTTAGAGAGAGAATACCACCTTCCCGATATTCATCTTCTCATCGAGGGTTGAAGCTCGAAAAGATAGGGTTGGATGATTCATATAGAGATAAGCCTTATTTCTGCATCCGTTGTTTGACGGTAGACCTTGAATAGTGCTTATTGAGAAAGAAAGAAAATATCGGTAGGCATTACGAGGTTGGTCGGATAGTAAAGAATCTCAATGAAATCACTGCTACCAGTGTGCTCCGATGTGATTGCTTGGACTGCTATTGATTTAACATATCCACAATATCATCATCATATAGCTTAATGAAGATTATACTGTATTTCATATGCATTGGGGTTGTCTGTACCAGGAGTTGAATGGCTGTTGTATTTTGTTTATATAATGTCATCATATTACAACGTCTAAGATTATACCATTACGAATAGCAGAATATATAATAGTTATATTGTGGAATGTTGCTAACTACCAACAGAATTGTTTTTAAAAAAAAACATACGGCGGTTCTCTTCGCTGTGTTTAATGGTGTAACCTATTCTATAACATCAGAAATTCCTTTTGATTATGTCATTATCTTAATGTTTAAAAAAATACCACATTCCATTTCCTCCCTCTGTTTTTAATAAAAAAAACTACCACCGCAACCACCACCAGTACCAACACCACCACAACTACCGCCGCCACCACCACCACACCCTACCAATCACCACTCAACACCATCCCATACATCCCTACCCATTTCATATCAGTACAACCACCCATCGATATAATATTTTCATCTCCTGACCACCATGCAGCCGCTCACATCAGCATAACCAAAGCCACCCCTTCAGATACTTCCTCTTCTCCTCCGCAAGGCAAGCAGGCAAGCCGATAAGGCATAGCGGTAATGAGGATATAATAGGAATATCAAAGATAATGATCACATCATGATGCGGAGAGAGATCCACTCGGCGAATCGATAGGAGAACGGGGGAGGGCAATGTTGGCATGGTTAGGTCCTATACTAACCGATAATGATATTATAAACACGGATGAGCGTATGAGGACCAATCGGGAGCAGTTAGTCTCTCAGAGCGGACACACATTTTACTTCTTGTATCATCGTGATGTCAACAGAGTTACAAATGTACATGGAAGGGGTATCGTACAACTTCTACAAAAACGAACGTTTACTCTAATGATATAACATATCTGTCATCAAATTTGTTAATTTGTTTGTAGTATTATTATTTAGCCGATCTGTATGGTATTGCAATAGGAAGATAAGTTACATAGCTGATATGATTATACCGTCTCTATATAGGCGACCGCATCTGATGAGTCATAAAGTCACCCATGTAATAATGTATTTTTTTAGACAAGGACTTGATTATCATTCACAGTTATTATCTATTCTGTGGAAATTGCTCTCAAGAGTCTATTCACTTTGTGTGTGTCTATTATAGACCATTTCCACGAAGATGATTATTATCACCTTATTTCTTAATGAATCAGGGTTTCATGTTTGATCCCCAACGAATACACCAGACAGTTTTGAATCATGTTCCATATTCTCTACCCAATACATGATCATCCCCTATTTACCCCCTCCCCCCATTCCAAAGAAGGGTGAAAACACAGACTGGTGACGAATCATGTCTTTGCATTATGTCTGAAGTGCTCATTATAGGCATGTTATTGCGATAAGAGGCGTGAAGCAGTCTTCGCGATAACAAACCCGTGTAATTAGGTTTACCGAAGATGACTTTATCGGCTGATGCGTCTACGTCATAACTCGAGCTGAAAAAGATGAAAATTGAAGCTGTGACATTGACTTGGAATTATGACAGAAATTATTCTTGTCACTGAATTATCATGTCATCATATTCGTAACTATGAGATGAAATTGCTTAATACAATGACAGTTTATGGAATCTTTCATTAGCAAAGCTTCTCCGTCCATAGCATTTTGCTCTTTTCACATCAAATTTGATCTTTTTAGTCTAACTTTTAATCTAACTGCGACTTTATCATGTCTAAATAATTGATGTATAATCGGTGGATGTTGCGTTTATAGGAAAGCTGATTTGTATTATCATAATTTGTCCCGTCATTTCATTTTGACATTATAACAAGGTCATTGCAAACGCGTGACCCACCAATTGTGGCCCTTCTATCAACAAAAATGACACAGTAAGTTAACTACATGTATATAAAAAGAATGAAATTGGGGTAATTGCAATGACGACCTTCGTCATTGCCTTGTTTTCGTTCACATTATTAATATGCTTACTTCTTCTTCTTGTCGTCCGGAATCACATTCGCTTTGCACGTAGTGCTTGTTATTCCTATCCAGGTCCTTTCCTCTTGCTCGATTCCTTTCAAACTTCGTAGGCGTAATCTCTGATATCCAATCTAGGTCACCTACTTTTTCGTTTTCTGAAATCACTCATGCGTAAACGTCCAGGCGCCATTTTGTCCGTTTCTGGTCCATTTTAAGGCCTTTCTATCTTCCTTCCTATCTCCATTATCCTAGATCCTACAAACTTCTAATAAATTTCTCTAGATAGTCTAAGAGATGTTCTTTAATCTGCGACGTATAACCTTTCCTTCAAAATGCCATCTTCATAGTCAAAATTCAAATCTGAAACCGACTCCGTCAACAATCTCTCAAATTCTTGAAAAATGGACCCCTACAAATCTAAAAATTGCAATAACTTTCTTTAACCAATTCCGTTCTGTCTCATCTTCTAGCAGTATCTTTATTTTATAATTGCACATTTCCATGCCACATTTTACGCTCCAATGGCTTTGCAAAACATAAATAGCGCCCTCTAAAGTTCTGGGAATTGGCTTTCTCTCTGTGGCCGTATCTCCATAATGGCTTGGCAAACCCGTACCCTTTTTTGGATTTAGATACTTGAAGATATGCCCTTTCCAGCCATATACAAAATTATATACCCTATCACTGACCAAATTTGAGAAAATTGCCCTCCAAATTCGCCATTTTCAAGAAAATTCCGAAATAACTTCAACTTGCTCTAAAATGGCGATCTTTATACCTACGTCGTTGAAACTTGGCAGACACATGTATCCATATACGTGACAACTTTCTGCTAAATTTGGGAAATTTTAATAACGTCACCGCAACGTTATCGCCAAAAATGATGAATTTGCTATGCATTACGTAATAGCGCCTTTAATGCGTGCAGTACATTGCGTGCAGATGACAATGGTGTCAAACTGACCGCAATGAAGTGCCCTTTCGAATGATACCAAGTATGGTATATGTTTACACAGAAAATTGTGAGTAAATCACATTTGAACAAGGGTCACTATACGAATTCCGCCCGATTATAAAACTTATCGGCCATGACGTCATTTTTTTCAGACTACTTTTCGCCCCCTAAACATCCTTTTTTTTCCTTGAAAATTTGCAATGACATTCCGAGATGCAATACGCAGGGCACCTCGTGGCCGGATTTTTAAAATTGGTCAAGGGGGCCATTTAAGACGCCATTTTGTCCTTTAAATCTATTTTACATCACATGTTTCGATAGGATTATCATAGAAAAAAAAAGAGTAGTTTACAATAACGACCATGAAATTCTCTTTCCAATGATACCATATACGGCCCATAAAGAGACATAAAGAGAGAGAGAAAAAACAATTTAACTCCGGTCATAATACAGATCCTCTACGTTTTCCGCCCATGCATTACACGCATTGTCTATGGGGCAAATCGGGTTCACGCTTTTGACCCCTAGAACGATCTTGATTGCAATGACGAACATGCAACTAATCCCATTTGTTTTTGCACGCAGTGCTTGCGAGCCCTTTCTAGGTTCTTTCCCCTATCCCAATTTCTTTCAAACAGCGTAGGCATAGTCACTACCATCCCATCAAGGTCACTATTGAGGCCTTTCTTTCGCCCTACCTGTCTCCAATATTACAGAAGCTAAAGACTTCGTACAAATTGATCTGGATAGTCCGAGAGAAGCTCTTTCGTTCGACACGTAGAAACACGGCGTCATTGCACGCACATCGTTGTGACACGAATGCATTTCTAGTTATATTTGTATTCCTTTATCTAATTGCTCGTGTAATGAATGCAATTTTGATCAAATTAATGAATGATACGAGGACAACACAGAATGAATGGTTTTACAGATTGCAACAGAAATCTAAATTTCGGTTGAAATGATAATGCAAAATAGACATATAAGCATAGTTTGAGGTCGAACCCTTTCTTAAAATAGTAAATTTGGAGCTCCAATGGAAGTTTATTACAAATATGGCTTTAAAATCTCTTATGTGTCAATGATTATGCATAACCTATCCCCCTTTTCATTGTCTATAGTACCGGATTTGTATATTTTAAGATATAACTTTAAAAATTACCCCTTTGTCTGAAGGGCTTATTTTATAAAATACATTTTCCCCATTATTATTAGTCGAAGGACGGCCATATTTAGATTTATGTTCGTATCGCCCATGACTGCATAGAGACTGTGTCAATTATCATTAGACGAATATGTTAGTTTATTCTTGCCCAAGGCTGGCGATGAATTGTCATTGACTTTTTGCCGGTGAAGTTAGCCATCAACATAATATTCATCCACATTGACATTAAACGTAACGAGTCGTGACGGTCTGCATAACATCAGGTACACATCAATGTAAATTATTATAATGTCAATCACCAAGAGAACAATTTTGTCCGTGTTGTCTAGTTTCTGTCCATATCGATGAAACAAAATCGTGTTGACTCTGTGAATGGATATTAAATTCAGGACATTCTGATATCGTGTTATTCACATTTCTTTTGATGTAATATTCAGGTATGGTAATGGCGTTGTATGTTTAAAGAAGCTGATTAAAATATTTACTGTGTTATTACTCTTGCAACAAATCAGTTGCATAGAGATGCAAAATGTGAACAAACTGAAATACCCAAACACCTGTGTTAACCCCAACAATATAATGCACGTATGGGACTACATATTCTATAGGACTCTAACTTCATTGTTCTCACCTAGCGTAAATAGTGATCATCTGCATGTTCTAGCGTAAATGTTGATGGATTTTGTGAAATATTGTATTCTGGCCATTTAAAGGTATAGACCAGTTCTGGTCATGCGATTGCATTGTGAAAGAAACGTTGTGGAATCGATTACAAAGGTTTATCATCTAGCATATATATAAGTATTGGTGTGTATTGCAAGGTTCTGGAATCATCAAAATGATAAGAAATTTGGCCCAGTCTTGGTAGAGTTACAAGCACTGTGCACAGAAAGATGTATATGGGACTACGCGATATCTATCCAGGCCAGATCGATATGATAATTTACCAAATATATCATTTAGAAGGCGGTTTCCCGGCAAAATTTGTATCTTTCACATGATTGGAAATAAGAGCTTCCATTTTATTTTTTGAGAGGGGGCGTTTCCAAAACTGGTTTATACCTTTAAGCAGAATTCAAGACCACCCTTTAGGAGATGAAATATGATTTGAACTGAAGACTTTCGATGATTTACAATGACACAGCCCACGGCTTCACAAACAACCACTTGGCGAGTTAATTTTTCTTGAGAGTAAAAGGTCTACAAGTATATTATTTGAATCCACTTAAAAGTCTCCCACGAAGTTGATATATTCTTGATATAATTCACGAGTCGTTTCTTAGAAAATACACATAGCAAAGGGCCCTAAAACCATAAACCAGCACGAACTACTGATTAGCACGTTTTTCCCGCGATAGGTAACCTTAGTTATTTGCCTCTTAAATAAGAATTTGTTACGCATTGCATTCAAACTAGGCGGGGGTTCATTGTTGATTTGATGTTAATTGTCGTCCTAGACTAACAATTGTAGAAATTGTAGCTCAAATAAAGAAATGAGGGGGAAAATGATGTACTTTTGGTTATAACCTTGGTGTTTGCATCTAATATGAGAAATTGCTACATATCGATCCCTTCAAAATAAATATCCGGCCGTTCTGTATTGTTTAGATTTATCATTGTGGACCGTATCAGTGAAACTTCTGCCCAGAAAGTGTGACTAAAAATAATATAGAAATGAGAAGGACAAAAAAGTGATGAATTTGGTTTTAACCTTAGTGTTTGCCTTTAAAAGTAAGAAGTTGTCGATTTCTTTTTGTGTTGCCCATTCATTAAACTTTTAGTTTAGGAATTATGGTTAAAAATGGAAATGAGAAATATTAGTTCAGATTTGTGACTTTATAACCTTACTCCTTTTCTTAAATGAAAAGCTTTGGAGAATTTTATTTGGAGAAATTTCCATCAAATAATGGTTTTCAGTGAAAATTAGTGCTCATTTTGAAAGGTAATGGTAAATGATTTCTGTAAGATTTGACCTTCAAAGATGACAAAATACAATTTATGCTGCATTACTTTGTTAGGTTATAATATTTGACCTTTAAAGATGACGAAATATGATTTATGCTGCATGGTTTGTGTTATAAGATCTGACCTTCTATAAGATGACGGAATATATTTTATGTTGTATGTTTAATCTTCTCAGGATCGAATATGACGGATTTACGCCCACTTAATCTACGGTAGATGTGGACTCACTTTGTCATATTCTTTTGTCCAACCTCAAATTTTGAGTCAATTATGCATTATTGTTATGACCATTTGGATCTATACAGGCGTAATTTGATATTTGATATTGATGTTTTTTTAAGAATCACTGATTTGCAGTCGGTTAGGTTTTGTAACCGGGCACATTGTGGAGTAGAGATTATGACGTAAGGACATTTAGATTTGTGAAGGCAACATCTGCCTGTTCATCGTTTCCCGAGAGAGAAAGAAAGAGAGAGTAAGAAACAGAAGAGGGGAGAAAGAAAAAGGGAGAGTAAGGGAGAGAAAGAGAGAGAGAGAGAGAGAGAGAGAGCGAGAGAGAATGAGAAGGGGGCGAGAGAAAGACAGAGAGAGAAAAAAGTGAGAGAATGAGATATCACAGCTTCCACCTGCAAATCGTCCATTATCGACCTTCCGTTTCCAAGTGTACTATTTTCCTGATAACATCAGACAGATTTGGAAGAATAAAGTCATTAAATAAATTGCAAAATTGATATCCCGCCTGAAATAGAAGGCGCAACTAATACTTCTCGCCGATGATTCGGCGCCTGTTTTATTAACCCGCAGTCTCTCGCGAGAGTACCAACACCGAGTGAGACTGAAGGCTAGAGTGGGGTCCCCGGCAGCGAGAGGGGGAAGAGATTCGGGGCTCCCCGTTAGCTTTCCGCCGCAATGATTTACGTCAAAACACCTGACGTCATTAACCTGTCAACCGACAACAAATATTGTTTTCCCGCCATTCTCATATTTGCCTCTCAGACCCTCCTCCTTCTCACGCTTACCCCATTCTCTCGGCCATTAATTTTCCCGGCGCTATATTATATACGGAATATCGATGAGTCTCGGAAGTAACAATAGCTGGACGATTCCTGCTCGCGAAATAGAATCACGGAAATGAATAATTGATTCGATTAATCAGAAAAAGGGAATCGCAACGGGGGAAAACCACATCAAAATATTGTTTTTCAATCAAGATGGAATGAATATTCCCTGTCCAAATGTAATTCCTGACTCCGAATTCAAATGGATATTGCAATATGTGTATGTATATGGGCTACAGTATTTGGGTCATTATCACTATTTTGCAGGAATGGAAACGTGAAAGTTGCCGCCCCAAATGCCAAGATTTATGATTAAAATATATGCTCATTTTTACCCCAGAAATTATTATTTTTTCATGAGAATATAAAACGTTTTTCCTCGGAGCTAGGGGGATTCATATTACTAATTTGGAAACTATATATTTCGTGATCTCTTTTTTAAAAAGGACATAGCCGCCACCGCCACCCGAGGGGGTGGGTAAATGTTGATACCCCTTTGTTGCTTGCAAAACATTGACTTGTTGGCACCCCAGACCGATACCACACGTTTGCCAATTGATTACGCGTGCAACAGTAATGCACAGAAACGGCAAAAAAATAGCATTTTTAGCCTGTCTTAGCTCAGAATGTATATGTGTGTTGAGGTATAGGTTAATATTTCTTTACAGTGTTGTATTTCTGTGGAGGGGGGGGGGGCTGAGTGCAAAATAAAAAGAGATTGTAAATACAACTATTTATTTCAGAGTATTTTTGAACATGACAACGGTATCGAAAATAATATCGCTAGTGACATTCGTTTGTCTCGCAATGTATGGTCAACAAAAGATCAAAAGATCACAACGCCCCTATCCGCGATGAGTAATATATTTAGTATGGTAACAGTTGTTGAAATATATTTAAAATCTTTAAAAATTCAGTCAGTTGTGCAATTGTGTTCTTGTATGATTTTAAAGCGTCTTTGTCTTCTGTCGTTCGAACGTTTCATGGGCTGTCTTGTGACATCGAAATGACTTCATTGGGGGTATCGTTTATAGTTTTCTATCCTTTTATCTCTGTTGAATAAATATAATAATACGAAATAATTGTTTCATTCTCGAAAGGACGTCACTTCAAGCTTATGCTTCATTACCATACAAATGTATTATGTTGATATGTATATACGGAATTAAACATAAAATCATATCAAATTTGCAAACTGAACAAAATTGATTAAGGAAATTTCGAATGATACGGGATTATAGGGCTTTGTGCACATGTTGTGTGTCATCGTTAAAAGAAAGAGTATTACAATTATTATAGATTCAGCTGACTATCAAGTTAGATATGACTCGTTTGTGAAATTTAGATTGTGATAGGCTTACCCGAATAGTAGGGTCTGACATGTTAGCACTACGCTACTTGAGGTATCACCGAACGGAAATAACAAAATGACAAATTTGAGTCCCGACTTATCAGTAGGTTCATCCTCTCTTTCCTCTCTCCACCTCATTATCTTTTCATCCTCACCATCCCCAATCTTTCCTGGCAAGCCGCCACCATCACATGTCGCTCATACAAAATGTATCTACTGTCTGCGGCTCCGGCCAATTAAAGGCTGCGAATAGTATCGAATGTACCTCAATATTAGAGCGCGTTTCCGCCCCGCACCCGGCTAGCTTACAACATCGGGATATCACTCGGTGAACGGATCGGAAAGGTTCGGGTTTTATCGGGTTCTGATTACAGGATTATTGAGTATGCACAGTGTTTTATCTCGGAAGTGCTCGGCGTCGGGACAGAAGGCTACTATCACTTAAACTATTGTGTTTCTAACTTCGTGTGTTGGGATATGTGAACCTGTTTTCTTTGCTAAACGAAGCTGACGTCTCTGAGACTTTCCGATATCCCAGTGATAACTCGATTTAAAGAGAACCTCGCAGTCAGAGAGGTGGATTTTTATGAAAGGATTAAAAGCTGTTTTTCCATGAATATACGGTTTCAAAGAATATCGATGCCGAAGGGCCGCCATGATGACATCCCTAGCGGTTCGGTATTACGTTTCTGACCTTGACTTCTGAAAGGGAAAAGGGTACAGAACATTTTGCGCCTACCGCGCGCGCTACTGTTCTTTCAAATTAAGTCCATTTTTGCAGGATTATTAACTTCGGTTTCATTTCCTTTTCGCACCATCCAGCACTCTTTTCATTTCCTCCCCGCTTCGCCTTTCTGATTCTTTTTTATCTCCTTCATATCACAGCCATGTTCTCATGCTGAGTAATTGCGAAGATAAGTCTTCTTCAGGATTCCAGAGAGGCGGGTGGGGGCAATTCGTCTGTCACTAAGTGATTGAATACCCTTTTTTACTCTCCAACACCAACCTTCTGACTAAAGCATTTCCTCTTTTTTTCTTCTTAAACAAAAGTAATTGCAGTTACATGCTCAATGAAACTCAGTGTCGAAGTTTAAATGATTCCATAAAACTCTGAATTAGATTTTACTCCAAATTAGGACTTTGGCACTCCAAGAAAACACATTTGGTGGTTATTTTTAGAATAGTCATCTAACGCTACCAACAATGATCATGGGTAAAATAGGGGGTGAAATGGCTGTCGTAATTTATAAAGATTTATATTCTAAAACAGACAATCTTTCCGGTTATATTTATTTATTTTATTGTGATTTTGATGTTTGATTACTAGAGGATGTTAAATGATTAACAAGATGTTTGTGTCATCAACTGTTTCGATTGTATAACCCGTAATTCTTCTGTCATTCTTTTACCCATTCAAGAATCCTCCAATGCTAGTTGAAAAAATGTAGGTCATTTCATTTCATTTATTAATTTAAACACGGTAATTTACTCAGCCTTCAGAAAGTCCGTGAACTGATTAAAAATTAACAAATTATAATACAAACAAAAACCAGTAACAAAAATAACAAACAAAACTTATGCAAAAATAAAGAAATCAAATAAAAACAAAGGAAAACATAATAAACATACAAATAAGAAAAAAGGAAAGAAAATCAAACATAAATTATGATAATGTACGGAAACATAGAAATAAGAAAATCAAAAATAAATAATCAACAGAGAATTTGATTGTTAAACGAGAGTCTGTTAATGCATACACGAGGCTAAATATCGGCGAAAGTTCGAGAAAAATATTGACGTTTAGTATTAACAAGAATTGAATTGATTTCCCTCATACTGCGTCACGTTTATTATCACCGTATAAAAAAGGGTGTTATTTAATTTGTAATGCTCAATACATTTTACCCTTTGATAAATATTCTTCAGCAGTAACTATTCTAATGAAATCTTTCTCATCAAACACACATTGGACCGTGTGCTTTCCAAAGATTAGTAATTTTTTTTTTTTGTATTTTGTATTTTATTTATTTAATCACGGTTAGAAAGCCTGCTATCAGCTAGAAGCTGCTTTTCAGCGAGGCCTTGAACAATAATTGAACTCAACAAGTGAACGAATACAAACATTATATAACGTATAAGGTTCAATAGGAAGTTCCTACTCACACTTTGATCGCCTTTAAACATGGATGTTTGACAGTGGTCCATATCTGTAATGATAAATGTTTTCCTCCCGTCAACATTCGTAATATCGCATTTGATTAATGTAAAATTTATGAGATGTTTGGGGACGGTCAAAGTCCACAGCAGGGGAGCTACGGAGGCAAGGGGGTACGGGGGTCATGTACCCCCCTGATCGAAAAACGAATCATAATAAAGTGCACGAACTCAGAAGTGGTCCTGCAAAATATTTGTCTATAAATTCTAGGGGGCTTTTTTTGGGGGGGGGGTGGTTCTTGCATTCACTTTTAAATGTGAATTTTAGAGGGGGGCTTGAATCCTTTCCTAACAAAATACCTCTCTAAAACCGCTTTGCATCTATTTTTGAAGATGTTTCCTCTGACGTCATCCAGGGAAAATTTACGTTAGTTTTGTCGTCCATTTAAACTGTGAACTCCCTTGTCATGCAAGGGCAGATATTGATTGGTCTACTTCATTAATCACAACACGAGAATGAACAGAGGTGGTGAATGAATGCATGCATGGAAACCTCTCCATTCTCTTTAAAAGTCGGTTACGTTTAATATTTAATCGACCAGTCTGGTTCGGTTTTTCGCGTGTGATGATAAGAAAACAAAGATGGCTATATAAAATTAGGCACGCGTCTCCCACTCCTTGTGATTAATGTGTCTGTGTTAGGTTAGGAAGAGAAAGGGGGCGAGTAGGGGGTACGTTTTTAGACCGATCCTATATGTGGAGGTGGGAGTGGTGTCTCCAACGACATGTTGATTGAACGTTACTTGAGTAGTTTTGATACAATAAAATGCACTGTTTGGAAAGCCATGGAAGGGGTGGGATGGGGGGGGGGGGGGGGGTTTCTCTCTCAAGCAGTAATTAATTGTTTTAACTTTGGAAAATCCTGATAAGCTCATTGGTAGAAAATGCAATGACAAATGAATACGTATGAAGAGCAAACACTATCAAAGTATCTTTCATGGGGATAACGCCCACCCCTTCCCCGAAAAAAAAATACCCAGCGATGATACTGGTCCATTCGCGTTGTGGTTTCCCACAGTAGATTCCAATAACATTTTGTATACATAAATGTGGCTTAGGCGCAGGATTTTTTAATCTTCCAAATGCGATTCAAGTTGATCGTGGTTTCATTGAGCCTGGCGTATTAATATTTACTTCGAAAGAGGAGTATTGTTATTGAAGTGGTTTTTTCATATTATCATGGATCACCCAACGAGATTCTGACTGAACAAGTCTATATTTCATCAATTAATTATTGTATTTTTCTTTGAGTGAACTTTCATGACGACCCCCTACACCCTCCCCATCCCTCGTGAACTCCATGTCCAAACACTACCCCCGCCCCCTCATCCTCTTCGCCGGCTTATCATCCTCATTCAAAGGTTGAGAAACTGGCTGGGGGCGGATCTCAATTACAAACGACCTTTTTCCACCCACTATACAGTGCATGGATCCATGCTCCAAAATGCATGTTCCTTTTCACAAAATGCAGCGACATTTCTCATTTTTATCACTGCTGGATCGAAAATGATAATAAAAACATGAACATGAATAAACCAAGATGCCTGGTTGACTGTACTTTATAAGTGAAAGCATAGGGGTGAAGCTATTTATTATCCTTGCCATTTGTAATATTGAGCCTTGGCGCATCTGGATTCCTCTATTGTTGTTGATCATAAGCTTTTTCACAGAGGATTTTGGTTTGAGCGATTTTTCTTTTAGCGAAATGACGGGTTGGGAGTGTAGTGACACCGCTTTCATTGACGGGCAAGGCTTTCATAGTTGATGTGGTATTGCCATGGTGAAATAGTTGAGTAGAATGAGGATTATTGATACTCACCACGACACCAGACATTGATGAAAATTCTTCATGTTGGGTTATTGAAAATGTCGACGCATATTATTTCGCTGTCTGTGCTAGCTTTCAAACATCTTCCCGTCTCGCTTATATTGTAGTATGCTATATTTCTATTTCTGTAATTTGGCACTTTGCCAACTCAAAACAACACCAAATGTCTTACCCCATCTCTCTCTCTCTCTCTCTTTCTCTCTCTTTTTATTCTTTCCTTTCCTCTCCTCTCCTCTCGTACTGATGGCAAATGTTGTTTTAATGAACTAAACGGGTTCTCCTATATTCTCCTAGAGTTGCAAATTGCTTAGTTATAGTTCTTGCAGGACTCTCTCTCTCTCTCTCTCTCTCTCTCTCTCTCTCTCTCTCTCCATCTCGTATCTCTCCCTCCCTCCTTTACCTTCTCCCTCTCCCCTACCTCTCCCATCCCCCTCCCTCTCCCCTCTCTCTCTAGCTATGATTCTGTCTCTATCTACCTTGCTATGCTAATAGAAATAGTATGTTTTGGAGGAAGAGGTTGCGAACCGGGCTTTGTAGTGTGGCATCGCATCCCTTGTAACTATCTTTGTTCTCTCCAGACCTTACTACCCATACAGCATCCATCCATCCACCCCCTGACCACTCAACTAAAGGAACACTCCCCCGCATCGTCAGCAAATCAATCATTTCCAGTCTGGTTCATGTCTTGTAATAAGAATGAACTACTACAAGATCAATACCATATCAAACCAAGTGAGCTTGCTCGCACGCTTCGCATCCCCTCTTCCGATCGGTGTTTTGAAACACGAGTTTTAAGTTCGTCAGCTCACTCGCCCGTTATGACTTTTGCACACATTTCGTCAATTATTGGTTGACGTATGACTGCGTCAGCGGTTTGCGCGGTCTCTGACGTGCCATGATTGTGAGAGTGACAAGTGACTGCAGATGAATAGCGCAAGCGCCGCCTTGAATTAATGGCGCATGGGCTAATCTTTCAGATGAATGATTAGCGCAGTTAATAACGCGATCGAAATGACGTACTGTATGCAACGGGCTAACTTAGTGTATTTCGAATAAATCCACAACGCGTCTTTTGTTTTACACTCCCGCGCTTTTTCATTACTATATTGACATTTATAAGTGTGCTATTAAATGGTGCGAAGCGCTGATGCGATATCCCAGTGATTAAGTGACTGTCAGACTGACTATGGTGACCGGAAGCACGCTCGGAATTATAAACGTTCTGAGCTCCGTGTTTCAAAATCAACGCTCAACCGAAATCATAGGTTTTGAAACGATTCCAATTTGACCTCATTTTAAGGACAACGTGGCCAGCAGCGAAGTAGGCATGAGGAAGTCTAGAGAGCTTTGGAAGTGACCTTAGAAAAAAATGAGGGTAAATTTGATACGGAGTTGCTCTAAGCCAGGATAATTTTGCTTCCTCTTTTGAAAAGGTGTCTGAAGTCCTTTTAAATCTACATGTCTTGACCAAAAGCCATTTTTAAACGAAAGAGGTATACAATTGTAGACTCGGGAAGGCGTGAGGGTAAACATTAGACATTGCGTGAATCGATACAAACACCATTTTGGGGCTCTTTGAATTAGGTTCCATGACCCGTCGTTTGATTAAGGTTATTGGCTTTTTCAATATTGAGATGGACTGGCCGCTGAGTACAGCGTTTGAAACGCTTCGCGTTGGGAGTCTCGTTCAAATTATACACCGGATACGGTTCTAGGTAAATCAAACATGAACTAGTTCTGTTTCCAGGTTAATTGTAGATCGAAAATGACCTTGAGGTGTGCAACTGACTTTCAGGAGCCCCTTCGATGACATTTATCACAATCGCTTCTTCTGATGGTGGAGTTTAATAATCGAAATTGAAAAATCAACTCAATTCAATAAACCTCTCGTTGCCAACCTCATTGCATTAACATGTAGGCTAGCTGTCATCCCTACTGTAGTGAATTTCCCCGGCATATGTCATCCTTTTTCAATTCTGATAATTATTTCGCACACTCAATATGCCTGCACAGTTTCGTGTCCTCATAGCAGTATGATATCCAAATACACTACACTTCCCATGCTGTGAAACCCAACCCTTTCCAACAACGAAACTGGAAAAAACAGGAAACATTTAGTAAGTATCGAGGACATTAGGTGAACATTAGGGAATATTACAATCTTAAGATCAGCGTAGTTCCAAGTATTAAGTAGTTTCCAGATATCAAGTGTCATTTGATTGATATTTGGCCAAAGACAAAAAAAGACCAGCTATAGTTTAGAAATTACCTTTACTCTATCTTTAGTGACGAAATAGAAAGTATGATGTAAGCAACAGCTTGAAAAATAAAATTCCATCGAGGGATAATTAGGGAAAATTGGATTTGGGAATTTGACATAGACATCAAATATGACAAATATGGAAAACGGGGGTTTGACATTAATATGAGAATATGTATTCGAAATCTGTTCGTCAATAGATGTTCATATGATTTATTTGAATTTGCACCTAGACATCAGTGTCCTTGCTTCCCCTTTTCAACTTTGCAAAATGATGTCATCAGTGCGAGCTCAATCTGTGTGTTCAGTCCCATCCGTTTATAAATCAGTTGGTCGAGATAGAAGTACTGCTACGTGATCGGTCTTATAATGAGCTGATACTTGACATCATAATAATGAAAAGACTAATATATCTGACATTGGTTCAGTCATTACACCACATGTTTCCTTCTATAAGAGGAGGAAATTGAAATGTTAGCTGACATTAATCTTCCGACACTCAGAGCTTGTCAGTCTTTTTAAAAATTAGATTTAGCTTTGCACAATCCACCTGAACCGGGCTTTAATCAGCGTTATATTGTTTCGTGTTCGACCATAATGAAACACACTTTTGCATGGCCTTTTCTGTTTCTGTACTCGTTAAATGTAGTCTATCAATCATGTCAACAAATTTCAGAAGGAAACATAAAAGATCAGAGATGATATATTTTGCAAATTAAATTTGTTACGAGCAGTGAGGTGAATCAAGTAACACTGCATTATTGAATGACCGTCCAACGCTTTTTGATCCATTTTGTAAATTGGACTTTAATTTACTGAAGTGCAATCCTGACAATATCAGGTCATTGATTACGGCTTAACTGGGGTTGGATTACATTTTAATGTGAAAGGGTATAATCATTAAAAGAATGAGTTTGACTAGCGAAAGTGAGGCCGATAAAGGGTAATTATGGGATGACTTTTGTGTTCTTAATATGTGTTTGTCAATCATTATTTAACTATTCTAATGCTGTACAGAGTGAGTCAAAAAAAAGTTTACACCTAGAAAATTGCTAATTATTAAAAAAATCACCGATGAACATTAAACTGTTATATGTCTTATGAATGAGTGTTTTATCCCAAACCATTTGGTACCATTTTTGTGTGGTATGTGTTCACGCTTGAATGAACAGGAGACATTGTTTGCGATAGGGCAAAAATCGAATTGCGCCAAAGTTGCCTGTGTGATGTTTGAATAAAACAATTGGGATTTGGGTATTAATTCGGTCTTTGCAGATCCAAATAACAACCCTAACAAAATTAATCATGCCACACATATCAAATATCGAATATCAAATATCAACGAACATTTGTGCGCGTGTGTGTGGGTGTGTGTGACTTTGCCCTTTACAAACAACATATGCAATGCATTTCATTTCATACATTCAATCCATTCTCTCACTCCGCCAATCCCAACATAATACATACTGAAGGCATCACTTTGGCGCAAGTCGATTTTTGCACTCTCGCAAACAATGCCTCCTGCTCATCTAAGCGTGAACACATAACACACAAAAATGGTACCAAATGATTTGGAAATAAACACTCTTTCATAAGATGTATAATAATTTACTGTTCATAGATGATTTTACAAATAATTAGCAATTTTTTAGGTGTAAACTTTTTTTTGACTCACACGGTATAAATTGATCATGTTACAAAAGGCTGACAACATTGTATTTCAATATACCAAGAACTAATAACCAAAATACTGTATAAAGGATGCTTTGTCCAACTGGTGTATGTACATTCAAATTAGTTTTACCCTTTCATTTTAACTCCATTTTAATGTAAACTGGGTGATCGACAGACGACGGTGTATTGTTTAGGTAAAATGAGCTTACTCTATAATTGTGATTGGTATATCCAAACAAAAATGTTGATTTTTCCACACATGCAGAAGAGGATTTAAAATGCTTCCTTTAGCAGCTCTATGCATTTTTTTTTTCACAGGAGACACTTTATTTCTGTTAAACATAATAAAACAGTGCCTGATTATGTCCGGATCTGTAGGATATGTTTTGATTGTGGTGAACAAACAGGACCTGGGAATCTGGGAAAAATGCATATTTTATATAAGCTTTTAGATAATGTGCAGGTAGTATTTGTGCACGATGCGGAGGCACCGCCAAAGAAGAGTTTCAGATTCGTTGCATTTTAATTGAAGTTTACGTTAATCGTTTGAGCAAGAGTATTTTTGTCTAGAATATGAATATAAAGTAACGTAAGCCTACAAATGCTACCATAATGTACTATATCCAAACACTATATTGTACAAAAGGCCCCAAAAGTACACATAAATTATCTTTTACGCATGGAGACTTCCTGCTTTGTGCATTTCAGAATAATCCCTGCCATAGTGATGGAGGTGCTTTATGAGTGCCTTATGTTTGCCCCTCTTTGATAAAAGGAATATTTCTACAGGTTCCTGTGGATCAAAGAATGTACCGCCTGTGCATGCATGAATAATAATTACATAGTTGTCATGAACACGTATCCAGCAGTTTTGTAAAAAATTGAACTTCATTTGCCCATGCGCAGATAGTATCTCTGAAGTGGCTCATTCCAGCCGGTAAAGTCCTGTAGGAATTCTAACGGTTAAGCAGAATATATAGGTACCTATATTCATTGCTGGAATACTCATAATGCGAATGGCAAAATGAGAAATATTTAATCCAAGGGGGGGGGGGGGTGAGAAGAAGACGGAGGAGATGAGGGAGAAGGGAAACAAATAGAGAAAGAGACGGGAAGAAGGGAGAGAGAGATATAGAAAGGTAAAGATAGGAAGGAAGAAGTATAGAAGGGCACAGTCTTAATAAAATTCATATCTTTTTCTTCTGGCGTTACAATTTAGCAATCAGTACAATATGTTTGCAAGATTCTCAAATAGGTATTACTATTAGGCAGTTTAGTAACATCGAAAAATAGAAGTGAACGAAAAATGCAAAAACAAGGCTTGTGTTTGGAACGTCAATATCAAGTTGATACCAAACAAAAACTGCATCAAAGGAAACATTGATCGAGTACGATGTTGTTGCGCTGCCAAAGAAAAGAAATAAGAAGCGATACGATCCCGAGGATTGGGAAGTAAATGAGAATAGAGAAGGAGGAGCAGAAGAGAAAAGATTAAAAGAATTGAGGTGTATGTATTGATGTATGCCCAGAGTCTTTGCAGTGCATGCACGTTTCTGAAGTCCATTATGGCATGTTGATTGTGAAAGAGAAGTTAGGAGAGAAGATAGAAATGAAATCTGCTGAGTTTTATGTTACAACCGTTTTCACATATCCTTTCACAAAAACCGCATCCTCGTGCAATATGGTGGCTAAATACGGCAATATGCTATCAAGTTCTCGCTTGAGAGCTACCCGCAGATTTCATTTTTTTAGTGCCGAGCAGTGATTTCCAAGGATGGAGTTAACATGCAAGGAGAGAGAGAGAGAGAGAGGGGTGAGTTAAACAGGAAGGAAGTGAGGAGACGACGAGAGAAATGGGGAGAGTGAGATAGAGAGATAGAGAGAGAGACAGAGAGAGAGAAATAGATACAGAGAAAGAGGCAGAGAGAGAGAGAAAGAGAGAAATAGACACAGAGAAAGAGGCAGAGAGAGAGAGAGAGAAATAGACACAGAGAAAGAGGCAGAGAGAGAGAGAGAGAGAGAGACAGAGAGAGAGAGAGAGAGACAGAAAGACAGGGAAATATATACAGAGAAAGAGGCACAGAGAGAGAAAGAGAGAGATTAACAAAATCGGGAGAGAGAGGATAGACCCCCCAATAAAAGAACTGCATGCTGTATAGGAGCTAATAAACAAACGGAGGGCATATATTATAGCCAAACTGAAAAAGATCGAAATGTAGGCAAGAAGAAGACAACATTGGAAACGAGAAAGCAAGCAATATAGAGAGCACAACAACACAAAGAGCAAAATAAATTGATTTCGTATAAACATGGAAAAACAGAATAAAAAAAATGTCATTATAATTATGAGTGATGAAGCACTACTCAACCCTGAGAAAGATAATGGGAAGAAAAAACAGAGGAAAAGGCAAAGACTGCACCCAAAAAGGAAAAATCAACCATTTATTTGTACAGTTCATTTACATTTAAAACGTGGTTTTCAACGATGATATAATTTTTGTTTTTTTAAAGTATGAAAAGTTGTGGAATTAAATGCAGCAAAACAGATTTCCCACGGGAAACAAACACAGGAAGATATTTACGATCATTTCATGTAAATTATCACTTCAAATCCTTCTCAAATGATCAGTTTTTCAAGGAAATGTTATTTTTTAGAGCCTTCAGCCATTCCGAAGCGGCAATAATACGTCGTTTCCCGCCAATAATGATTTATTTAGTCTTTACAAATCACATGTTATTTTAGATATATTACACAGCTCCCTGACTTGAAATATAGCCGGGGGTAATTTCATATTTGTTTAGAAAAAAGTCTTTCAGAATCCTTTATCATACATTATTAAAATGATGGATTTAATCTTGATTATCAGTTTGATGTTTATTTTTACACCTGGGAGAAGACTTATAACGACGGTCTCCTGGTAGCTTATCACAAGCATACACAGGCTTCATTAGCATCCAGGTTTAACAATTATCAGACATTTACAAACATTCAAAATGATTATGCACACAGGTGTTTTTCAAAACTAAACTCATGTACACTAAAATAAACTCAATTCAAGGCAGCAATATAAAAACATTCATTAACGATTGGTCTAAAATTCGAATACTATATCCAGACGAATAGCTCTATACGATTTTTTTTTAACAACAACAATATGGTAAGTAGGCGTCACGAGGTCAGCAAATCATTTTTAAGTACCATCAAATTTATTTTTACCATTAATCATATATTTGCTATTTTTCAAGCTGTTTCGAATTACGCTTCAATGCCACTTTCTTGACCAGTTTTATAAATAAAACTTGATACTGAAAGCGGTGTGAAATTACACTTTTCGCGCCATTTTCCTTAGTATACTTCCGCTATTTAAAAACCATATTTGAACCAATTGGATTACTTTTTGTGTTCAGCAAGTTCGTGTCGGTCTAGCACTTGCGAAACTACTCTGGTAATTTCATTTTTTGTGTGTGTGCATGTAACGCTATTATCTTATTTTAAAAGTGGTAACCTTTATTTCACTATAATTATTTTATCAGTCTCGTGAATAACGTCAAGCTAATATGTGAAATACCACATGTACAATTGCATTTTTCTTAACAAAACGAAATAATGCATATTAGCTAAATAAATAATTATAATTATTTGATAGCTTGATAGGAGACAACCTGCAAATCAGTGAGTGCGATAAGTAAGCATTATCCACATGATTAATCTGGTCACGTGTCCGCTCTCAACCAATCATTTGATTTAGGATCTCCGTCGGCATTTCAAAATGATATGCTTTTGTAAATACTGCAAATGATGATATTATCTCACTTTTAATGCAGGAGATAACAATTTCTCCTTTAAAGTTTGGCTACTCGTTTTAATATCTTAAACCAAATCATTTGTCATGTCCACCATCAATCAAATTCAAATGTGGATGGCATCGGTGAAAAGGTCAAAACAAGGCTTGCAGCTATAATATATGATGTATGCTGAAGGTCAACGTGTTTGTGTCGGTATAACCATCAGGTCACCTCCTGTGACCACGTGATCAAACCACTCGTCGAAATGAAAATGATATATATTTCTATTTAAGGCACATTGAGTAATTTTGTTGTAAAATCTGATCGCTAACAATACATTTTCGATGTGAATATTGATCAAACTATGAAATGTGGAGTATGAAAGACGCCTATGACTCATTTCTTTTTGAATAATAACGGGGTTTTTTCTCTCTAAAATTGAAGCTTAAAGACATGGTGGATGGTTTATCTACTTCTACTTCATCATGTTTGGGCATCTGACTCGTGATACCATTCATTCAACACCAAAATTCGAAATTATTATTGATATTTTGTGATCAGACGTTACTTGTTCAAATACTGTGGTCACATAAAATGGCAATATAACAAAGCTTAGAACGTTGTAGAAAGAAAATGCAGCACGTATGAAAGTTACCACACTGTATAAGGACAGTGTTTATATAACCATTGCAGATGTATGCAAGTTACCACGCTGTATAAAGACAGTGTTTACATAACCATTGCAGATGTATGCAAGTTACCACACCGTATAAGAAAAATGTTTATATAACCATTGCAGATGTATGCAAGTTACCAGACTGTATAAGGACAGTGTTTATATAACCATTTCATATGTATGCAAGTTTCCACACTGTAAAAGGACAGTGTTTATATAACCATTGCAGATGTATGCAAGTTACATCCTGACTTATGGATCCTGCTGAGTATCGTCGTAGAAGTAAAAGTAACACCATTTTTAAGGACAGATAACCATTGCAGATGTATGCAATTTACCACACTGTATAAGGACAATGTTTACATAACCATTGCATATATATGCAATTTACCACACTGTATAAGGCCAATGTTTACATAACCATTTCATATGTATGCAATTTACCACACTGTATAAGGACAATGTTTGTATAACCATTGCAGATGTATGCAATTTACCACACTGTATAAGGACAGTGTTTATATAACCATTGCAGATGTATGCAAGTTACCACACTGTGTTTATATAACCATTGCAGATGATTGCCCCCGTGTCAACGTGTAAACAAGTGATGAAGTGCGCTAATTATGTTCCCATTACTGCACCAGCACTAGCTGAGCGAGAGAGCAGTGTAGATAGTGCCTGACTCACTCTGGGCGGAGGGACAAAAAAAAAACTGTTAAAATGAGAATGCTTCACTGAAGTTATCGGGTCGTCCACTTAGCATAAATTTAGGAGATACTGCGAGACAAATTGGCCATTAGCCCAGTAACTTTTCCCATGGCGGTGGGTATTTTTTCCTCCCTTTTCTTGGTCTGCAATCTCATCTTCGTTTCATCCGGGATGACTGTGGGTTCATTCTGCGCTCGAAAACTATAAAGTGTGTTTATTATACACACACACGGTAGCTGAATCTGATAGAAAGTGACGAGAATTTATTTTCGCAGTCAATTGAAAAACTGGTGATGAGGGTCATTTCAAGATTGATTTATACGGTGATGAGACTTTATTCGATGTTGTATGCCTTGTAACAGCGCATTGTTGATTTGTTGCTAGTTTTTTTAAATTAGCAAAAATTTCTTTTGCTCAGCTATTGTATGGGCAATTTCGTTTTGATACTAGGCTGGTCTACTATTATTAGCACCTTTGTTGATCTATTCGCTTTCATAATCGAATGCAAGCAGTTGAATGCAACATTATCATTCAAATATTATGCTCTTTGGTAAACTAAATCAGTGCTATGAATACTGCCATCAAAATGGCTCGCATTCTCCACGATTATTTTACCACGAATCACGAACAGTAATCATGCTCATAAGAGTGTGTTTTTTATCGTTACAATGGCGATGATAGCAATGAAAAAAAAATCAACAACAACAAACAAAGAATTAAACAGAAACTGATGGCTGATAGAGGTTCATGAATGAAAGTCATACGCTGCGAAATTTGATGCTTTTTGCAAAAAAAATGCAATTCATTTGCTTCTGTAATATAATTATTATTACTACAATTAATCCGATAAATAACGAACACTGTCATTGACCTCCATTTCACCACTGCCATCATAATTCCTATCTCCATCGTCGTTTCTTTTAATCTATATTATGTACAGCTTTGAGTGTGAAGAAATAAAAAAAAACGTGTAGTCCCGGTCGTTCACATCCAGGTCTGTTTGTTTTTCGTGTTGGTATTATACTCTAATCCCTTCAGTTCACGCATAAGTACACTTAATCATACATGATACTTCCATGACGGCGACACTAGGCTATCAGCTTCCCATAATGTTTGAAGAATGATTTAATGCTGGTAAAAACACCGGCAAAATAGCGAGTGGATGAAGGGTAGGGGGAGGGGGAGGGGGGGGGGGGCGAGTGGTCGCTGACGTGCAATTGCCATTTTGTAATGTTGATCAGTATAAGTATTTTTATTTTTGCTATCTCTTTCCTTCGCTCCTTCTCTCTTTCTACTGCTCATTTTCTTCGTTTCATATGCACCTGAATTTAAATCTGTCTTCTAATTTAATATCTAAATAAATTAAATTCAGATGTTGATTTTATTTATTTCTTTAAAATTTAATACTCTCTTCTGAATCGCCACCTGTTTGATCTCTGTACTTTACTCTATGTCTGTGCATAATCTGTTAGATGGGTTTGAAATTTTTAGGTAAGCTTTAAATTCCCTATACCCCCCAACACACACACACACACACACGCACACACACGCGCACATACCCCCACAAACACACTTCCTTGGAATTCATACGTCACTTCCCGTCTCCCCTTTGCACTCTCATTTATTAGTCCTTGTTTTCTTTCAATTCGCTTTATATTTTTCAGATTTTCTAGCGAAAATATGATCGAAGATCATCATTTGTGAAAAATCCACCCGAAAAAGCAATTTTCGCTAATGGATGCTTACTTGACTAAAGCCCATAGGGCTTAGGGCAATATAATCAAAACTAATGCACTCCTGTCGATCTCTGTATGCTTTGCGTTTTTTTAGCAGGAGTAAAATGTTTTTCCAAAATAGCCGAAAGCTTAAATAGCCCGGTAGATATTGTCATATTTGAGGGCCACTGTATTTATGTCTCTCTTCATTACTTCTAACCCAATAACCACAGCCGGAATTTAGCTCATTGTTACTGTTATAGCTGGTTTGTAGGCGTAAACTAAAATGTTTTTTTTATATTGGTGAAAATCCATGATTTGACGCAGGTGGCTCTAACAATAGCCTTAATGTATCAAGAATTGTGTTAAGGGAGATGATGTATTGCCTCAAGAAACAACTTCGAATCTTTTGGATGGGACTACACGCGGCGCCCGTTCTATAAAGCGATATATTTTCGTATAACTGCCGGTCATACAATACGTCTGCAATATCACTGCGGCGTCGCTTCTCTGTACTAATGACCACAGCATCGCAGTCAAACGTTCCAACCGCCTTCGGCTCATTATTTTCATCTATTTTCCCCCGCCATTTTCTTTCCAGCCATGTGGGAAAGCGTGCAACTGTTTGCGAGGGAGGGAACAAGCATAAACAAAGGTGCAATTTAGAATAATCACCCAAAGGCAGTAAATCGTGTGCTAAATTATTCTAACAAGGTGCTAAAATTGAGAAGTGACGTCGATTCGAGGGTTAACTATTAGCTTGTGGGATGACTGAAGTGTTATTTCCGCCGAACGAGCCTGATGAATAGCGATCAGAATGGAATAGCGATTTGCGGTAATTGAATGTGATTCATATCTGTGTGTGTGCGTGTGTGCGTGTGTGCGTGCATTGTGTATGAGTTGAGGGGAAGACGAGAGAGATTAAAATTAGTGCTATTATTAGTGCACTCCAACATATTGACTATAGTAAGTATCTTTTGTCTTGAATTGGCAATAGGTAATCAGGTTTTTAATGAGATTGTCCTGATTTGATAACATGGACAATTAATGTATGAATATAGTTTCGCCACTGGTTTATAAATTCGTGATGAACTACATGTACTCCCGACTAAGACCAGAAATATTTTGAAACCATCCAATTGATAACTGCATTTAAAAAAATGTTATAAATACCCGTTGAATGCCTTGTACCTTAGTTGCAACCCTATGTAAGAATGCTATGTAATTTTTAAAAAATGATCCAAGAGAACTGGGAAATATATAAAATAATGCATTTATTTAATTCTTCGTGTAGATCCTGACACGTGAAGAAATAGGAAAAGCAAGAATAACACGAAAATAACGAGCAAAATGCAAGCTAACAGAGGAATGGATAAGTAAGAAACCAGGGAACCCACGGCTTTAAATCTTCTCCGAGGGACTTGGTAATGAAAATTAGAACCTTGCCAAAGGGCACGAGCGCATTGAATTGGTTTCGAACCCGTGTCACCCGGTTACGAAACCAGTGCCTTATACCAATGAGCCATCGCGCCTACTGACTCTGCTATAATTATGCAGAAGGTGGACATTTATCTAATCACTTATTCATCAGTCCTTATTCAACCGGAATGAACTAGTTCTGAAACTGCTTTTTATTGCAGCATACCTTCCTGTTCAGTCATCGGAAGGGCAGTTTTACGAGCTTATCTACGTTAGATGTTAACCTAGTAGGTGTATAATTATGTTAATAATAAAAAACACCTGACACGTGGATGTATTATTATTTCAAGGGAAAGAGGGGGAGGGAGGGGGTTAAAAACTTGACTTTCACGTTGTCCGTTTCAAGCATTCATTATTAAATGAGTTTCTACAATCCGTTTCAAGATGCATTACGCGATGAGACCCTTCTCATCCACTTTCGGGACATTATTCATGTCGTTTCGCGTGATTCGATTGTGTTGGAGGTCGGAATCTAATATCATTATTTATTAAATAATAATGATGTCCGTAACCTTTCCACTGAATTGGATGTTTCTCCATCTGCTGTCACGTTTCTTCATTTTATCCACCTCTTCTTTATTTGAGTGTAGATGATACTCGATTTAAAAAACGCTTGAAAAATGTAATGTATGTCTTCTTTCATTGGGATTTTTTTCCGCCAACGCACACATCAACTTAGAGCATGAAGTAATTGAATCACATTACCATTTTGTTGAATTAGACGATTATTTTTTCTTCTTTTTCTTCTTCTCATTCTCACCCTCTCTCTCTGTCTGTCTCTGTCTCTCTCTCTCTCTCCTCTGTCTCTCTCTCTCCTCTGTCTCTCTCTCTCTCTCTTCCCCCCTCTCTCTCTCCCCTCCCTATCTCTTTCACAGTATTCTACTGCATAATGCAGTATTTGGTATCAATATTTAATGCACAACATTTTCCCAACCTCTCTGTAATTAAGCTAAAGGTTTGCACTATGCTCCTGTCATTATGTCAACATACCACGCTTTTCCCTTGACGCCAGTGCATGCATAGATAGGGAAACATGCTGAACGGACCATCATCTTATGTGATCAAAATTGAGGGAAACATTGCGAAGAAAGAAAAAGAGATAGGAAGGGAGGGAGGGATAGATGGAGGGAGGGGTGATGATGAGAGTCAACAGTTATCTGATGGCCCACACAATGGGCTTGTAATCATGCCTAAAGAAACCCACATGATCGCAAGCGATGCGGGGAAGGAGAAATCCTAACGTGTTGACATTGCTACGGTGTGGTTTGTGTGTTATAGGGCGGGCGCGATGCTAGCGATCTCGGGCTTGGGAGAGATAACATCTTTTTTAATAAAGAGGATGCCTTCTTCCTCCTCTGGCTTCTAGACGCCTTCTCAATCATCCTCTTTTCAAACCCTCTTCCAGGGGCCGCCAGCAGGGGCTCTCGATGGGAGATGGATCTGCCCATCAGTGGCTTTATTTACCCCTTGCCCCCCCCCCCCCCAACAAAAAGTCATCGAAGATTCGATATTCTATTAATCATACTTCAAAAGAATCATCCGATCTTTCAGCCCTCGTGGGTGTTTCGACAAAATGCACACAAGTCATTTGACGTTTGATATCCATCAATTTTTCAAAATCTAAGTATGTGTAGTAAGGCCAAAAATATACATGTTTAGCGTCCCCGCCCGCTTCCTTTTGGGGGCCGCCTCCTATTTTTTTTTTGAAATTTTTTATTTAGTGATTTTTTTTTTGATTTTTTTTTTAAAATTTTTTTTTATTAAGAAAAAAAACATGAAAAACACTGCTAAAATGGATCTATTTGTGATTAAAAAAAAAAAAAAATTAAAAATGTCGGCGGCCATCTTGAAGAATAGCCCGACTGTCAGGAAAAATGTACCAAGCGGCCATTTTGAGCGGCCATTTTGAAAGAAAAAAAAAAAAAAAAAGGGCCTCCTCCTTCCTATTTTTCGAAAAAAAAGGACGCTAAACATTTTTTTAATTTTTTTTTATTTGGCCTAATGTATTCTTTTCATTGTGTAAAATGTATTACTTATAACATTCACGATATTATTTGTATCTACCATCCTTTCGTTGTTCAGTATGTATATTGCTTTTATGTTCATATTTGGAAAGTGGGAATCATATAATGAAGAGAAACATAAAGTTCACGTTCCCAAAATGCGAATGTATTCTAAAAGACTGCTACAGTATCTTTGGCACCGAACCAATATTTACCATAGACAATCTCTAGCACTGAATGCCTCATTGCAAAATGAGGAACAATATATTCATTCATATCAACTATCTGCTCGATATCACAGGATCTTTAGCATTGAGTAGTAAAGAGTTGTTGGCGATGTAATCCTCGCCCATCTCACCCCCCCCCTCTCTCTCTCTCTCTCTCTCTCTGAATTATATTGGTACTATCGTATCCACTTAGCGACTCTTATTATCGTTACGCCATTCCCGAACCGTTCCTACGCTAAATTAACGCTGAAATTAACGTCACATCCAATCATTAGTCCCAAGAAAGGGCATCTATCTAAGCGAAGTAATAATGAAAACAGAGAGGGATGAGGAAAAAGAGAATGAAAGAGAGAGAGAGAGAGAGAGAGAGAGAAGAAGGGGTGGATATGGGGAAGGTAAGCAACTGCAAAAGATAATGGGGTGGAGAACAAAGGTGGTGAGACACAATAAGAAATATATATATATAATTAGAAAGGAAGACGAAGAGAGAGAGAGAGAGAGAGAGAGAGAGAGAGAGAGAGAGAGAGAGAGAGATGGGGAAAAGTAGAAATAACGTTTTAAAAATGAATGAGTAACGGTGGAAAGATAGTACAACGGTAAAACGAGAAATAGAGGGCATCATGGAATATAGTTACAGGTAGAATGGAAAGAAGAGATATGTGAGAAAAGGAAAGGGAAAAGAGATTGGAGAGAGAGAGAGAGAGAGAGAGAGAGAGAGAGAGAGAGAGAGAGAGAGAGAGAGAGAGAGAGAGAGAGAGAGAGAGAAGAGAAGAGACTGATTGGAAATCAAGAACCTCAGATAGACGCGACTGATGAGCATAGAAAACGGAGGGATGTGAATTGAGAGAAGAAGGGGCACAGTTAAAGATAGATAGAAGGGGAGAAGGATCGATACATTCAAGAAGAATGTTTGGAGAGAGAGAGAAAAGGGGGAAAGAGGGGAAATGGAATGAGAGAGATAGAAAGAGAAGGACAAAAAAAGAGAGAGAGAGTATGGCGATGGTACGAGAGTGGTGTCAAGAAGAGTACACACAAACAACCCAAGCGCTGGTTGATAAGTCGCCGAAAAAACAGGTTGTTTCTAAAAATACGGCGCAAGTGATGGATTGATTGGTTTACTGAAAGGCTTGTTACTGTATCTTACAAGATAGGAAAGACTCCAGAGTTCCGTTCCCACTGCCAGGACAACACTGGAACACAGATGAAAAACACCGCGAATCCCATTTAATAATCAAACGTGACACGCTTCCTGTGACTGTTGACACGATCTCATTATCGTAATCATTTCGGATCCCGCCGTACGTAGTATTTTCGGCGAAAACAGAACAGAACAAAACAAACTGCTAGAACAAAGCAATGGTCACATCACATCGTTTCAGAGGGAGATTGGAATAGAGGGATGCAGTGAGAGTTTTGGGAGAGAGAGAGGGGAGTGCAAATGAAGAATAATATAATTGGGTAAACACTCAAGCGTGGCAGGCCTGTACTGGTTGATTTGGTCGTCTGCTGATGCCTTCATTACATACCACTCTGCCGTCTCGCAATGTTTCCGTTCCGCTGATTGATGACGAGTGGATGACCAAATAAGGACTACAACAAGTCTCCATCCATCTATCTATCTGTCTCCCTCTCTCTCCTGCCACTGGTCAAACATGAGAGGAACATACGACATTAGATGGGGTGATGAAAGAGGGGGAAACTCTTGAGAGAAGGGTAGAGGGTTCATGCGAGAAAGATCACATGCAAATACGGGCTGACAAGCTAAGGCAAGGAAGATAAATCAGATTCAAAGTAAGAGTACTAATGTAGTAGTGTTCCATTTATAATAGAGTTGGTATAGGAGCACAAAATTTAAAGAGAAGGTTGAGTTCTGGGAAGAGGTGAAAAATAATTTGTGAGCATTACTCATTCTTATTATGCAAGTGTGGAAGAACATCAGTTAAGAAATGTTCCCTGAAAAGCTTGGCTCTTCAAATGCCTTCATATTCTAAATATGCATGTAACATCGTAAAAATCGGGGGCCGGCTTTTTACGCCATATGTTCGTGTAGTCCCATATACATCTTTCTGTGCAAGTGTTTGTGACTTTACCGAGACTTGGCCACATTTCTTATCATTTTGATGATTCCAGAACCTTGCAATACTTACAAATTCTTATATGCTAGATGATCAAACTTTTCTGGTCGGGTCCACAACGTTTCTTTCACAATGCAATCGCATGACCATAACTGGTCTTTACCTTTAAGGGAAAGAGGAAGAGAGATAGAGAAAGAAACTGAGAGAGAGAAGGACATAGATGGAAGAGTTAGAGATACCAAGAAAAAGAAAGAGAAATCAATTATACTGTAATGTAAACATTTTCAATTCAATTTCATTTATTTAATGGTCCGATTTATATTCAAACATGATTTGCTCATGTTCATAGAAGGGTCAAGTAGTTAACAAACATAGCTTTCAGCAGCGCCCTGCACTACTAAATGCTAATTTATTTAGGTCTGTGTATTTATCGTAAATGAAAGAGATACATTTTGATCAAACATTCGATGGGAAAATGAAAGAAGGATAACCACCAAATACTCTGTCGCCAATGTCATTGACTGCTATGAACTGGACGGTGTTTTACTCTAAAGATTTCCATTGCAAAGTGCCTTTTTCCATCCATGACAATCCAATGTAAACGTTCATCGCGGAGGTATTGTCGCTGCCATTCTTGTCAGGGGAGTGGATTGAACAGGAAAGACGGCGGAGAACGGAGGCAGGGCACCGAGTTAATATTTGATCAAGCATAGATTCCTTTATTATCATCTGAAATATGTATGACGCGGTGTTTACGATCGGATGAAGTAATCAGCCCTATGTAGGGAACACGGCCAACGCTCCAGTTAGTCCTTCCCCCTTTGCTTCAATTTTCCGCATGGAACGCGAAACGGCGATGTCCCCGATCTACGTACGTACACCATGGTACACAAGGCAAATAATACTCGGCATTTAAATCCGCCATCGACAAGTCCCATCGATGATATGAGTCGAGTTTCAGATACTCTAAGCAAAGCTTCCCCATTAGAAAGACGCCGCATTGTATAGTCTACTTAACAAATCTCGTCTCGAATGTCTCCGAATTCATGTTATCCTGAAACCGATGGGCCCCTAGTGTCCCCTTCAAGTAGTTTAAACTGAGGATTTTGTTCTCCATGTCTCTCTACCCGACTCTTCTTATCTGTCTGTCTTTCTTCTTTTATCTGTCTCTATCTCTGTGTCCTCCTCTCTCACCCTCTCTCTTTCTTTCAGTCTCTCTACTTCACACGTTGTTTTGCACAAGCATCATCCACTTTCTCTTCTCTCGTCAATTCATTACCACTCTCTCATTCAGTTGTCTCTGATGATTTCTTCTGCTACTTGAATTGTCTGTGTCTTCTTTCAAGCCCCATCCACCCTTTACCTCTATTTCCTCATCCTTTCTCAAACTCTTTCTTCTTTCATCTATCTCTCAATCCACCCGGCTCCTCTTTTCTACTTCTGTTATTGCTTCTGCTACTTGAATTGTCTGTGTCTTCTTTAAAACCCCATCCAACCTCCACATCTCTACTCCATCCTTTCTTATGCTCTATGTTTTTTCATCTATCGTTCAATCCACCGGCTCCTCTTTTCTACTTCTTTTATTGCTTCTGCTACTTGAATTGTCTGTATCTTACTCAAAACACCACCCACTCTAAGATCTGTGTTCTTTCATCTATCTTTCAATCCACCGGTTCCTCTTCTCTACCTGTCCCTCTCTTTCTCTTTTTATTTTCCTATCACACGATTCAATTTCCCCCTCTCTCTCTGTCTTTTTAGTGTTTACCTATCTCCAATCTATCGTTCCCTCTATGTCTGTTTACCTATCTCTCCCTATCTATCTCTCTCCATCTCTCACTCATCGGATGGGAGCGATGCAAGGAACACGTGCTTCTCAAATCTCGGAGGAGGAAAGTGCGTGGGTGTGTCCTGGGTGCGCTATGCGACCGGTTGCCGCCATTCCTGCTTGCGTTTAAACAACATTATACCGGTCTGTAAGATCTACGCTAGATAACTACTTTGTCACTCATTAACGATTCTTGCCATGGTTACTTGTGAACGCTGCTGTAGTAATAGGGTCACTTTTTGTGGAGCAAATGACCCGGATACAAGCGAATCGTGTGCGCCCATTGAGGCTTGACAAGTTTAATTTTATATTCTACAGCCGAGGTACAAATCGAAATTGATCACTTTGATATCGGATTAATTTCAGGCTTATTATAACATGGATACTCACGCCTCATGAATTAATTGCATTTTATTAGCCCAGTCTATTCACTGCAATAAAACTGATTGCTTTGGTATCTACTTAGAAAGTGATATAGGCTATGTCAACACTGGAGTTAATAAGATGTAATAGATGTTGCTGATATCTTTCAGAGAGAAAATAATGCAATTATCATAACAATTATATATCAATGTGTAGAATTCAGAGCCCATAAAAGAATGACATTATTATACAAATTATATACCAATGTGTAAAACTCAGAGCCCATAACTAACATGGTGTGCAACATGGAAACATGAATCATAATTATTTTGATGGAATATAGAATTATAGGTTTTAAATTTGCTTTAAAGGAGACGATAATGAAAAGAAAACACCCTGATATCTCCTTCATAAAAAAGACTATACTGCCCTATATTAGAATATAGGCCTTTCCGTATGCATTATTATTTATGTATAAGTAAACACGGATACTCTTCCCTTTCAAGCGTGGTCGAACAAGACAAGAATTGTAAGGATACAGATATGCCCCATGGGGTAGCCAGGAATAAATGCCATCCATCTTAGCCTATTTTATAATGCCACAATTTTCTATGTCTGCAAAAGGCCAGGGCAGTGGTTGACATGGTTATCAATATGATTGTGCGTTGCAGTGTGGTTAAGATGGTCGCATAGGACATGTACGTAGAGGTTCTAGAGGAATATTCATTTCTTTGAAAGAATTTGTCTTGGATTGAAGTCAAGCCGTATCGTATTGCTCGCATATACTTGCGTTACATTTTTGAGGTATGAAGGGATTTGCACGAATCAGAAACAGCGGAGAAAAAACAAACATTAGAAAAGAGATAACGATGTCAAACATGCATGAAAGAAAAACTACTCCTCCGTCATATTCGGGCGTCATCGTACAGTTTTTTCCTTCCTTTTCTTCCGCTTTTTCTTATTCCTCCTCTTCATAATTATCTCATTACTCCTCCTCCTCCTCCTCCTCTGCCTTCTTCTCCTCCTTCTCCTCTTTCCTCCTCTCCTTCCTCCTTTTTCATCCTCCTCCCCCTCCCCTTCTTCTTCTTCTTCTCCTTCCTCTTCTCCTCCTTCTCTTTCTGCTCAGCCTGTTCTTCTCTTATAAACGATACAATTCTATAAAGCGTACTGCATTTTCGATCGAGAAAGGATGTTGGGTAAACGTGTTAGTGAGAAAATGAATAAATTTTGCCTCTGTTATAGCCAATCTAAGGATCTGAGGATAGCAGCACTTCCCCTTCCCCCTCATCATGATCGCAATAGCCATTACTATTAATTTTTAATGGAATGACATAGGGTGAATATGGCAGTTATATATCCCCTTGTTGATAATCCTTTCAATTATATGATTCGGCACGGCTTGAAGATGATAACACGTTCACTTCATGAAAATAATCGAGATTTCGACAATATCTGTTGATTTGTAAAGTGTGTGGGTGTGAGTGAGTGTGGGGGACGGGGTTTAGTATTAGCCCTGTTCCAAACACTACCTTGCCCTTTTTGAGTTGTCATTTGAAGTGCACGCACTGCACAAATCATTATTCAACCCTAATGCCGCCGCCGTGAGCAAGCCTTATGAAGGGCCACTTCTCATAATGGTCTCTGCATTAAGCTCTAATGTCCTCCCTTTTCTCTCTCTCCCTCTCTCATTCTCATTCTCTCTCTTCTCTCTTACATCTACAGACCGGACAACATAATGTTTTGACGTATTTGGACTACGTTTCACGTCATTCCTAGTATATCGCACTGCCTTTTTATCGCTCCTTCTACTCCTCCTCCTCCCCCGACCGGGATTTTAACAGCACTTGGGGCCCGGCTGTCTTGGTATACGCCACTTCAAACACTTTCAAAACAGACGTGAGTAGAATTCAGATTTCCTTTTTTGTACGCCTTAAAGAACATTTCACGATTGAACGGGTTGTAAGCACTCCAATCATCAGGGTTTTGCGATTAAATAGTATATACTGAAATTGGAGAGGTAGTATTATAGGTAGGTGTGATGAATAATATTATTTAGGTTGCTTTATTGTTCTGGTGAAACCAACCAAGCTCTTAGGAGGTGCTGTCAATCATGTTTAGCTAAGAGAGAGGATGATAGAGAGAGAAAGATGGACAAAAAAAAGCGAGAAAGCGAGAGAGAGAGAGAGAGAGAGAGGGGGGGGGGGGAGGGGGTGGACGATAGAGAGAGAGAGAGCGGAGATACAGAGAGGCTGAGAAAGAGTCGGAAAGCATTCTTCAATATAACGATTGGAAGTGGGGTTTTGTTTTACCTCGAAAAAAGTCACCATGTAAATTTTGCTCCTTCGTGAGAAAACGTCAGTTTACATGCCTGAAATCACTGGTCAAAGCTGACCTAAACAAACTATGAACTCAATCGCTGATTGCATCATTGGATGGTTACACAATATCAAACTGCGCGCTTGTTTACCACTGTATTCCAGACAGGTATTCCTCTTTCATCATGATGTCAAAATGAAGTTAGAGGGCATGCAGTTACCATGACAACCTCATCTTTTTTGCATCGCAGTTACCCCCCAATCCCCATTCAATATAGTAATAAACACCAAGACTTATCTCCAAGCGGTTCCTGACGTCTCCTTCGACTTGTTTTGATAATGAACGCTATTTTTCATCCACCGTGACTGTCTTTCATGAAAATCTCACCCTTGCATACGATGAAGGTTGCGGCGGCCTTGGCCTTTGAATAATCATCCATGCAATCTGGTGATTCCTTTCGAAAACACGACAGCGAATCTCTGAATGGCCGTTTTGATTTTATTTTCATGCCATGGCTTATGAAATGCCCTCGTTGTAAGCTTTTGAAGGCGATGTCTGAATATGTTCTCGGGGGCTAACGATTCCCAAGTCGTCGTTGCCATCCCTTTTCAATTTGAGTTGGCCGCCAGAGCTGTATTGCTACCAGACAATCGGCAAACATCGTACCGTTAAGCCATCCATGGACAATGATGACATATCGTGCTTATTGCCAATTTTATGTTATGTATAATGGCTTAAGATTATGATTTCCCAAGAAGTGATATTTTATCTTGAACGACAAAGTGTTTGTAGGATACAATAATCAAATGAGCATACATGCTTAGAGAGAGAGAGAGAGAGAGAGAGAGAGAGAGTACAAACCTTTTGATTTAGAATTACAGACGTAGATTATGTGTTAAAATTACACATGAACTGATTTTTCTGATGAAGTTTTCGTAACTCAGATTAAGAAATCACACATTCCGAAGAGGTTTCTCCAATAAGTTTGGATAAAAAACAAAATGTGGATAGTCATATTTATTTCTAGATAGGGTATCCGTTGATTAATTTAATTATTAATCTAAAAACGAACTAAAAACCGTTTGATTTTACGATGCAAAGTGAATTCTAGGCAAAGCCACGCACGGGGGATGCCTTTAGGGAGAGATATTAATTTCAAACTCGGACTCCGGAAACCTTCTTTTGTAAGACATGCTGATATTTATGGAATAGCTGCAGGAAATATATCATGGAAATAGAAATGCAATTGGGACATTTCCCGCGTGGATTTCATGCAATCTTTTCTACTCAAACTGGACTTGTTTGTGTCACCGATATGCCTTCTTATTTAAAATTCTGTGTCAACAGAGATCTCCCGACGGATGGATATAATCCTTGCGTAGGCTAATAGTTGTGAGATGTATGTGTGGGATTTCCTTCCGCATAAAGTATAAACGTTGCTGGAAGGAAGAAACTATTTTGCAAAGAGGAGAATATTTTGCAGGAAGAATAAAAGGAGGCAGAATCCGGACACCCCTCAAGAAATTTCCACTAATGTACCATTTAATGTCCGTGGCATTGTCATAACTACACTGGAGCAACGCCGTTGCTGATGGTGATGGCGTTGCGGAAACACCTTGCCTAATTTAAACAAACTATTAGAGCGCTAACCTCCTTTTGCGTATTTGATGGGATGGGTCTATTTGGGAGACTTCCACCTCGCTCTTGAGCATGATCGTGTCTAACAAGAGGATACAGAGGGGGAAACCCCCTTCACAGCACCTAGGAGTACCTGCTCTCCAACTGTCAGGGGTTGTGTTGAAGGACATATAAGGTAGTTGTAGCATCTTAAGTACCTGGGCTCCAAGTTTTCTCTTAGTATCTGTCTTGAACTGAGAGCTACCCTTAACATTTTTAACAACACCTGGGGAAGGAAGGGGTACATTTTCGTCGCGTTGAAATGTCACTTTAGAAATGTCTTAGTATAAAAGAGTGGAAATTCCCTCTTTTTGGAGATATGTTAGGCATCATTCGTTTACTTATACCCACACATAATCTTTGTTCCATAAATGAGACTTCTTCCGCCTCTTAAATCCCATACAAACTCTTTCTGCTGCCGATAAACGAATGAATGAGACTTAAGAGGTTTCGTAGTATAGTGGTTCATTCACAGTGTTTGAGGGTTCGAATCCCAGCCCTGTACTAACATCCTTTGGCAAGACATTAATCCCTTTTGCCACTCTTTAATGGGTACCTGTCATTTGCTCAAGTAACAATAATCGCAAGACCCTCAGAAAGAACAGTAATGATGCTGTTGAGGCTTCTTTAGGTAAAGAATACTATTATTTTTGTTTTTAGAAGAAAGTAAATATTTGCTTATCACCTTCCATAACAAATATTTGTGAACTTCTATCCATTCTTAGCAATGACTAGTGAATTCGAAACTAAACCATGTTTCCAAGCCATGGTGAAGAGAAAAAAAACAATCCAATTACTTGGGTGGATTTTGGTCAGACATCGTCTACTGACCGAAATCGAAATCTTGGTCAAAATAATCAATCTAATTGGTTGTGTTGACCAAGATCTTGGTCAGACGCGTCATCCGTCAATCTCAAGAGATTGTAAAAAATTGACCAGTCCCTTTTAAGACTGCAGGAAGCGGTCACCGAGCTTGAACCTCGTCAGCCGAGTTTTGACAACCACGGGCAAATGGGATTTCATCTCCATTGATTAGAGTACCTTCTAGATACCTTCGATCTTCACGTTATCTAGATCAATCCCGTTAATCACCCACATTTTCTAGGTCCATCAGATTTTCCTTTTACTATTGAGACTTATATGAATTGTGAGACCAGTCCCCCCCTGCACACGCACATACACATACAAACTCGACTGTTGTGTTAATGTTTTATGTTTGTTTTGCTTGTATGTTTTTTGTTTTTTGTTTTTGTTTTTTTACTCGATAGAACAAATACACGAAATACGGGTAACAGTATCGACAACGGACAAATTAAAGAACTCACATCATTTGCAACAACAACAAAAAAACGTCTAAATAATATTAAGGAACGAGAAATCACAATCTTAGATGCTGGAAGAGAGTGCTATTAGTATAATTAAATCCTTTTCTCAATCTAAATACGGACCGGCTTAACCCCATTTTGCTTCACGCCTCGATCTCTTTCCTGCACGGCAGTTGCATTAAAATGCACCCCCCCCCACTCTCTGGATACGCCTCTCGACGAGGGGCTCTTTAAAAATGCATGTGCCTAATGTAGTTCCCCCATTATCCTACTTGATAAAGGACATGTCTAAACGAAGAGACAGAACGCGCTGAGACTGAAACACCTCTTGAGAGGCGGCCACTATAAGTGGGGATGGGAGCGAAGGAGAGAGAGAAAGAAAGAGGTGAGAGACGATGATAGAGATGGAGAGAGAGGGAGAGAGAGAGAGAGAGAGAGAGAGAGAGAGAGAGGAGGCGATGATTTCATTTTTTTGCGATTAAACAGTATTCTGAAATTTCAGAGTTAGTATATCGGTAGGTGTGAGGAATAAATATTATTTAGGTTGCTCTAATGTGTTCTGGTGAAAACAACCCAACTCTTAGGAGGTGCCGTCAATCATGTTTAGTAAAGAGAGTGGATGATATAGAGAGAAAGAGAGAGAAAGAGAGAGAGAGAGAGATAGAGAGGTAGAGAGATGGGGGAGAGATGGGTAGATGGAAATGGAATGAACATAAAACGAGAAGAAGATGTGGGTGAGGAGTGAGGTAAATAGAAAGAAGGAGAGAGATAGATATCGAGAGAAAGAGGGATTTAGAGAGGGAAGGGGGGGGGGGGGAGACTGGTTGATAAATAACAGGTTAGCTTTGAGATAAACATGATAGATAGACGGATAGATTAAAATAAGGCTACATAGAGAGAGAGAGAGGGATAGATAGATGACAAAAATAATATGCAGATAGATAAAGTTCACGAGAACAGAGCAGGTGCGATTTAAAGTTATTGTTTCTCTTAGTACCTGACAAGGCTCTTAAAGTACTGCAACGATTACTTTCTGTTCCTTGCTGTGTGCTTAAACAGCAAGAAGAGACACATTTGATAATATGGAATACGAAAATATTAAACAGTCCTGTATATGAATGAGAAAGGGGTACTCGTCTTCACCTGAACATTATCTCATTGCCAAGAGAAAGAATATGAAAAGGAACATGAACGAACTTATTAAATGAAACCGATGCTGAACAATAACCTAACAATGAACAATTCAATTGTCAAGGAATGAATAGCAACTGATGTGTATATACAGAATATCTGTAATATACTTAGATGTATAATTGAATTTCAAGTAATACAAATTAAATTGTAGTTGATATTAACATTTCTCCGCATTATGCTCAAATATGAAAGATAGATTAATAGATAGATGGATGGATGGATTGATGGATGGGTAGTTAGGAAATTAGATAGATAGAATGCATAGGTAAATCGACAGATAGGTAAAAGACTTCTATTAATAATGGATATTCAAGTAAATAGGTGGATCGAGTGTTGAGTATTGGACAGTTGGCTAGATAAATAGATAGATTGATAGATAGACGGATAGATGGAGAGATAGATAGATGGAAAGATAGACAGAAAGACAGACAGCACCTCGTGGCCGAAACGTGATGCCTCAGGTGTGTGTAAGTCCCTTGCCATGTCACATTAAAGCGTAATTTATAATTGCGTGCCTTCCCCGAGATTAGCATCACCTGTGCACGCATCCCTTGCCAATTATCACCCCGTCTATTCGCCTGATGAGACTGACAGACGGATCTCCGGGGAGCAAACTCAGGCCCAAGAAGTCGACGTGGTGCCTCACAATTGAATTAGTCCGCTCGGTGGCCGAGAGGAATCCTAAACAGGGAAAGAGGACGCTTTTTCCTTCTTTTTTGAGACTTATTTTTGTTTAAGTGAAGGGGTCCGGTGACAAAGTACAAGGCGCCATAGCTTGTGGTGCAGAGACGCAGGTAGCTGTGTGGTCAAATGGCTAGAAGTGGTGACAAGGACACCGATTTGCAGCACGCAATGGAATGGAATGAAATAATGATTATGCTACCATAAATTGTTAATAAATTGCCATTACTTCGTCGTGTTGTTCAACGTTTACAGTGTTCTATAGACATAATTATGGCTAATAATATAGCCATGTTCATTGTGATTTTTTCTTTTTTTTTCTTCTTCTGTTGTTGAACGTTGTTTCACTGAACGCGTCAATCACAAAGCAAACACACTCTCTCTCTTTCCCCAAACTTTTTCTCTTCCTTAGATAATGCTGAAAACAGGTGATGACTTTTCTTCTCTTTCTGCTCGTCGCCTTTCGTTTTTGCTCTAATAACGACGAAAGGGTGACAATCAGCAATTTCTTGCTTGTCAACTTATCTTGACATATGAGCAGAAGTAAAGAGTTGAGTACCTTTTGATTAACTCATTCACGAGTTACGGTGAATGATTGTTAACAAAAAATGTACAAATTTCATGTACGATCATCCCGTTCCACACCACCACGTATTAAAGTTGTAGTATTCCCCATATACAATAAAGGTGTTGGAGCTTTATTACTATATGATAGGCTACACGGTAATATGGACAAACACGATTGCATCTAATGCCGAAATATCAACTCAATCTACTGAAATGAATTCAACTCTCACATCTTGCGGAATATTCATTTAACTAGTTTATGAAAAGTATACAATATGAGTGTAATAATTTCCGTCTTATCATTTTTATCTTTTTCATTTGGCGTAACAATTATCAATAAAACCCGGAATTTCGAGGAAAATACATTTGTAACAATCGTCACAATGGCTACCAGATATTGTATTATTGTAACATTTCTTTCTTTTTTTTGGTTCTAAAAATAGATTTTAGAGATAACATAATATCCTGGAAGGAAGTCGCACTACTTTTATCACTGTCTTGAAATGTACATTGCAAGTTGAGACAAGAAATATTACATGATCTGCGGATGTAAGGATGTGTAGGGTCTCCCCAGAATATTACATCACGTGACAATCCTCTTCCTTTGTTTGAACTGTAGCATCAAAATCCCCCGTAAACATAAAATCCCCGCCTCTAGTCGACCAAAATGAAATATTCTGATATTTATGGAGGAACATCTGACATTCCATAAATGTAATAGTAAACCAACAGTAAACAAGCCGGGGAAAGCCGCTACTTTTGAGCTATTTACCCAAAGATCATGTTATAAAGCTTGGCAATATAAACGGGGATGGATAAAAGGCCCTTGTATTGCCTCGGATAGAAAGTGATACAGACCGTATATTACGGAGACTATTGACACTTTGAATGCATATACTGGATGTGATCTCGCTGGGCTTATTGCGTGGTTGAGGGAGGGAGGAAAGTGAAAGGAGGGAAACCGTCGGGTCAATGTTATTTTGCAATAAACTCATCCCTTTCACCGTAGTCCATTCGTGCAATATTGCCTGACCGTCGTATATTTGATTTGTTTGTTTTCATACTCTGCCATTTATCATGACTCTCATCGTGACGAGCGACTATGACATGAAGAGCTGTATCGGGCGAGACGAGACTAGTCTGTTGAAGTTCAACTGAACGAAAGATGTTTCCCATGCTGACAGCGCACTTTCACATGCATTGGGCGACATATAAATTACTTTTTGTTTAAAGATGCTTGGCTTTTAATTTGGGGTGTTCCGGAAATATTACATCATTTAGATATCTAGCTTAGATGCAGTTTAATGTTAAGACGCTTGAATGAAAGGCTCACATATAATTTTTACGAGTTATTATTTTCATTTTCAAGTTCATGTGTACTATTACTACATCTGCTACTTCTACATCTATTACTTAAACATCTACTACTTCTACTACTTCTACGTCTACTACTACTTCTACATCTACTACTTTTACATCAAATACTTCTATATCTACTACTTCTATATATATACTACTTCTACATCTACTACTTCTACATCTACTACTTCTACATCTACTACTTCTACATCTACTACTTCTATATCTACTACTTCTATATCTACTACTTCTATATCTACTACTTCTACATCTACTACTTCTATATCTACTACTTCTACATCTACTACTTCTATATCTACTACTTCTACATCTACTACTTCTACATCTACTACTTCACATCTACTACTTCTATATCTACTACTTCTACATCTACTACTTCTACATCTACTACTTCACATCTACTACTTCACATTTACTACTTCTACATCTACTTCTTCTACATCTACTATTTCTATATCTACTCCTTCTATATCTACTACTTCTACGTCCACCCCTTCTACGTCTACTTAATGATGGTTATATTTCTATATGGCTGATATATTAAAAATTTAGAAGATCTGTAAAAAGTGCAGTATTACCATATAGGCCTACAAGCAAAAGCTATGTTATTGAGCATTAATCGGCTTCATCTGTCGAATGATAACGTATCGGTGAATTCTATCTGTCTTTTTTGTCTTCGCTTATTAGTCCATAAATAAAAATCTGAGCACCATTTGCAGCAACAACCACAAGAGAGAGAAAACGAATAGGAGTACAGGTGGAAGATCGGAAACAATCTTTATCACATGAAAAGCAGGGTCATTGATGGATCGATTCCCCGAGAGGGATGAAAAGTGAGGGGGAAGGGAGTAGGTAAAGATGTAAGAGACATGGAGAAAATGAGAGATGAGAAAGAAAGAGAGAGAGAGAGAGAGAGAGAAAGAGAGAGAGAGAGAGGGAGAGAGAGAAAAGAGGGAGAGAGAGAGCGAGAGAGAAAGAGAGAGAGAGAGAGAGAGAGAGAGAGGGAAAGAGAAAAGAGGGAAATAAATGTGATACATATTTTGTGCGAGATGCAGAATGGAAAACATAGAGAAAGAGAAATGAGAAGGCAGAGAGAGAAAGAGAGAGGTAGAGCGAGGAAGACAGGGTGTCATTCAAAACATATAAATGGACACAAAAACAAAGGGATACACAGGGAGAGATTTGTAGGGGAAGAATATTAAAGAGAGATAGAAAAGAACAGAGAAAGGAAGAGATGAAGAGAGAAGAGAATGAGAGAAAAGGAGATAGTTTGTGTGTGGTTATATAATGTACGTGTGTGTGTGTATGTTAGAGGGAGAGAGAGAGAGGGAGAGATAGGAAGAGGGAGAGAGAGAGAGAGAGAGAGAGAGAGAGGAGATTGAAAGAAAGTGACACAAAGAGAATGGCCCCGGAGACAGGTCGGAAATACGCAAGGAGATAGAAATATGAGCTAGGACACCACGTACTCTTCGGCGGTATGACAAAGCAAAAGTCGGAAATATGAATTTTCTACATGAGTCACTTTGATCGAAGCAGCGGGTATGAAAGTGGATGGGTGAAATAAGGGGGCGAGTGGATATTGACAGGGGCGTATCCAGAATTTCCGACCGGGGGTGGGGGTATAACTTTTATCTATCTGGGTAGATTCATGTGCAGTAGGACACGTCATCAATTGAAACTGATTTGTTTTTTCCTTTGCTATCAAAGCGGAGGAAGGGGGGGGGCGTACCCCGGTTTTACCCTATATGCCGGATACGCCATAGTCTGCTCATAAGAAGGTCATTCTACTGCAATGAACAATGAGAGATGAAACTATGGTCATGTCACAGAGAGTGAGAGGGAGAGAGAGGGACAAAATATGATAGAGACGGGAAAAAATTCACAATGCCAGACAACTCAGGCATAATCACCTGCAGGGAACCTTGAAGACATAACGAGAAGAAAAAACCCTACAGTTAATGGAGGGCAAGGGACAATAACATGAAGAGATAATAACCGGCAAAATAGATGATGAGTGAAGAGGCCAAGATAATCATATCGGGAATACAAAGACGGGAAAAGAAGAAAGATTATGGAGAGTAATCACGCAGGTCAGATTTGCTGAATGGTGGTTGACGACCATTAGGGAGACCCGATGCAATTATGGCTTTCTGAAAAGCAGGGAGGTAAAAGTCGGGTAAATTGCTCTCCAAACGACAATTTATAGATTCCTAATAGAATTACGCCGGTGCATAATGTGATTTTGAGGCTATGCGAGAGAAAACAAGCCTCCCTTCCGTCTACCTATGCCGTGCTGAATCGTGAATGATTATAAATGCGTGCATGAACGAGGCCTGTGTGACTTAGAATAGGTCATAAATAAATGCTATAGATTGCGTATTGCTTATATCTCGGATTGACACACCAAAGTATTCCATTTGTTTCTGTTTGTTCTATTCCTACAATTCAGATAGGTTTTAAAGTACAATTTATAATGTTGAAATATCAACGACAGCAGTATGATTAGAGATTAATTTTGTATTATCGAATAATCATGAAGAAGATTATTCATGTCAGCTTTCAGGGGGGGGGGGATCAACATTTCAGTGTGGGAACATGATTATGATAAGATTCCTAGTCGTACAGTAATACTCTAAAATCATTCATGCCATCGTTAGTTGAAGAATACTTGTGAAAGGATTATCATGAAGAATATCACACGAATGTTATTTGCAACCCGTAGAATCGATCTCCCCGTGACCATTTGGGACCGATGTAACTTTAAAGTTAAAAAGTACCCTAACACAAAGTTCGAATTGGATATCACGTCGTCACTTACTAAAGATGGAACTACAACACTCAAGAAAGGCTCGTAAAAATGTTCCCCATAAAATGACGGAATGACTAGTGCAATAAAGCAAGCTAGCCATTCTGCTATCCTTATAAACACTAAATGTGTTTCAAGCCGTCCAACTGGGGACAATACCGAGGTAATAATCTTGAACACAGTACAGCGTTCAATATGCAGTTACTCAAAAGATTTTTTTTTATGTGAGTGAATTAGCATAACTATCTTCTTAGATATCTTAAATCATCTTTTTGGAGCCATAAGGACGTTAACTCTATATTAAAGTACAGTTACGCCTGCTTTAATGACCCCTTGTCTTTTCTTGTCTCTCTTGTATATGAACCATTACCCTCCTGGCTTGCAACAGACGAAACCATTAACTATTATGAAACTTATGATACAATCTCTCATCTTATGAAGACTGGCACGTATAACTGTTACGCGGCAAGCTATGCTTTTGGCATGGAAGTATGGACGTGCCATGTATGCATTTCGCACTTGTATGTGACCGGTTATGGCCGGTCCAGCAATACAGAGTATAGCGTTAAAAGTTGGCCAAGCAGAAGTAACGCTTGTTTTGGATAGTAGCCTACCATGATATCATCTGACCGTGAAATGGCCTGAGCTACTCTCCACTGAAGTAACAAGCAGAAAAAGTGTGGTGTCCTATCCCATCTCACCCAGAGTCACTTTACTGGGGGTCATGCACTCCAGTAGCCGCCGTGTAAAAGTGATCATGCACCACTCATGATCAAAAATTGACGTGCGATCACATTAGAGCTATCTTGTAGTGTGTGTGTGTGTGTGACACCTGCCGATGCCTAGAGCGTGTAAAGCGTGGCCGAGACGCGCTTATAACCTTCTTCGTCCCTGTTAGACGTAATGCCCTATGATTGTATATGCCGGACTAAGTGTAGGCCTTACTTGGACAGCATATTGGCATACTATCACCATCAAACAATACATACATAAAAGTAAAAATAATAAAGTAAGATAGGTAACGCCCTCTCTATTCTGAAGCACTATCTCAAACAAACAAAGATCTGGTGATCTATAGGGGAAATAATAAGGAGACATGACAATAATACATCGTTACACCGACCTTTCGATAGTCATAACAATTGTATTTGTAATGCCCGTCGCACGCGAGGTTTCACGTGCTGACGAGTGACTACGTCTGTGACCGGCAGGCCTCGGGGTCATAGCAGGATGAAACGTCCCCTCGAGCCTATATAAACAGCGATGCCTCTCATATCAGTCAATGCATCTATATTATCAGACAAAACATACATGTTTGCGAGTGCATTAGTGTATATACACTGCACGCAGGTTAAGTCACAGTAGGGTAATGAACAAGACTTGCCGAGTTCATTGTCCGTCTCATTGTGATTTGACCAAGTGCAGTGCATATCACTAATGCATGAGCTAAAACATGTATTACTCCTTTTATAAGATGGGTCTACAATATGGGTATAAAGTCGAGAAAGTGACGGTTGTTATCACCAAAATGCACTTCCCCGTGCATATTGTAAAAATTAACGCCCGCACACGTGATCCATTTCGACGTTTTTCATTGGCTACATTAATGGATCCCATTTTATAAAACGCAATGACACCCAGTGTGTATCGTGGATGAGCCTTTGTCATTCGAATCTGTAGTACTCAACGGGTTAACGTCATCATCTACCCAGGTGGTAAGTATGATGATTAAGATGAAAGATGAAGGGAACACGAGGGCACTGGAGATGAACCAAGGTTGAACTGTGTGATGCGACACATTATAACCTGTGGCCATTAATTGTGCTTGCTTTCCAGTCGCTTTTACGCCTTCTCATCAATAATTCTCAACATGCATTGTGACCTGGAACCTAGGGGTATAGAGAGAGGGGCAACGTGAGAGAAAAACATTAACAAATAAATGGAATGAAAAAGAGCGGTAGTGACAGAGAAAGAGACGGGGAGAGTAAGTAATGGGAAAACGAATGAAAGAATGATGTTAAAGAAAACCAGATGGTGGTAGAGGGGGCAAAAAGGAGGTAGAACATGGAAAGAGGAAGAAGCGGAGGGGAAGTATACGACGAACAACTATATTTTTAGCAGAGGAAAAAAGAAATCCCTGGAGGGTGAATAATACGTACAGACCATTTGTGCTGTGTGTACAGATGGGAGAGAGGGAGAGAGAGAGAGAGAGAGAGAGAAAGAGAGAGAAAAAGAGAAGTGATTCCAAATTTTTTGGAATAAACGATCGAAAGTAAGAGTAGTTTTCTTTTAAAAACTAATTATTAGATCAATTCGTGATAATCATTCCATCGTAGTTATCATGAAAGGTCAATTTTCACAATCGGATAAGCAATCGTGTTTTATAAGCCTACAAATCATTTAAAGATCCTTATAAGCATTCCTTACTAAGTTTTTACAAATTAAATTATTCCCTCGGCTGATCATGTGGAAAAGCAATCACGTTTTAAATAATAGGTAAATAAACCCTCGTTTAATTACCTTGAACACGTAATTAAACGAGGGTTTAAATTGTTTGTATTGGGTATACAAGATACAGCAACTTGAGTTTGGGTCGAATTTATTATTACGAAAAAAGACGATGCATTGTGTTTAATTCATTTCAAGTTTTTATTTCATTCAAATTATTTTTGTCGAAAGAGAGAGGAAAATATTTGCAGAAACGTTGTACTAACATTACTAGTTATTTGATATGTGAATGTTGATTAAATTAAAATATATAACAATAGAAAAGTGTTACCATTTTCATTTTCAATTGCAAAATGAATTATACACTCCCACCGGTTATTTGATATTTGAATGTTGATTAAAAAATATGACAAAAGAAATGTATTACATTTTTTTCATTTTCCTCTGCACAGAATAGATGTAGTTAGAAAATTGCTTAGAGACAATAATGTGTAGGGAAATATGAAATACAATGTAGTATTGTCATGATTAATATCTATGTAAGAGAATTGTTGTTTCATTTGCTCACTATTTCGCAGTTTAATATTACATAAACATGCCGTTCAAATTAGAGCTTACTTATGACTGTATGATCCGCAATTAATTACTATATGCGGGGTTGCAGCTATTTTATTAGTACGGTCAAGGCGGGGGAATATGAAGAAATAAGGTAGCATCATCGTTGCATCTAGTTGGTGAAAGTCATAAAAATCATCACCGTCAATAAAATCAGGACCAGAAATATGGCAATTCCAAGCTCTCTTCCCCTATGAATTTAATCACGAATCAAATTAGTTTCTAAGAGTACATCAATTAAAGTCTAATATGGGCAGAGGTAATATACATGTTTAGATCAATGCACACCACGCACGAATATTATAAACAAGCAACAACAACAAATCTAAAAAAAATAGCTGTACTAGAAAATATCTGGTAAGTGATATCAATTAGACATGTTGGGTCTGTAATCTAATGTTACTGTCGTGAACATTATATACGGAAAATATGGTCATCATAACCCTTTCTCTTCAACAAGTTTCCGTCATCGTTCCAGTTACCTCTGAAAAGAGAGCAGATAACTGTTAGCGAGTTAAACATGTTATTCGGTGTCTTATCCAATATAATTCTCTTCGAAGCATGTTGAAACCCGGACATCATGACGACCATAATATGGCTAATTGGCTATATTATAGCTGTCTCCCCGCAACATATTAACTTGGATAATTTTTCTAGAGAACTTCACATTCTCGTATGTTTCAATGACAACATCATTGTCATTAAAGACAAATTATTGAAACCTACAGTCATACCATTCATTATAAAGCTAATCCTACTTTAAGAAATCGGTCATTTTTGTTTCCCGATCTCACACATGATGACCGTGTTACTAATGCAATAATCTTAAAGCAATTTACGATGGAAAGTATTTGTTTTAATCGTTAAAAAATCCGTTAAAACAACGTGATTAAATCTCAACACGATGGCAAAAACCCTTTCGAGCACCCATGTCATATCTCTGTTGTGACCATGTTTATTCGACTTCACACGTATTCAATCCACGAGTGACATTTAAGTAATATTATTCGATCTGTGAATGTTTCAGGGATCATCTTCAAACATGCTCTAAGCAGTCTGAAGTAGACATCCATCGATGTGTGATAACGTGTTATGATTGAATGCGGTCCCTATGGACCCCGCACGTGGCGTTGCATTCTATTAGGCATTATGGCTGATCCACAGTGTCATGCATGTTAAATAAACTACGATGCTTGCCTTCCAAAAATAGGGGGACTACTACCTTTAAAATGGAAAACAATTTGACAAACCAGATATATTCATATGAATATATAACATATCTTTGTAAAAGAATATGAATTCCGGGAACGCTTTTTTACTGAATTGGCCGAAATGAAGTTGGCTTGTATCATATATATTCATGAACTGTATGATGAGCCAGATCCAGCTTATATGACTGCTATTGGACTCGAGACTTTGGGGATTCTTTTCTACGAAATTTAATTCATGTTTGCAACTTTAATCTCGTAATTTCAATAATTGGGACATCACATCTCTCGACTTCCGCCGATCAGATTCGATGGAATCATCTAACAATCAAGTTATTCGAGCAGATTGCATCATGATTGTTTTGCTGCTGATTCCGCGGCGAGAGAAGTCAAAACAGACACACAGCTACCAATGTTGAGTCTGCGCTAATTTTAGCATTATAAGTAGAAATAGCCACGGGATATAGAGAAAGGGGGAGAAAGACAGGGTAGAAAATAAAAATGTCGCCCACGCAAATTCTCTCCGTGACATTTAAAGGCTTCTCTCTCAAGAATTAGAACAAGGGAGATGTTGTTCGATGATAAAGCCTGAGATATAAAGCAGCTTGGAAGGAATTTACCAGGAAATGGAACATTTTAGACGTCTTGTCCATGTAATCTCACTCGTTGGTTGAAATTGATGGAATAATGCTAATTTCGTCACTGCGGTAAGAGAATATTGTTATGTGCATAGAGGTACATTTGGGATCGTTGCATTAGCTTTTCCTAGAATGTTGTAAACAATTAGGACATTGCTTTACAGATAAATACTACAAGTTCGTTTTTATTCATTTGTTTTGCTATCCGATTTTAACTATATACGTTGATCGTGTGGGCACTTGTAGTCATGACGACTCGGAATGATCTTTTTTCCTCTCTCTTTTTTTATACCTCCGTATGCAACTTGCAGGGCGGAAATTCAATGATTTGATATTTTTGGTTTTGTTCAGACTGAGATTATTATTCATGATTGATTTATCTTGTACAAAAAAGCATGATGAGCAGCTGCTTTTCCTTATTAAAGGAATCTTTCGATATCAATATTTATCCTTTGAATCGATTCTCTTAGAATATTACCTCAGGATCATCATTATGCCTGTGATAGGACTTTACTTAAACCGCAATCATTAAACCTCAATCAATGTAGATCAATACTTTCAGATCCCCAGTAATTAAAACTGCAATACTATTCTAGTTTTCCAGGGGATTTTAGATGTATTTCTTTTTCAATCAGTGCTCGTTAAAGGAAACAAAAATGACAAGTACTTAATAAGACTGTGCCTGTAAAATATTAAACGCACTGTAATTTTGATAAATTATGATATATGATTATGATGTACATGTGTGTGAGATGGTGCAGCACTTTAGCGTCATGAATAAAATATTGCGATCATTATTATGGCCATTACTCTGCCGGTATTATCATCACACTGGTTTGATTCGGGGGACGAGTCACCGTGCAGTATATAGAGCCCCGAGGCCAGTGGCATCCAGGACCAGTGATGCATGCACCAATCTCTTCCTCCTCATCCTACATCCCTCGGGGTGGGTGGGGTCGAAAAAGGGGGGAAAGGAGGAGTGGGGGCATTGTGATTCGATGTGTGTGTGCGTGTGTGTGTGCGCCTGGAGACACAGAATAATGGCCATGAAATAGTCTTCTATCATATCTACAGTATGTGCTTTGAAAGCTGCTTGTAATTATTAAAGTTTTTTTGTTCTGGCTTAGTATACATATCTGCATGGGTTGCGGCAGATAAAAGTCAATTATAGGAAGCTTACGATGTCACTACACACACAGGTCCCCTGTCAGCTGAACATGATTACTTTGGTATGTCTGATAAGTGGTATAGCTTCTTCTTGGTAGGGTTAAATATGTAATAACGAATGGCTTAGTCTATGTTAGTCCAGCCATGAAAGGAGAGGTGCGGCATTTGGGGGCACCGGCGGTTATATTTATAAGGGAATGATTTAGGGTGTGTAGTAGGGAGAGGGGGGGGGGGGGGGGGGTCATTTTATCTTCTTTTTAATTTGCCTTTTCTGTCTCCTCTTCTCTCCTCCCATCCCCTACTTTCTCTTTAAGCTACGTCACTGGTAATTGCATTTATGTTGACATCTATTTTTAAACGGGGTACCATGATATCCGGTCATAGGAGTCTTCAAATGATTGTTCTGAAAACTTTTATCAATAGCCCTTAAAATATTTTACCGTTATTGAAGAAAAGAATACGATACTACTTTCGTCTCTTCGTAAAGATTTATTAGGAATTACCTTACATAATGAACTTACAATTAATCTTCATAATAACATCGTTGGATTGCCCGGGTTCCGTTATAATTTCACATTTTCTCTACATTCTCCATCTTCATTTTGGAAGTATTATTCAATATAGAATGTCCCTTCTCTTTTGCTCCCTTCCCATCAGCCCCCCTCCCCACCCCTTTAAATTCACCGTCCAGGACACCATTTCTATTCTCTCATAAAAGTCTTCACGCTTACTCAGAGTGACCTCATCCGCACTTCCTCTCTGCAAACCGTCCCCCTCTTCCATCATCCCCTATCCAACCCCCCCCCCCCCCCCTCCATCCCATCGTCACCCATGATGCAGCTTTAATAAGGAGATCATCCCGTGGTCTTTCCCCTTCTTGTTTTTACTGGCATTCTTCCTCGACGACGCCATGGCTAGGTGAAAGACCTTTCAATCAAGCGCCTTGCATCCGTGTCCCAAGGCCTACCTCAACCACGTATCCCGTTCCTTTCGACTTCCGTACATTATCCACGTTATTGCCTTTCCAGTGTGTTTGCCTCCGTATCATCGGAGGATTGTGTCTAGTATGTATGTCTTGTGATTTCTTGGCTCGATCATGGCATGAGTTCTGCGCTTGCTTTCTTTCCTCATACCTTGTCTGATCATGAGCACAGATAAACTCTGGGTCGAATTAAAAGCGGGAACATGGTGGTGAATCTTTATCTAGATTCAACTGACAAAATTGAAACATTTTGTACCGAGTTAATTGCCATTCTGCGCATCGCGCTATTGAGTTGTCAAATGTGAATTCACCCGCAGATGGTTGTTTCTTCACATAGGTGCTCGACCTCTTACTAGAACGACTAGAACATGTGCCTTATTCATTGTTTCCTCAAATGTGATCATGATACGGAATTAGAGTTGATGTGAAAAAAAGAGAAACATGGTTAAAAACGCTTACACGGGTCCGGTTGAAAAACCTGTGGAAATAATATATTTTGCAAAATGATAATTAGTCGAACCCGTGAAAATCAAAGAGCTCTCTGCTATTCATTTCGAATATATTATCCTGACGAATGACTCGTCTAATTTCTGACTCCCAACAATAGAAATTCAGATTCGTAATATTATGTACGTACATATTAAGAGAGCAGGCAGTTAACTTCAATATATAAACGGATGGACCAAAATTGCTGAAAATTTGTGATCCTTATTTTGAATGTTTATCTCGTGAGTCTGTCGTGCGATAGTATCTTGTCATGGAAACCAGAAGATTTTTTTTAGTCAAACATTCTTACGACTGTAGCGAGACTGTCCTACGACTGTCTCACGACTGATGTAGGGCATTCGTGGCAGGAAATGTGTAGCAGCGCAGTCGTGAGACAGTTGCAAGATTGTCTCACGAATATTATTTTTCGTAAGAGGCCTGCAGAACATTGCAAGTCTGTCGTGCGTTAGTCTTGCGTAAGTAAACATATTTTCGTTTTATTTGCTTTCTCTTGTTGGTTTTCTTCTTGGGAGGCATCCTGGATAAAACCTTGGAATAAATTCGGGCATAACTGTTTCCACTGAAAACCTCGAGATGCAAATGGCATGCAACAGATCAGGCATCATTATGTAGTCGGGAGACGGACGAGCGAGCGTCCCGCGCACACCACACGAGTGAAATACGACAATACCCGACAGCTCGCGATATGACTGTTGCACTACTGACTCGCGACACACCCACGACATTTCTTTTTTTCTTCCCATCGCCAAACCATCTTGTATGTGTCTTAGCCCTTGTGCCTACCCGAAATGGATTCGGGCATGTTGCAAGATCTGGCCACGACAAATATTTTAAAGATCTACCACGACAAAATTGTGTCCGTTGTGACCAGGGTTTGTAACGGTGACATCTATTGTCCTTTAATACCGGTTTTCTCACTGAATCATATACTATGTCTTTTACGAATGTTAGAGAGTGCCAAAGCGTTTATATTCATGTTCTTCTTCAGTTACATCATTGTTTCCTGTTTTCTAAAGCAAGTAAGGTACATGGTGTTGTAATTACGCTTACTCCGTGCAGGCGACCTCGGGGACTGAAAGGTATAAAATCCAATTTATAGCTGCATTATTCGCGCGCTTTTAGGTAATTAGACGGACACGTTAACAGGTTGCAACATCGAAGTCGCATTTTGCCCCGGGGCTGAAATGTCAGAACGAAGCTTGCGCAAGGGAACACGCCATCACGTTCGTTCAAGTAGCCCCCGAGGTGCCGTAAGATTAACTTTCACTCCTTGAGAATATGATTTAGATGAAGGTAGAATCCGCGGGAGGACGGTGATTGTTTTCATTTTCAAGTTGTAACGGTAACTTATTCTCCAACGTATTTATATTCATTTCATTGTTGTTGAATTTGAAGTTGTTACGAGGAGAGATGGTCCAGAATGACTCAAGATAAGATTTCTGAATTAACTTATTTTGTTCACGGTAATTTGAATTTCAAGAGGCAACCATCCATATCAATGTGACAAATTTTTACCTTACGCTAAAGATAGATTTTGATTTTGTATCAATACAGCTAGACTGGCGAGTTAACCTTTTTTCAAATTCTAAGATCCCGTGATTAATATAGAATAGCGCAAGCCTGTTCATTGTAGATTTTAATTATTAACGGTTTAGTACTACGTCATCAATTAATTTTGCTAATGAAAAAGCATCCAAAATGTAGGTTTCATAGAAACATGTGATAATGATGTTTTAAGCAGGCAGATGATCAGGGGTATTACGAGATTGAATAAATTTATATTAAATATGATAAGAAAATTAAATATCATCTTAATCAATTTACTTCGCCGCATACACATTAAACGTGCGAATACGAATCAATCAATCATCAATCAATTTCTATGAGTAATCTCTGTTTTCAGTTTAATTTTAATCCATGCAAACTTCGATTTAAAGAAAAGAAATCCGCTAAAGCTGTGCCGCTTTAATCCCTCTTTTCATATTGGTTACATAGCTTTCGATCAGATTTAGGGAGAAATTTAACAAACCAACGAGTTTTATTTTGTTTGAACCAAAAGAAGTCAAATAGAAGCCCCCTTTTTTAAAACTTCATTTGTAATTCCCAGGAGAACTAGGATTTAATCAAGCGCATTGGTGTCAGCACGAGAGAGAGGAAAGTGAGAGAAAAACAACTTCGCCCCAAATCGGGTCCTTTTGCATTCAATCGGAAAGTAAACCCATTACGAAAGCCAGGATTGACGCGCAGTGTTTCTAAAAATAATTCCCAGCCCCACGAGAAGAAAAAAGAGTATTTGCAACCTACTTCATCGGCAAACTTTGGGGCCGACCATCGACGATAAAAAAAAGTATCCGTTCTGTTTATCTAATCACAAAATACATTGAATGTATCGAATCACGCGCTGCATGGGCACAGCAGAACACCACCAAAACTGTATTTTCGACAACTGTCACGTACATTTTTAAAAGATTTCAAGTACGAAAAAACAGGCCCATGCAGTAATCTAGTTTACTATCATAGATTGAGGTCGAAGTATTAGCCTGTTTGCCCCAGTTCGACTTCCAGATCAATATTTCTAAACGTGATGCACGTAGATGCTCTCTGTGCAGCCTCTAGCTGGCAAAGCTATGGATTAAAAAGTATATTCAGGATTTCCACATTCCAATCATTTTTAGTCATTAATACAAGATGTGAGCTGCTTTCAGTAAATATTGGAAGATTCAGTATGAAATGCAGCGTTAGGATCAATATGAATACATCGTATAAGAAACTGCTGTGGGTGGGGTGTTAGATGGGCGTGTGAGGTGGTATGCAGCTCCTCCCTCTCTCCCAGCGATTCTCACAAAGATAGTGGGAACTGTTTGTCAGAACGTTTGTCGATGCTTATGAACTCTTGTAAGTTCACATAACATTTATTCTTACTTCAATATTGTATTGTAGAAAATATTAAGTATATTACAATTTTACTCTAACTGTTCGCTCCTTTTCTTGATTATTATCATGAGCATCATCATCGTCGTCTAGTAATTGTTACTATTACAACTACATTTCACACAAGGCTTATCTTTTTTTGGAAGAGAATTATAATGATAATGAGGGTACGATTTTCATTGTCGTACATTTACATGTAAAACGTTGGCTTTACAGGTTATGATAACCAACAAAACTCTTCAGAAAAATCTTTTTGTAAATTCGAAACTGAGATGGATTATCATCCACTTAGGCTAATGGCTTGAAAACTAATAAACGAAATATCATATTCATATGCTAGCACAAGGTTGGTATCTAAAACAACAAGTGGTATAGTCCCGTCCATTACGAGTAAGAGCGCCATGTTTGCGGGCGAAAAACATGGAAGGAGAGAAGTATTATGTAGCAATTGAATCCTCGCCCGTTCCCGCGCGGACAGATCGATGGAAAACCTGAATGTTTGTGGTAACTGGATTTTAAAATGAAACAGCGATCGTTAGACAAATACAATTTCTGGAAATTGATCGGGAAGATTGATGTGGGGCGACGGGAAATCGAATGTAAAAGTAATCCAGAGATGCAAGCAACTAGCATCATATCTCAATCAACTGGATATTGTTTGAGTTTCGAAGGGATACTGACAGCTGCATCGAACGTGATGAATACTAATCATGATTAACATTCAGAATTACGTCTTAACTTCATATTGAGAAAGCCGTTTTAAGTAATACTACGTACATTGCTTTGGAGAGGAAAAAGGGAGTACTGGGCAAAGAACGTTGCATGAAAATGATGAAGGATTGAAGAAATACGGAGTATTGAATGGATATCATAGGATATACCACAAATTAATATACCATGAAGAAGGAGATTATAAGATATTTGTATTTCGTTTATTCAGTCATTTTCACAAATGGGGTTAAGTGCCTTTTCACCATAATCTGGGTTTCTATTAAGGGGTTCACAAAATATTGATGCTATAATTTAGGAAAGAGTGATTTCTTCGTTAGTTGTCAGTTGATTTGTTGCCTTAATAGAAATATAAGTGAGAATGATCTGATAATTCAGCAATGTCCACCTTGCACCACCTTTCCCTCAAATTGTTGCGCTTGATTAGGGTCACGTGACATTTCCATTAAAAACCACGATACCGTGTGATCTTTATAACACTCAAATTGTCCACAGGATGGTCTGGTGTAAACCACGTGAGTCGTATCAAATATCATGAGCGTTAATGACAGAAGCAACGTCATGTTATACAAAGCAATACAAAAGCAATTCGATTGTATCGATTTCAAAGAAATTATTCAAATCAAAACAGGCACGAAAATCCTGAAATTGTGGCCATGTGTGTGTGGTTTGTTCAAATTATCACATTAATGTGTTAGGTTACCGCTGTCGATAATATCCATTGCACTCTGCTAACACGATCACGTGACGACTTTCGATGCCTCTTTTGAAACCGCCGTATCAGGTGACGCTGCGACTGAGCGCGGAATGCTGAAATGTGTTACTTGAAGAGGTTTTGACAGGTTCATAAGTCTGATGCAGGTATGATCACGTGATTCGCTCTGTACCGATGACGTCATAATCAAACTGACAGCAAGCCGTGTCGGAGATGTCAGGAATAACGCCAAGTCAAGGAACCATAATTTGTGCAAATGAGTAAAACGGAAAATGTTGTTTCAGAACCTTGTTAGAATTTATGTTATTTATATATTGTGTAGTATGTTACAAAGATTGTTTTATGCCTTCGCAACATCAAGTGGGGTCCTAACTATTTTCTATTGATATCACACAGTGGAGGTTATTTATTCAAAAGATCATTTCTCGTCGACCTCCATGCACGTCAGAAGAGCGTTTTGTTGTTGTTGTTGTTTTGGGGTGGGTTTTTTCTTCTTGTTTTTACCTCAGAAAGGAATTTGAATTAAAGATGACTTGTAGAAATGTCAACAAGCTACATTAGCTTTTACGTGTGTCTTACCGCTAAAACCGGTGCATTGCTGAGAGTTGGCAAGTAATGTAATAAATTCCGAAGACAGTGTTTCATGTGCGCTCGTTTGGCCAGATTTATTCAACCCTAAGCAAACTTAGAGCGCGAAGAAAAACCTCCAAATAACAGCGGAAATCGAGCTGAAATTGGATAGATGATTTCTCTTTGACTCAAATTCAATTATGAAATGCGCTTGAGCGATGCACCGTCTCTACCTGAAAAAGAGAAGGGAAAATAAAGATTCGACTATACACGTTGTAATACGTTGCATACACTCCCATGGCGATGTGGTATTGTGTACATCGCTCCGCAGCATAGACGGCTGAAAAATATTTTCACTCCATCATTATTACTTTAACGCTCGATTAAATCCATCTGTGATATCAATTCAAACACTTTTTATTCTGTTAGCTACCAGCACAAATATTTCTGGCTGCATTTAGGAAACGCGAAATCCAAAATAATTTATGATTGATTTTTACAGAATTATGAGGGTGTATCTAATCAGGTAGAATATTATTTCTAACTGGATTGAAAACAAATGAATTTATTAGAACTACATTGTGTAGCTCAGAGGTTTTCTTGGTTTTGGCTACCTGAATATTGCGAGGCTATATCATATTGTAACAGCACAATTTCCACTATTCCTTAAAAGCTCAACGTAGTTGTAAATTATTTGTGTACAAAGGTCATGTAAAAGCAGAGGTGAATTGATTGAAATTAGAAATACGAGTGAATAGTATTTTTAACAAAACTAATGTGTCTTTTGCTAATATGAAAGACATAAAACAATGATCCATGCTCTCTTTACACGACAACGTATTATCATGCTTTTTGTGAGAATTAAGCCTAAAACCAAACTAATTAATTAATGAATCATCGCGATGAGGTATTTTAATTTAGAAAGGTACTTAAGCTAAAGGTCACAACTTTCATACAAAGCCACCTGAGCCGGTTGAATCACTTTTAAGTTCTACTTCATCCTACTTTAGAATCATACATCTCCTTTTCTCTCATTTCTCCTGTTTGACATGCCCCTCTCTCCACTCTCTCTCTCTCCCTCTCTCCCTCTCTTACCCTCTTGTTCTCTCTTGCTCTCTCTCTTGCTCTCTCGTTATCTTCCTTTGCCTGGCTCTTCAACTCTACTTCACCCACTGCATAGAATGAATGTGGTTGTTTAAGTTAGAAGTACATCCCTCTCTCTCCCTCTCCCTCTCCCTCTCTCTCTCTCTCTCTCTCTCTCTCTCTCTCTCCATATCTCTTCCTCTCTTACGTTACCGCTCACAATGCAATGAGCATGGATGCTGAGGTTAGCACAAGTATTTTTCAAAGGTTACACCACCTCAAGACTCTCTTACACACTGTCCTTCAAAACCATAAGTGGCACCTGCTTCCTACGCTCTCTCCAAAATTACTTTTTTTTCTTCCTTCCCTCCATTCTCTTCTGAGCAAGCAAGCAGCCAAACGCTGAAAAACCCTCCCCCATATTGGATCTGAAAATGACAGGGCATATCTGCTTACTAATGGAGTGTACTCAAGCCAGTTAACTCTATTGATTTGAACACTTCTCATGGAATTGACCATGGTTTCGCTGTTCAACATAAACAATGACTGGCTACGCTTCAAGGCTACCATCGATTCAGCGATGCTACACGTGTTGGTATAGAATCAGCGCTAAGTTCAGCATTTCGTGCTGTAAAAGATTAATGCTCGTTTGTGTGTATTACAGTATCCTTTTAGTTTAGTAAATACAGGTTATACTCATATTTCAATAAATTTATCGTAACTACTTCACGCCTTCCATATTTCAATCTTAAAAGCATTAGTTGTTATAGTAAAATGCATGCACGCTATAAAATGAAAATATGATAAACTCTATTTGACCTTTTATTTAACAAAGGGTATTTTCTATCTTTTCTATGTATTCCTTCTGATGCTGATAGTCTAAGCTATTTAAATCAATGATGATGTCAATGATGAAATATTCCACATTCCAAGAACAGTTCGAGACGTAATCAGTTAATGGAATAATTTAGACGTTAGATTTCCTAAGCCATTACGATGAGTTTCTTGGATATACTTTCCACTTTAATAGATGATCCATTCTGAGTGCATCGAATGTGTGGAATTCCCCTGTAGTTCAGTAATGTAGATTGAATATTGCAATACAGATGTAAACTTTCATTCAATAACACATCACTTGACTGTGTGAGTGTGTTAAACTACCGTCTCGTTAGTATTCGTATATAATACAGGTTGGTGGATAATTTATAATAATTTTCGCATAAGCATTCATTCCCACGTGGTTGGCTCTTCCATCACTTGTAAATGACTGTATACTTCTCACTTCCATACGCTTTGACTATACCTGGTGCTATTGTGTAAGAAAATCAAATCAACTGTTCTATATGTCAAATGCAAAATGTAAATTAGATTTTCTTCAATCTCTCGTTACAGGATTCTGGATCGTAACGATGTGGATTTCTTTATCACCAATCATCTAGCAGAAAAAACTGCAAAATACTCCTCTCTATATACTGGTAAGAATAAACTAATTACTTTCCTGTCATTAATAGCGGTGTTTTCTTCTTTGCCATCTTATTGTTGTTTGCCAAGTTTTTATATAGGTTTGTATCAAGTGAGAAAAGATATGTCATTGTATAGGCCACTTGGTGGTAAAAGAATCGTTCTTTTGTTTTAGTCGATCGACTTTTGGGACACCAATGTGAATGTGTTTGTAAAATATCAAAATGATTTTCTGAGGAGAAGTTATGTTTGTCCGTTTTTTTGTATTATAACGTAGAAACTGATGCGATATGCCTCGCAAAATAATGGGAATATCATATTCTCTAAGAAATGATTACATTTGGTGTTTAGATAGAGCGGGGTAGCCTAAAAATAAGACATTGTGAATTTTTGATTGATTCAATGTTACATGAAAATATTATGAGTGATAACAGGTTGTCATCCTAATGAAAAATAAGAAACGTGTAATTATTGACATTTGCAGCATCGACATTAATGTCTAAATCAGCGCGTCAGATTTGATAGGGTTTTAATATGACATCGCGTATTAAACACCTTTCATCATTTTGAAAAGCAGATCCCCTCGCCCGGAGAGTCTGCGATGACGAAAGTCCCTTGTCAAAACCGAATGCAGTCATGCTTGGGGACTGAATATCAAACAAGGAAAGCATAAAAGCGAATCGGATCCAGAGGATGGCAGTAAAAACAGTGGTGGTGGGGCTTATTGGAGCATGAGGGAATAAGGGGGAAGCGATATGAAAGACACTCCTCAAAAGGAGAAGTCTAAAAACGAGGTTTAGATTGTATACCAAATAAATAACGTAATGGAATTGGCCTGGAGCGACGCCTCTCAGCCAGGGAACTTAACGGTTATCAACAGTGCAATATGCAGGATGACGTAGTCTCACGTTTCAGCCCATATCAATATTGAAGGGAAAGCAAATGCTGCTGTACTTTAGACGAAGCTTTAGTCGGATTTTCTATTTCAATTCAATTCAATTCATTTATGTATCATACATAACATTTCAATGAAGACCACCGCTAGCTGATTAAATCATATTTAGACTAATAATTGGTATCATATACTTGTTATTTATCATGTGACAATACATGTAAATCTCCAAAATGAAAAAGGAAACGTATTTTGAAATTATAATAATAACAATAATAGGCATTATAGGCATTTCTATAGCGCCGTCTATCTAGAAATTCTATTTCGAGGCACATTAATTATTATCCCGGTAAACTTAAACCACTCGACTACGTCACTTTTACCGCGCAACGAAAACTATATGTTGCCTGCTATTAAACGTAATTTAGTCTTCCTCACTTTCAAACACGTTTTAGACGGTGAAGTTTGACCCATTATGTCTAATCAATCCATTAAAGACCGAGTATTAAACCAGGGGGGGGGGGCGGGCGTTTCACAATACTTTTCATCAGTGACAAATGACATTTGTTATTAATATTATAAGCTTCTGAAATCCTTGCTTCTGATTGGTTATCAACAGATTTGTCACTGACTTTTTGTCATTTGTCATTGAAAAAATTGCTTTGTGAAACGGGTCCAACGTGCTATCTAAGCAAGATATGAAACTATTAAACACTGTTAAAGTGACTCTGTAACACTGCCTAAGATTCTGAAACAAAATTCTGGAGTCAGCTCATGCTGCAATCATAATTATAAACCTTTAGGTCAGACAGGAATCCCATGACTTTTACAAGCCGAGCGCCTGTCTGATTATCAAGATATTTATGATTGATAATCGAAATTTTATTTTTTCGTTTTCCTAATATAAGGCTACAGTCTAGTGGGTTAAATGAGTATGGTAAAACCGGTCACTCAATGATTTTTACCTTTTTTGAGGCTCTTCGTGATCATTTTGAAGCGCAATTTGTTAAATACGGCCTTAATACACCACCATATCACAGACACTGATAACACATAGGGACATGCATCTCTGATTTAACATTGTTTTAATAAAATATGCCTTTAAGGCCAAATTGATATCAATACGATTGCCTCATTAGCAACGACATGTTGTGGTTTTTTGCTCCATCGTTAGTATGACGACAGTGACTATGGTCTTAGTGTTAACCGCTGTGCAGATAATCAACATTGCGCTTTCTTAAGAAGATATGAAACGATCTTCAACAAACAAGACAGCTCAATGTTCATTATATACCAATCCTTTCCAAAGGCTCCTAAATTATTTGCAGTGTAAAGTTCTGTACTTTTTTTTTTTTTTTTTACACAACTTAAAGGTAAAGACCAGTTTTGGAAACGCCCCCCCCCCCTCTCAAAAAATGAAATGGAAGCTCTTTTTACCAATCATGTGAAAGAATATGGTTCGAATAATACATGATGACAAATTTTTTGCCGGGAAACCGCCAACTAATTTATATATTTGGTAAATTAGTTTATCTATTTGGACGTGATAAATATAACGCACGTGTCACGCACGTATAGTCCCATATACATATTTCTGTGTACAGTGCTTGTAACTTTACGAAGACTGGGCCAAATTTCTTATCATTTTGATGATTCCAGAACCTTGCAGTACACACCAATACTTATATTCTAGATGATCAACCTTTTCTGATCGATTCCATAACGTTTCTTTCACAACGCAATCGCATGACCATAACTGGTCTTTATCTTTAACACAACCCCTGTGTAAAGAGTGAACCACCAAATATTGTGTAAAGTTGATTAATACACAACGAATTTGCAGTGTATATTTGAGATTACTTTCACTAGTTAAATAGAATTAGAAAATATAATTACAGCATAGAATTATATTCATCACGTTGTATTTGCCCCATGTCTCAGGTCTATTAGAACATTTGTTATTATGTAATTACGGTGAATATAGAATTTTGTCGTTTGTTTTACAGCCCCCCCCCTTTTCCATCCCCGCTCTCTCTCTCTCTCTCTCTCTCTCTATCTCTCTCCCTCTCTCCTTCTCTCTCTCTCTCTGTCTCTCTCTCTCTCTTCCTTCTCTCTCTCTCTCTCCTTATGCGACACAATCAGCCCTCTAACAATATGGTGATCTAAAATCAGTACCAATTATTTCCAGGTCACTGCTTGCCTCTATAACAATCAATAGCAGGACTCTACAGTGTTTTAATCAATAGCTATTGTCTCATAAATACCATGGTTTCTGGCCGTAGCATATAATATGTTATCTTAACCTTTCAGCAATCAGGGCATGCATGCAGCTTTCTACGGCGAATAGGCCCTTACGTTTTAATACAGGCGATATACGGAATTATTACAGAAGTGCTACAGTGTAACGCGTTTACATGAAAGGCACTGTATTATGTCTATAAGACGCCTAGCTCTTTGGCTGGTGAGGCGATGTTAATTGCTCTTTGGACATGGAAGGCGCCGTTATAGAAGAAAGTATAGAGATTGTTACAAAACCAAATCATTGCGTTTCATTGCCGTTACGTGTAGCAATTATCCTTAATTAGACAATGATGTAGTCCCTCGGTATACCTTATTACTCTTAATATACCAATTGCCTATGCATGGGCCTAAACTTGCTTTTTAGCTCTGCATGTCAATTGATAGACACCATTCCTAACCAAAACTATGAAGACATCCTTTCCAACTTACACTAAAATCATACAATTATCAATATGGAACATGTTTTTTTCAATAACAACATTTTCCTTTCATTTACAGAAAACGTAATATTACATGATTTTTTGCATAACAAACAATAGTGATATTTCTACTAAAAGACCCCACTTAATTCGTTCTACCCTTTTATATATCGAGAAAAATCAAAAGCAGTCTACTAGAATATGATTCGTCTATTCTTTGTTTGTAAAAGGCACAGTGCTGTGTTTACAGCCAATATTAATTTAAAGTGATTCCCTTACGGAAAGCAAAGTTTTCTGCTGCCCATGAATTATTAACTAGTGACAGCTTTTGTCTTGTTGGCTCCCGTTTTACCAAATTGAATCTAATACGGTACAGTAAATAACAAACAATAATGGTCATACATTATATTATACTCGGTGTGGTTTTCGTACACTGAAAAGCCCATTGAATGCAAATGCCGGACGATACACCAGTGAGTGATGATTGAAAATCAAATCATTTCCAACTGAATACGCCTTGTTTTTGTTCCTCGATTACAGCAGGACGTGAAAATCATTAGTACACGCTTGCAAAAGCCAAAAGGTGAATGAACTTTGGGGGCAACCTTTTTGAACAGTGACCCCAAATCCAAAAGTGGGTGAGTGGCAAAAGCTAAACCAAAAGGCAGACAGTCGGATTAGTTTCTTATCTTATTTCGTAAGCCACTTGGGTGCATGTTAACACGATGCGGATAAGATATTAAAGCTGGTTTATGACATGGACTTAACCCACGGGGGATATTGGGGGTGCGAAGGGGGTGGGGGAGTCTAGAGGTCCAATTTCATCTTAGCTCATGGTATCTTTCATTAAAAAGGGGTCCCTGAAGACTGGGTCTTAGAACTGTTTTCACATTAAGCTGTAGACCAGAGCTGTAATCTTAAAGCAGTAATTGTGATGCCAGCCATCTGACCATTGATCCTATTATTTTTTCCTTTCTTGTTTGTAGTGTTCAGGTTGTTATTAAACCAAGCTGATCCACCCACACACGACAGACTATGTTTTTGCTTCAGCTACGCGTGGGCTCCCACTAAATTTCCTCTTTTAAACAGTTTTCGATGAACATCACTATCCAAACTTACACTCTTAGCCAAGTGTGGGAATGCTTCTTGGACGACTTCATTTGTTGTGGAATTGCTGTAAACCACCTGTTTCAAACTTGTTGAACCAGAATTCACGTGCTCGGATCTCCAACCGAGTGCAGGGTCCCTTTTAAATCCTCTTTAGTCAATGTAAAGTTGCTTTAAACCACTTCCTTCCAACATGTTGCATGTGCAACTCCATACATACCCGGGCCTTGCTGTTACAAACCCCGACATGTTTATCCCTTTTTCATCATGACGACTTTCCCTTTTGATGTGTACCGAATGTCCATTTCAACTAATTATTACTCCGGGGGAAGACGATCCCTGAAAGCTTTTCTTTACCCCTCATGAACAACCTATTGTGCAATAGACCAGTAACAATCGAGTTTGACATTAAGTATCCCACGTCATGCTATCATGACAGGGTACAATCTATATAGATCATTTGGGAACGTATTATGCCTCCGAATTACCCCCTGATATAGCGAGCTTTTTCATGAGCTATTAAGGGTACTATTCATTAGGAGAACGTCAATTGCTATGGTTACGGGATTCAGTGGATTATATTAGATGTTCTTTCGATGTTTCTGTTTTTGGTTTTATTTTGGTTTCTTTTTTGTTGTAGTTTAAAAAAAAAAGTTTTTTGTTTGTTTTATGCATTGCAACATTATATACGACACAGAATGAGTGATCGAGATCTACAGAAGATACGAACATGTTAAACTAGATTTTGAACTTTAATTGAAGAAAAATGTACATCATTATTTACATCCTTACCGCAAATATTGTGAAATACTCTCTCTCGAAAAAGAATAATACGAAGCGACTCCCCGGGGAGTAGAAATAGAGTGCAAATAAAGCGAAATTTCACTCCTTTCTTCTTAAAAAGCAATTTGAAATAAATCGATATTCTCTTTTTTTCGAGAGACAATTCACAGTAGAGAAAAGTTCGATTCCACGGAATGTACATGTACATTAACCTGTATATACTGTTTGATCCACTAGTTGCTTTAGGAAGTGAAAATGTACAGATGTGGATCTAAAGAAGATGTGAAGATGTTTTACTAGCCTCACATATTAACAAGAAGATACTACGTGTAATTGATGCCTATTTGCTAATTTGAGGGGAATTGTTCATATAACAAGAACTTCAGATTCAAAATATCAACCTCGTGGAAAGTCTATATATTCGAACATGACAGTGGCATACATAATCCGACGGTGATGTAATACCATTGGGTATTGAATTAGAGAGAAGGTTGGGTTCTGGGGAGATGTGAAAAAAAATTGTGAGGGTTAATATCATTGTTATAAGGCAAGTGTGGAAGAACATCAAATTCCCGGAAAATCATGGCTCTATAAATGCCTACACATTCTAAATATGACAAGTAAACAGCTTAAAAATGAGAACCGATTGTTATGCCACATGTTTGTGAAGTCCTATTTACATCTGTTTGTGTACAGTGCTTGTAACTTTACCAAGACTGGGCTAAATTTCTTATCAATTTGATGATTCGAGAACCTTGCAGTACACACCAATACTTACATGTATATGCTAGATTATCAACCTTTTTCGATCGATTTCACCGTTTCTTTCGCACAATGCAATTGCATGACCAGAAATCAACTTTATATTTAAGCTTTGAGCTCATTTCATGAGAGTCTTTGCTGTCATGTTTTATCCGGTAAGAGTGCAGATTGATCTGATATGCATAAAATACAAACACACCTGCAGTCCAACCGGTGAATAGAGAAACATCATCTTGAGCTACATGTTGGTGTAAGGCCTGGAAGACTGAAATAATTGATAATTTCCTCTGTTCACCTGTCCATCTGAAGGCGTTCCCCTCTTGCTTGCTCTCTCCATCTCTCTCTTTTTCCTTTTCTCTTTCTTTTTCACTTTCTCTTTTTTTCTTTTTCTTTCTTTTTCTCTTTCTCTTTCTTTCCCTTTCTCTTTCTCATTCTCTTTCTCATTCTCTTTCTCTTTCTCTTTTTCTTTTTCTTTCTCTTTCTCTCTTTTTTTCTTTCTCTTTCTCTTTCTCTTTCTGTCTTATTTTTTCTTTTTTTCTCTTTCTTTTTTTCTTTCTCTTTCTCTTTCTCTCTTCTTTTTCCAATATCCTTTCCTTCCATCCCTATCCCTTTTCCCAACATTTTTATTTTGTGTTTGTTTCTCTATGCCGTCTCACATCCTCCTCCAACTATGTCTATGTCCCAACCCCCTCTCACCTCCCCCCTCCCCCTCCCCCATCTCTCTCTCTCTCTCTCTCTCTCTCTCTCTCTATCTCTCTATCTATCTCCCATTCTCCCTTCCTCTTCCTAGTTTCCAATACCTGTTATTCTCTTTGGATCAGAATCATCAAGTTTTCTTCTTCCCGGAAGGTTTATTTTCTGGCATCAAATGACCGTTGTCATAATTCCATGCTTTCAGCTTCATTAACAGCATCACAGCCTATAGTTTTCCTAATTATCATTATGTTCAAAGGGGGTAACCATGGTAACGAAATGAAGGTATCGCAGACTTGATAAAGGAAAAACAAAGCTGAGTCACAAAATCTCCGAAGAGCTAATTTAAAAAAGGCGAAGTAGAAATAATTAAAGAGTTAAATAATTGCCTTAAATTGTGAAGTGTTGTTCCCATTTTGCTCTTAGGCCGTAATTTTCCTCAGTCGCTGCATGAGTAAGTTGTACTGATACACTTTCTTGTAGCAGTCTTTTCATCTCCCTTATTCTTCTTTATCCTCATATTCTTCCTCACCATCATTCTTCATCTATTCATCCATGATCTTCCCTCCCCTCCTACCCAATATGTATCTTCTGATGTATCTTCAGATGTATCTACTGATGTATCTACTGACAACGCTCTATATAGAGCGCCACAGACACTGTCCTTCGGGCTTAAAGGGATGATAATACACATGAACACATGCAGAAAACAATGCTGCTGCGACTGATAGCAGTCACTCGTTGACATTTACAGGTTTAGCTGGAAGGCACACCTCCATGGGGAAAGGCGGGCAAAAACCCGATAGGAAAAGGTCAATGTACAAGTCAAAACCCACACCACATTTCTTCCAAGATTGACGTAGTAGAATGTCCTTTGTCTTTCCCCACGATATTGAATAAGATTGGCATTTCAATTTACCCAGGGCGTTAAGAATAGAATGCTTTTGAGTTTTGAGGAGAAAGCAAGGCTCATGAAAACATTATTGGAAAGACCGGGTATTTATGTCTTAGCAGCGCATTCGTGCGATTCCGGACTGAGCGTTTTCAAAGCGTATTCCCATTTACATTTTTTTTTATCGCCGAGGTATTTTCAGCAAACATGACGGAATTATGAAACGAGAACTGGCAAGAAAACAATATGTAGTGACGTAGTATAGTTGAATCATATATCTGGTTGAAACTAAAGCAAGAGGAATAGTGTAAAATATATGGTTTTATAATTTGTATCTTCTTAGCAGCATCGCACTAGATACTTTTCCCCTGGTATCTAAGCAACCGTTCTTACCGCTGAGACGGAAAGTTTAGATACCAACCTTCCTTAAGTTGACGTATCTACAAAAGTATAGTTATCCAATATTGATTTTAAAAAAGGGGTGGACATTTTATATCGATGTTCATGTATAATTTCAAGCAAAATTGACGTTTATTACATTAAATATGTGCTGAAGCAGCGTTTTTATTACAACTATGCACATGATCTTGTTTCTATATTAGTAGGTGTGTTGTTTGCTAATATCAGGTGTCATACACTTACAAACAGGCAAGGTTTTTATGTTATCTTTCTTGTAACATGGAACACATTTCGAATAACATTGACTCCCTTTAAACATGTTAAATTCATCCTACTGGATCCTGTCATACATATTAGTTGCATTAGATTATACGTAGCCTATTCCACGTATTAAACCCAACGTCATTTAATAAATCGTGCACTTATCTTGATATACCAAACTGTAAACAACATTTCCCAACCTCGGGCTTCTTTACCGAATCTCGTTTTCAAGACCATGAATGTAAAAAGCAAAACAATTAACTCTAATCATGCCCATATTCCTCCCTTCGTTTTCGGCGGGTCGAGAGAGGAAACTGATGATTTGGCCAAATAGCCAGTTGTTGATGCAAGGATTCATGTAAACGACCCATTCCATATTTAGGAAGTGGCTGTCGTTTTGCGGATCGTTACGGGTGTTTACCCCGCTAGCCTCCGTCCTATTTTTATACCGAGGAGACAGAGTTATAGGCCATTACGGGCGCCGAAGTGATCCGTATTTCCTGGGTGCGGGATGGCGAAGTGTGTTGAGCCGAATTCGTGTGGGGACGCGATGGATTGCATGGTGATGACATTAAGTCTCGTTTGACGAGACTCTGGGGGAAATGTTTGGGAGGGGGTATCTGAAAATAACAAGTATGATGGATTTTCACTCAGAGGATTTTGAAGCATCAACTCTTATTCTACATTGGTGAATTTGTCTCTGGACAACATATTTTTTGTTATCTAAACCTGTATTTTGTTTAATCTCCAGCAAATAAGGTTATTTGAATTATTGAAATCAGTGTTCGTGTATTGTTGATATTTCGCTTGAAATAAGACATTAATTCGACATTTCCACATCATTATAGTGTAGTTATATGAATATGCTTGATATTCTTTGTTCCTAGCATCCAGCATACTATATGCTAGCCTGTTTTGATATTCTATTTATGAGGAAAAGGTTATTTTATTGATTGTTTGTTTTTTAGAATTGCTTTTAATATATTCACCCTCAAGAAACAATTTGTTACCACTTTAAGAACACCAAAAGATCGATGATGTAAATATCAATTAGGTAATTGACTCCGTGGTAAGAACGGTTGCTTAGATACCAGGTTAAAAATATTTAGGGCGATGCTGCTAAGAGGTGAGGTTTTTTTTTTTTTACTTGGAAAGTGCTTCATTACATTGTAAGCACGAGGAACAATCAATAATTAAATTAACCTTTGACTTTCTCAATCCCATTCTCTCTCTCTCTCTCTCTCTCTCTCTCTCTCTCTCTGCATGTATTTCACTTGCATTGTTATCCTCAATCTTTTGTTTACATCGAAATTCGAATCCTATACCCATTCAAATTCTTACCCTTCACCCCCTCCCTCCACCCCTCCCTCATCCCCAAAGATTGTTTGGGCTGAGAATGCTAAGCCGGTACACCACCAGACTCTCAAGTGAATATTGACAATCAGCGTAAATGCATCTTGCATTTTGAGATATCCATTCCCGAAACACTTGGGTGTGGAGGAAAAGGTCTTTCGCACTTCTTAAAGGAGGACACTTTTACCAATGGAATAGGGACAGCTAATCTTTTTATGGAACCGTCGAATTCACAAAGACTCTTCGAGGCGACATGAAGCTGTAAATGCTTCCGACAAAATACCTCCCATGGATATTTCATTTTTTGAACAACAACAAAAAGAGAATTCCTCGTGCATTGATTTTTGTCACCACATCAATAGATTTACTTTCTAAAGACATCAAAGAAATCTTCCTAGTTACCTTTGGGATGTACGTCACAAATCGTCCTAACTTACATTACAAGTACAAGTGAATGTTGAAAACAAAACATAATACGTTGTATTTGTTCACTCAAAGGTTAATGCATACTACTAATATTTAGATTCTGTGCTATAAAGTGCGATATCATTTATGAACGTTTTTAATCAATCAATATTCTGCTATAAAACTAAGGCTCTTCCCCTGAGGGTGAAAATGAAATGTTAAAGAGTGTGTTTCAATCAAGCACAACAGGTGGTCGAGATATTGAAAGGGGAAGGACAGAGAGGAAGAGAGAGAGAGAGAGAGAGAGAGAGAGGGGAGAGGCAGAGAAGAGGGGGGGGGGGGCCTGGTAACGATTATCATATGGTAAGAAACAATGATAATTGTACACCACGAGTTAAAAAGAGGAATGTGAGGAGAGTAAATGCGAAGATTGTGAAAGAGAGAAACAGAAACAGAAAGAGAGCGATATTCGAAAAGAGAGACAAGCAGACAAAACTGATAGGGTGGGATAATCGAAAGAGAGAGAGAGAAAGAGAGAGAGAGAGAGTGAAGGGGGGGGGGGCGCACAGGCAGACAAACAGATACAAAGAGGTAGAGATGATACACCGAATTCAATGTCATATTTTATTGTGATCCTAAACAAATATTGATGTATGGAAATGCAGGAACATGGGTGTATATTTATTGCTTTGTATACATGTATACGCACGTCATTATGACGGAGCCAGTGAACAGGAACATCGAAAAGCGCATGCTGAGAACCAGGAGGGCATTGACTCATTAAAATGAAAGATACGAATTCCTCCCTTTTTTTTCCAGCAGATAATAAAGCGCTACCTTTTCTCTGCTGGAAGCCAGGAAATGTTAACTATAATTCTTTTTTTGCTGGATGCATCGAAGATAATCAAATACCATACCTTAAACAAAAAAAGTTTTTATGCATATTTAAAGCATTGATAAAAGTTGAATTATCTATTTGTATACTGCAGTGCTAACATAACAAAATTGCAATCGTTATCAAGCATACATTACCTTATGGACTTAAATTAATCTCACTTTTTGTGTCAAATTAAATGGTAAATAATACTTAATTTATTACGTCAATCGAGACAATCATTTTCATTTGGGCTGTATTGTTCGCTTATTAAAAAGACCTTCTCTCCTCCATTTTATTATATTTTTCATGATGTAGACTAATGAATATAGACTACATCAACAATTGACTAGATTTAACTAAGCAGTGTTTTATTTGGGGTAATTCTAGTCTCTCTGTAGTTTAGCAGGGTAGATTGGATTTATTTATAGCCGGAATGGGGTCGCATATATTGCTGTAATATTTTGTTTAGAAGGTCATTGTATTTACATAATTCAATGTTGGATTATCTGACCTTTAGAAGTTAAAAATAGAGCACCGATTCACAGATAATGGGACTATCATCTTTTACAAATCGTGCATGTCTTGTTCACCTCGCTTCTAGCCCCCCCCCCCTCCTCCACGACTTTCCATTTTCTATCCCTTTATCTATCTATCTGTGTTCATTCATATTTTTGTACTGTATATACCCTTTTATATCCCTTTCTCTTTTTTGTTATAGATCGTGCTGATACTCTTTTCCGTAAAGTATTCTCCTATAATTTGCTTGGGATTATTTTCGAAAACCTACATCCAGGGATATTTTCTAATCATCTTTATTTTTTTGTTTATCCCCCTAATATTTCCATTTCTAACGTATCACTAAAGTAATGGGGCATTTTTTTTAAAAGTCAATATTGCATAATCAGAATTTCCTTTAAATCGTTCATGATCACCTTGTTTTTCTAATGATATGATAATGCTTCACTGTATAATTCCACTGTAAGCAAAATAAGGTTGTACGAACCACCGCTACAGGTACCGTAACCATGGTGACAAAAAAGGTGCCTTAAGAATGTACAGAGAGTGGTTCAATGTCTCATCTAGACCACGTGACCGAACCGCATAATGATAAATGGTTGCATCCTGGGCCCTGGCAGAGGGTTGGGAGATAGATTACTTTGCCTCCTGCAATCACAAAATTAGAAATTTATTTCAAAGATGATGGAAATGAAATGCGATAGGTGTCAGAATACATCACGAAGACAAAGCGTTGATAAATGGGAATGGGAAACTGAAGAGATGGAGGTAGAGGAAGGGAGAGAGAGAGAGAGAGAGAGAGAGAGAGAGAGAGAGGGAGAGAGATGTAAAATGTATTTTGAAGGAGCAATTGCAATTATAAGCAAATTGAGAGAGAGAGAGAGAGAGAGAGAGAGAGAGAGAGAGAGAGAGAATTAGACATAAAGAAAGAAAGAAAAGAGAAAGGGAGGAAAAGGAGACTAAAATGGCAATTTTTATAAAGAAGGAAGCAGGCAAGTTAATACTAACAATACAATGACAGAGAGGAAGAGAGAGAGAGAGAGAGTGAACAAAACAAAAAAGATTAACCAAAATGAGATCGCATAAGAAAGGGACAAAATGGGGTAGATAGATGGAAATAAAAGAATAGTCATGCAGCGAAATATATATCATAATAACGACACATGGCGGCCAAGCAAAGGGAAATGGGTAAACTGAGTGGTATTTGGGATAAGGAGAAATATCCAAAGTGGCAAACATTACAGCGGGAGAGCCAGGAATGGGAGAGAAAGATAAAACGGTAGTGAAAGTAAAATTGACAGACATAAAGGAAAAGACAGAGACAGAGACAGAGACAGAGACAGGGTATAAACGAAACGAGAGAGAGAGAGTGGGAGAGAGAGGGAGAGAGAGAAAAGAAAGAGAATAGGAAAGGAAAGAGATATTATGAACGAGTATATTTTGCCGAGCTGGCGGGAAACAATATTCGTTCTGCTGAAGGGATTTTCTATAGATTCTGAAGCACGTGCGACAGGTTCAAATATCAGAATTTGATCTTGTTTTGCAGTGTTTGTACGGGAGTGGTGCCTTTTTTTGTCCCCTCAAATGATAGCTACGTCATGTATAATGGATGTAAATATACGGACGTTTTGAAATGTATCTTTCGTCAAGGAGAATCTGTCCATTCTAACAGAGCAAAGACCAAAGATCATTCGCATTGATTATTATGAATGAATAGTCCATACAGCAAAGAAGTCCGCTTCCTAAAATGCAGTTACACCAAATACATTAAACGAAAATATATTCTGTTTGAACTAATTATTTTATGACCGACAGACATTATTCACTAGTATTCAAACTAAAAATTATGATATGATTGCTGTACATTCCAAAATTATAACCATAAAGAGTCGCCATTTTGTTTATCAAACATACTTTATCATGTTCAAGCCAATACAGATGTTGAAATACTACTAAGATAGCGATGATTATCATTGATAACTGCATTGACGCAAGTAAGGAGACGATGATGCATGCTGGATGCGCACGATCCGCTATTCCGATCGCGTTATCACATGCGCTAATCAAATAGTATACAAATGCCATAAGTGAATGCGCCAGCAATTATCAACGCAACGCTTTAGGTTTTCTCTGTTCATTTCGCATTCACAATGTGTACAATGTCACCGATGTCACTTGGTGCGTCAAATACCGCGTAAGTCGCTGACGCAGTACTGCGTCTGCTATTGACGCCTCATGTTCAATAAGCTGTACAGAAACTACCCTCTTGTGTCAATTAATCACTTGTATTTACATTTTCTGACAGGCTGATACTCTCTTGTGTTTAGCAAAATCCATTGATCTTACACAGAAATGCCTAGAAAAGAAGCAATGCACGAATGGAAAAGGGGTTCTTTTAATAACATCCGAATAACTCGATTGATTGTAAACGAGACAGCAGACTCGTTAACAGCCACGTGTTGCCAATTTGCGGTATGTCTTCAAGAGCAAGTTGCATTGAGACCCATCACCTTTCTTTGGTTGGATTTCAACAACTGTTGGACGTCAATAGGCGAGTCTCCAGGGTAGACTAATACGTTGGAAAAGCTTTTAATAAACACTCTCTAAGACACAAGTTGCTCGTTAGAATCTCCCTGCTGTTTACATGCCCGAGTTCTCCTGCCGGGCATTACAGTCCCAGCGTTTTACTTCAAACTTTGTCTGACGTTCCTGCGGTGACGTCTGTTTGCCCGAGTCCCAATCATAAAAACTTGCCTGCCTCTTTTTCTAGTTATTTACGGTGGCCGCGTGCATACACATACATGCGAAAATTTGCGGATCCAAACTACGCGGTTTCCATAGCAAAGGAAGAAGGAGGGAGAGGAGGAGGAGGGGATGAATTGAAGAGATATTAATGGGATGAAGTTGGCAGGGAAGCGGAGAGAAAGTAACGTGGAGTGTTAAAAATAAACTATCCCAATGGACTGACAAACATGTCTACCGTGATTTATGAGGTGCTTGACGAGGATGTGATAAGAAACAAAAGAGGTGGAGAGGGAGTGATCAAGAGAGGAAGATTTGAGAATGAGATGGAGAGCAAGCAAGAGAGGGGTCAGACGGAGAGGCCCAAATAGCAAGAAAATTACAAAAAGGAAAGAGAGAGAGAGAGAGAGAGAGAGAATATATCGGAGGAAAAGAGGGACAGAGGGGAATGGTAAAGAGAAATTAAGGAAAACCTAAGAAAGAAGCAGAGATGGGAGAGATTAAGAAAGAGACTAAGGAAGAGATAGTACTAGAAAGAAGAAAAAATGGAAGAAGAAAAATTGATGGAAAACAGACAAACGTACGATGAAGTGGATAAATGTGGGTTTGAGGGGAAAGAGAAAAATAAAACAAAAGAGAAAAGGAATTGAATCATGCCTCTGAAATATAACAACCGAACAAATCATAGAAAAACGACTGTAAATAAATGTTTTTAAAATCAGAAGAATCAATGAATCATTTCGATTACAGGTAATTCATGTCAGAGATTAATGTGAATAGAGACATGCGAGAAGAGAAGGAAGGAATTTGTACAATGCAGGATGGAGGTACACAGGGATGACGGTAATGGAGAGAGGTAACCTTTTCATGGCGCGGAGCAGGAAACAGAGGTCTTCCGAAATCGTCAGACCATTTAAAAGTACGGCGGAGATTTGGTGGCATGAAAACATGTCAGTTGAAATCCAACTAATGTTGATTAACCGAGAAAAGAGGGCTCCAACTGGCACTTCGATGTCACGAGATATTTCAGCAGATATTCTACCTCAAAACAAGCCAGGTTGGCACATCTAGAACAATTCGAGTACAAGGTTATTTCGACAGCAATCTCTGCTTCCCTTAGAGACTCGTTTTCCTCCAAGCACAGGTATTAAAGGGATAGTTGAGTTGTGTTGCAGAGGGCGCTACACAAAATAATTTTTTTTGTGAGATAATGAAAAACTGAGTGTCAAATTTGAAAGAACATAATATTTAAATGACAAAATCACCTTTGTTTGATCAAAATCGGTTCAGAGACGGCTGAAATATAACGATTTCTAATACTTATGTACCACCACAAATATTAGATATTTTGACAAATTTGAAAAAACCGTTGAAAAAAAAAAGAAATAACGCCTTTTACGTCGTATTTCAGCCAATGCCGATGTTGGCTTTTTCGTTGGCATTTTCGTGTTGCTTATATTACCCACAATTAGCCGGCTCATGTATTGTTATTTTTAATTGAATAATTAATTAACGGTCACCGCGTTTTTTTGAAAGTGGAGCTGAATTGGTATGATCCTATTGGCTAAATTTCACACATTTTGGGGGTCTAAAATTACCTTCATAGCAATTTTAGGTTCTAAAAGGGCACTAGAAATGTCATAGATAAGAATAAGAGCAATAATCATTCACTTTGAAGGCATTTGCGGTCTAAAAACAGAACTCAACTATCCCTTTAAACGTGAGAGTGTATTCTGCATAATGCAAGGCTTCATACAAATTGATGTCAGACATCCAGACGAGACAAGAGAAAACATAAATAATTGGGTGATGCCGAAAGCAGGGTCATATTTTTATATTTCTGTAAATTTGAGTGTGACTCTGATCTTCGTTTTGCCTTTTGTTATCAATTAGACGCAATCGCGCAAGCACAAAAGTGTTATTGATACATTATAAATTGTCGCTTTTGTTAAAAAAAGGATAACAAGAAAATTGTCATGTCCATGGCTATCGTTTACGAGTTGGTACTTTGTTTGTTGCTTTTACACCACCGCATTTGAAATCAATATTACATTATATAACAATATTAGTAAACAAATATAATCACACTACAGTGTAACGCCAATATTAAATGAATTTCAAATGAATGATTGAAGTTTGGTTTTAAATACCCTCTGTTACCCTTCTCCTTCCAACTCCTTCATTGCTTCCTTACAAATTCACCTCCATACTACCCCTTCCCCCCCTCTCTCTCTCTCTCTCTCTCTCTCTCTGTATTCTAACACATTTACTTGTTCTTTCTTTCCTCTCCCCTTATGTCTGACCACATCTGTGACCGAATTTGCCCGTGTTCTCTATTTATCAATGTCTGTATCGCTTCTCTCTCTCTCTCTCTCTCTCTCTCTCTCTCTCTCTCTCTCTCTCTGTCTCTGTATATATATATATATATATATATATATATATATATATATATATATATATATATATATATATTATACACCTTACTATCTCTCACATCCTCCCTCTCTCACTCTCTCTCTCTGTCTGTCGAAGAAATCTTTATTACTAATCACATGTGGCTCCGAGCGAACACTAACCTTTCAGAGAATGCGGCGATACTGTAGTGTTTAATAAGATGAAATATTCATCAACTTGTCCAGTCAAGAGGGGAAAAAGGCCACAAAGAGCAGACTGCTAAATGCAGAATGACTCAGAATTAAAGACTGTGCCTAACTTCATGGATAATGTAAGTGTTCGAGTCGTTTTTATCTAGTATAAACGTCTGTTTTATACTGCTTGAAAAGGCATAATATGTTCATTCGAAAGTGTTTGAGAGAGAGATGATTATTTTTGTGTATTCACACATTATTTTCAAAAATAGGGGGAGAGAGAAGATTTTAACAAATTGTATGAGAATGATCCAACATAAAAATCCTCCTTTCGTTTGGTTTTGTTGTTGTTATTCTTGTTGTTGTTACCAACATTTATTTTAACCGTATGTGTTGTTGCTGTGAATATTGTTGTTGTTAATATCTTAATATCCCAAAAACTTTTGATGGATATTTCGTAGCAGCCTTCATAATATTAGATAAAGCATTCACATCGCGTGCCATAGGTTCTGAGGAAAAACAATCATGACCCACTCATTGAATGAGGTACAAAGACGTTTCCCCCATTCTATCTAAAATCTTCTTTCACTTATCAAAATTCTGTGATAATTTTCGATATTACTATAAAATGCTTTCTGAAACCAATTCAAAAGATCGAGGCGTATTCACAGATTTGCCTTTGCTTTTTAGCCAAGATATCATGTCTGGAAGGAATCGATATTCATTCTTTTTCTTCGTCTGTTTTTTCTGAACATAATAAAGTCATTACTAGTTGTAGAGTGGAGTATTAAGCAAATGCAAATGCGAAAGTCGATGCAGTTTCCTCCGCGTAATGAACGTCGGTAGAAATAGTGCATGTTGTAATGCTCTCGGGGGAGTGGAGAAGGTGAATATAATTATTATATACTTTAAGTGCGGGCAAGCCTGAATCCGATGGCCCGTAGATGATATATCTGTATTAAGCGCTATATAAATCCATATTATTCTTATTATTATTAAATATATATATATATATTATGATTTATATTATTTATTTATTTTTAGTTATTATTATTTTTTAATATCATTATTATTATTTTTATAATCATCATCAGCATCATCATCATCATCATCATCATCATCATCCTCATCATCATTATCATCATCTTCATCATAATCTCAAATATCTTTTGCCGGTTCCTGTTTGTGTAATTACATTCCAGTCAGTACCCACTTATCTGCATCTTTTTTTCGATTTACAACAAATGAACCCATTTAAATTGAACCTTTGGTCTGTTTCATAATTCTAGGCCCATGAATACAAAATAACGAATGAATAGGCAACACCTGGGTCACACAAAATCAACAATGTTTGATTGTTCGAGTTCTTAAACGTTTAAACACGAATATTTAGGCATGTGTTTCAGGTGGGGCGGTGGCAGAATATGTTACGAGCCATGCGCCAGGGGCTCAAAATGTCTGAGAGCAAACGGCAATGCCATTTCAGGGCATGCTTGTAAATCCATTGGTGCAATTGCCCCCTGCCCCGTTCCCCGTATAAACGCAACGCGACGCCACAACCGATGTTCTAGTTTCATACATTCTTAATGAAAGTAGCATATTTGTATTGTAGGCGAAATGGCAAACGTATACTTTGTTTTGGAAATTTTAAATAGTGAGTGGGATAATTACTCAAATGTAAATGTAATGTATAATTTTGCTAATGCTAAGGTGGACAAGAAATAGGACTATAAAGGCAATAGTGAGAGAAGGATGAAATTATACCTATCGAGAGTAGAGGAGGATGATGAGAGGGAGGAGAGTGGTGGACTTAGAATAAAGAGATATAGATTGAGAGAGAAAGCGAGAGTTGCCAAATTGATGAGCAAGAGTCCTTTAAATCATCATTACCAATTCCCTGGGAGAGGATTTTTTTTTGGTTGCTTTTCTTAAGCAAGATGACTTACTTTTTCAGCAGTCATGTAAAATGATCAATCAATTGTAGTAGTTTGCCCTTATAAAAAGGTGGGTAACCTTTTCCCCACCCCCACTCCCCTCTCTCTCCCTCTCTCTCTCTCTCTCTCGCTCTCTCTATTTCTCTCAACTGTCTCTTTTATGCTGTACATACGGCAGTGGCGTTATTCATTGAATTATTTCAGCCATTTAGGGGGTATTTCATTACCAACTACGAACGTCAGATATATATTTTTTTCTTCTCTTCTTATTCCAGCACTTGCGGAATAAACTTTCAGCTAACTCGCTGTTTTTGCCACTCTGCACGGGTAGCGTAGCGATCGCCTTACCACTGACATTTTGGTCGCGGTGAATAATTCATCATCTCTTGTGTTTCACCCCGGGCATGACGGAGAGCGGTATCGGTGAATGCTGATCGAAGCGACCCGGCTGGTCCAGGCGATGACGGGCTCGTGCAGTAGCAGCTCGTCATCGTCGTCGTGTTCGCAACACGGAGATGCTTCCGCAAGAGACTCTTTCGAAAAGACGCTGTCAATTATTGTCTGACTGGTAGACGCGTGCGGGGAGGTGTGGACAATAATGCGCGACCTCTGAGTATAAGGGTAGGAGTCGATTTGAAGTTATAGTGTAATGTCTCAGTCACACCGATGTCACCGATAACACAAAAAATAAGAACCGAAAAAACAAATGACTAAGATATCAATCGGTCTTGAGTCAGTTTGCAAGGATAGCAAGAGTGTTAGCAAATGTAGAGTTAATGTATACATATTATAGGACGATTTTCCACTAGACTAGGCCTTGTGTATCTTCAAAGGAATTATCAACAACAATGATATTTATTGGATAAGTAATGATAACAGATATATTCTGGATGGATAACGCGGCTAATACATTTACGAGGTCTCAACGTGCTTTACAGAATGATTATGTTGATAGAAATTGAAAGGATATAATGTATGGACATCAACAACCTGTGATGTATGAGATGATCTGTGCCTTGTTGTAGATACTAAAGTAGAATCCGCCTACTCTCTTTCCCGGGTAGTTTAGGTTGATAATTAATCTTGATAGGTTTTCTCCGTGTACTAATTCGCAATGCATCAAGCAAAGTCAAATTACCATTTTGTTTCAAAGGATATGCATCTTCTCGGAACGAGGAGGAGGAACAGTTTTACAAGCATGTAAAAAGAGATGAACTCTTCAACTTGAATCCACACCCCCCCTCCCTTCCTGCCCCAGTTATTTCTTAAAAAGCAGTTTGCATTGTAACAAATACTGATTGCATTTCAAGATCGAGAAATGAAATAAATCTTGTGCTTTCATTTTATAGAATGAAAATATCTAGGCCATCACTTTGTCATTATATGATAGATTTTTTTCACATCAACTCACAAAATATTCGATTTCAGATGGAGTTATTAATTTTAACAAAATTGCTATTTCACTGATTACTTTCATCAATGATTGATGATAGTGTTCTATTTGGCAAAATAAGCACAGAAGAGAAAACGTGGACAGAGGGCGAATACATTTCATTTTAAGCCATTTGCTAAACGAATTAAAAAATGTGCGACATGTTTATTCCTCGTCAACAACCTGTTGAAGTTGCCTAACTCAGTGATATCATTTGCAAATTAGGACTGTATATTTAATTAACTTTTTTCATTTCACAAGGGGAAGGGAAGTGTATTCAAAATAAATATATCAAAGTGAAAACTTATCACAGATTTTTCGCTATTGACTAATATAAATAGGTAATAAAATAACGTACCACCAAACAATAAAATGCAAAAATAAAGGCTTATTTTTCTCCTGGGATTTTCTCAAGATAAATTGGACAGTTTGTCTTCTTGTCTCAGTCTTTCGTCTGTCTTTGAAATATGTATAAAAGCGAAATTCTAGACAGTCATATGACGACGCTGCCACAACCTCATAATACATTCGACTTAATTTCTGCTTCATCAGAAATGCATGGGCGACCAAATCAAAACCCCTGAGGAAATCTCTCTAACTGGAAATATTTGTTTTCCAAACTGCATGGTCGTATTGCCGTTTTATCGTCGAGGATTCGTTAGGGAAATGAGGTAGTTTTTCGGTTTTGACGTGAGGACAGAGTCTTGTCGATAAAAGTGCTCTGATTAACTGCAGAAACTGATTACATTTAAGTGGCATAGTTATAGTTTCGCCGCACCAATTGGCCCACTTGCTAAGTTTTTGACAACGTAAAGGAGAGAAATGTTATCATAATCTAGACCAACAAATAACTATACTCCTTTTTTATTCTAGGGGTTAGAATGAGAAATCTGAACCACGTTTTGTTTAGAGGGAGATCAAATAATATTTATCAATAATTAAAGAGGAAGGCGTTGCGATGGTAATTTTGCCAGGTACGACCAATAATGGTAAATTTAGGTAGGGTTTTTGTACTTTAACTTGATACCCTCATGCACGCATGCACACACGCGCGCGCACACGCACAAATAAATTCAGACACCCACACTCGTACACCGAATAATAGGAACTACAACAAATTACTCAACTTCTCAATTAACTATATCAGTGTAAAGCAAAGAGTAGGATGACGGAATCAGGATGATTACATATTTGATGGTCCAAAGAGTATTTACGCTATGCTTAACCATTCAAAATAAAGTCTAGACATTTTTATATTATGTTTTAGTTTTTTTATATTTGTTATCAGCGTTGGAGAGTACCTTTGACCCCTGTAGAGCGCATACCCCTTTTCTAGTCCTCTTCTGAGATCTATTGTCTACATCGTCGATCATGCATGCTACAACGACGTCATCTTGCTTCCGAAATCCACTCAGGTCAGACTGAGTGGGAAAGAAGAAGGGAGAAAGAGAGGGAGAGGAAGGGATGGAGGGAGGGATAATAGATAAGTAATAAAAGACAAATTGAAATAGGGTTATATAGAAAGTGCGAAAAGGCAATGGCTAAAAGGGGTTAATGATAGAGATATAAACAGGGCACAGGATGTAAGAGGGAGAAAGAGAGAGTAATATAAATTGAATATGAATGAGAGAGTGAGACGAAGAGGGAAAGAAAGAGAGAGAAAGAGAGGCAGACAGAGGGACGAACATACAGACAGACAGACACAGAGAGGGGGCGGACATACAAAGTGAGAGTGACACTGAGACAGAGATAGATGAAGAAATAGAAACAAAGAGACAGAATCACTCTCTTTATTGAGATTCCCGGCACATCTTCATCGAATCTCCTTTAATGCCCAAAACCTTTTCAAGGATTATCATTACAAATCACCCACTCTCTCCTCGAGAAATTGGACCATTTCTTTTCTTTTGATGTCTGTTTTTAGATTTCAAGACGATACGGCCAAAAGATCTTTGGAATAGCATTTTCCTTATCTCACCATCTCATTTATTTATGTTGTGTAGTTGAATCATATCACCCCTCCCGCCCTCCTCCCCTCCCCTCTGTTACTCTCTCTCTCTCTCTCTCTCCCCCCCGTTGGTTTTTCTGTATGTGTGTGTGTGTGTGTGTGTGTCTCTCTCTCTCTCTCTATCTTCGCCATTCACACACATACACACACACACACACACACACACACGCACCCTCTCTCCATAATCTCCCGTAGTGAGCTTAATGTGTTACTTTTTTGGTTAATTCACATTCATTTGGTTAGAAATTAAGGATGCTTCAAAATGTATCTATTGCACTGTTTTCATATCTACTGTAGACAGTAAATGTCGTGATTTCCTACTCTAAAAAAGAATGCGAATAAAATAAAGGCCAACTCATCATAATTATCTTTGAAATTTAACCATGACCAAATTACATGTAAAGATTTTTATTCTTTTATTTCGTAATAATAAATGAAACAAATGAACCTGGGATGGACTCAGAATAATGTAACAAGCAACCATAGAGAAAAAAGGGCAATGCCAACTTCAATTTCAGTAAGACTTTACTTAATGTTTAAATAATTACAAGAAGATAATTTAAGTAATATCAATTTTGAGCCGCGTTATAAACAATCTTGCAGTTCTAATACGGGATAATAAAAAAAAACCCGTCCCTTGAGGAAAGCAGGAAAATAATTTGCAATACTGTCGTCACTGACCATGCTGACAGCAAACTTCTCCTTCCCCCTTTGAAGCACATAATTATCCTCCAAGTTTTGAAGAAAAAAAATTGAAAAATGAGCGATTAAAACCTCTTTGGAATAGGAAAATAATCCCCACCGTGTTTATGAAAACAGCTGCAGCCGGATTTAGGTGAATAATGTGTGGTAAAGTGCCTTGGACCAATCGATGCCCACCCCGGAGGGAAATGGACTCGGGAGGGTGAAAAATGAAACACGATAGCTGCCGTTTCCTTCTGATCAATGCACTACACTCGGCTGTCACCAAGCTCCGTGGCTTGCTTCAATCGCCAACCATGCTCTAATTTCGGCCGTGTTTCTACCTGACTTCCCCTATTTTTAGTCGTGTCCACCCGGTATCCTCGCGTATCACATTACGCAAGCCATCTTCATTTACTTGGCCAAAAATTGCCACAACAAAAAGAGAAGAAATTGAGTCTTTCAAATTTGAGAGATATATTCGGTTGTTTTTGTAACCTGAAGCCGTTGGTGAAAAACGGAAAATGGGGTTACAACTATTTGGTGCCAATTCTGTGCATACAGACGAACGGAAAAGAGGAAAAAAAATAAAAATGAGAAAAGAAAGAAAGTATAAGTAGATCATAACAGCGAGAGAGAGAGAGGGAGAGGGGAAGAAAAGATTTGAGGATTGGAGAAAATGGGGAAAATTAGAGAGAGAGGAGGAGATGTAGAGACCTTTTTTTTATGAAGGTCAGTCGCAAACAAGATTATCTTTCTACATGACGTTAGTCGTGTTTATAAAATAATTTTCAAAGTTATCCAGCATTTATTGATCCCGTGAAAGTCTTCATATTATCATGTATGTATTAACTTAATTTAGATATCGGAACTAATGGCTAAGAACACTGAGAATCGCCAACGTGAATACGTGCATGTGGGACAACACATTGTATGGCAGTCTCAAAACATCTGATGCCCTGATGCGTATCTGATTGTAATTGGAGTATTTTTTTTAGGGGGGGGGGGGTAATTATCACTATTTATCTTTTCTTCTTCTTCCCTTTTACATACTTACATTACGCTTACATTTTGTGGGACTCTGAGAGATTTTGTGAGAATTCTAATGCCTTAATTGGTCAGATCCCTGACTTTAAGTTTGGAAACCTCTAACGTCACACGGATTCTTTTCATCGGCTCATCACCATCCCACTCGTGAATACCTAGCTATTGCCTATTGGAACCCAAGGCCATCTTCTAAAGTCTTCTTATCGTGTCAGTAACCCTGCCTTAATGTGCTGAATGTGATTTTGTTTCCCTTCTTCCTGATCTAGCAATACCCGAAGCGTCATCAATGATAAATCGAGTCATAATATGGAACATGCGCTCCAATGCATCGATCAGCGCAGTCAGGCTGTAATGGGCTGACGGAATCCAGTATGCATAGTGGAAGCAAAACACTCTACCCTTTTCTATCTTGAACATTTTAAAGCTAAACATTTGAGTTCAGGCAATGCTATGAGATTGTGAAAAGTTCTGCTTAGAAGTAATTTGGAAAGGTTGATAATTAGTATTACTGTTATTATTATTTTAATATACTGCGATTTTTCCAAAGCGACCCAAAGCGCTTACAGCAAGAAGAATTCTACAAAATATGATAATGAAAAACATACAGAATCCCAAAAATCTGGATTACAAAAAAGGAAAGTCCCTTTTTGAATGAAGAGACAGGTGGTGATTGCCTAAGTATTAAAGGTAGCCTATTCCAATATTCAGATGCAGTGATAGTGAAAGTCCTATCTCCAGCTAGTTTCCGTGTGATGTTGCATGTAAGACGGAATGGGTCACTGGAGGTCTAAACGGGACAGAACTAGAGAACGGATAGTGGTGATAATGGAGTACGAAGAGAACTGGTGTATGCTGATGAGGTTTTGGAATCATCAAATTGTTAGTGAATTAACTTGATATTGATGAAAATATATGCATCGTGCACAGAAATGAGTACCGAGTAACATGTACCTGATTGCCTTTATACTATTTACGTCAATACTATTTGCCTTTTTCTCGTTTATTTAAATTTCCCACCCGCTCCGTCGCCCTATTTATGGTCAAACTACAGGAATTAATATCTCATTAACAATTGACCAGTTTTCTTCGTATCAACCTCAATTTTGTCGGCACCCTTTGATCCCTATAACATGGTTAGCTGGATGTCTCCCTATCTAATCGGCATTAGTCATTACTATTTATCTCGGTAATTATTCACTATATCAGCCCGATCAGGAATTCGTGACTCCAATTAAACTAATGGCGAACTGGACATGAATCACTGAATCGTAGGGTACCGGATTGTCCTGTTAGAAATATGGGAACACGTGTCGAATGGAAATTGCTCGATTTCATAACGTGGTTGGAAACACGCACCCTCACACACAAATATATATAAACAGGGATCTCACCTCCCTGAAATATATAAATGATAATTCGAAAGTGAGGTTTGTAATGCATTTTTAGCCAATCATGTTTAATGATACAAGTTTTGACGTATCCTTACGCCTTTCTCGGGAGCGTGTACACGATCGAATATTTTTTTACGTTGTGTTGTATTGTGCCTTGTTAACCATGGTTAAAATTACAATCATCTGTATTGATCTGTGTAATATTCCACTCCCATCGACTAGTTGTGTGGATATGATGTATAGCAGATCATATAAATATGTTTCGTTTTAGTAAAATGGGAAGAAAAAATGCCATTTCGCTCGATGATCTAAGCAAATGCAATTTCTAATTAAGAACCTGAAATCGAAAGGGCCAAGTGTTTGTGATGGATCTAACACATTTCATTAACTACCTATCAATGTACAGTATCGTTTCTTTCAAACACCATGGCTTCCTGACTGATGGCGAATATTTGAAGCTGTGTTTCCGTTTCTTTACCATGTGTTGCATCTCTCACGCTATCAATAATGACAACCTTTTCAATGTTTGCACACCCAATGTATCGCATACAGTGTTTGCTTAGTTTTCTCTGCCAAGATCTAGTCGACAATATGATGCTTTATGAATAATCCATAATGTATTCAGCACACAGCAAGGGAGGCAGGGCTATGCAACAAGTGGATTTTTGCATACAAGGGGGAGAAGTTGTGGTAGAAATAAAATAGGAATATTATTTGGATTGCTAGAAGGGATAAAGGGCAGTTCTGTAGAATAAACTGTAGGAAGAGACACGGGGGTCGGGGGAGTGCTCCCCCTAATCAAATGGCATATCAGAGAGAGGACGGAGGGGACACGAAGGATAAAAGTGGAAAGGAGGAAGAGATAGGCAAAGAAGAACATTACATAAATAAACGCTTTCTATCCCATTTAAAATAATCCTTGTCAATCCCTTTTTGTTCATGATATAAGGATGAAATATCCGTAAATACTCAAGGAAAAATCAATGCCAAGAAGAGTGGCAAGGGATCAATGGTGTATACATAATGGGATGCAGCGAAATATTTCTTACGTGCATTACCCATAACGAATTTGGATTGAATTATCTTTGTAATGACCACGTGACACTTCAAGGGTGATAATTTGATCTAATTATCACTTTCAGTTCACATAGATATCTTCGACTATTTCTTTTTACTTTCAAGCAATGGAAACTTCTGTCAATTTTACGAAACTAAATGCGTCAAATGTTTGATTGCATTTATTCATCTTCATTTGAATGAAATATACGGTAATTGCATTCTCATAATGTGTTTTTACGAAGCGGCTCATATTTGTTTTTCTGCTTCTTCTCGTTTCAGTGTTTATCAAATTGAGGATACCATAGAGGTTATTCACCGAATGGACTATCGCCGGATACACCAGCACGCTTGATTAAGGAACTTTTCATGCTTGCTGACTCAACCACATACATCCTGCTGGCGGTTATCTGTTGAATACTGTAAGCCCCTTTTCACCCTACAGTCGCGAAACTTGTAATTTACACTCAACTTTGTTGGTGAGAACGTATACACAGATGAAAGGGACGATGTCTTGGAGCCAGTTCGACGTCGACGACCATTCGCCGCCGAGCGTCGAAGCATGGTGCGCAGAGTCTGCCGGGATGCCAAGCAATAAATCGAGCTCGAAAAAACGCCGAGGACAGAAACGACAATTAAGTCGGACTAACTCCACAGAGGACGGGTCCAACGACGGATCAGGCGAATGTGAATCTTCGACCGGGTCCCTCATGGAAGAATCTGGTGCAAAGCGGTCAAAAGGCGGTCGGAAAAGCGGTAGCGGAACCCGGCGGCGGAAAGGAGTCAGCGCGCGTGAAAGGAACAGTCGTCGATTAGAGAGCAACGAGCGAGAACGCATGCGCATGCACACACTTAACGATGCCTTCCAGAACCTGCGCAATATCATTCCGCACGTACGCGCGGAACGGAAACTGTCCAAAATCGAGACTCTGACTCTAGCCAAGAATTATATTTTAGCACTGTCTGACATGGTAGTAGGACTCAAAGCAGACCTTGATCGTTTATCCACTGAACACGGGATCGACATCACACGCGCGTTGCAAATCATCGGAGATAACAACAATGATATAGACTTCTTACTAGACGAACAGCCGACCACTGAGGCAGCAAGTGCCGCAGCTGCCCAACTTCTCGGCACCGATGATCTCAATGACGAGCTAGAAGAACAGCTCAAAGTAGAAATATGAAATTTTCTCAGTCGTCGGAATAATTGGATGTGGCACCTTGTGATATGTATTCTACTGGTGGAGCATGGTATTTAAGGAACACTCTGAAATGTTACACTGTACCTGTTTCGGGTTTCCTTCATTACAAAGAAAAGATAACACTCAAGCAAAACCAATTAGACAATGTAGATCGTCTGACGTTTAAACAAACAGGACCCCCAAAGAAAACCTTGTCATGAAATCAATGCTCCTTTGACGCAAACACAAGTAGTGTATGTTGACAACAAACCGTCTGCCAAATGTCGCGTAAAGGATCGTCATTCGAACTGCTCTTAACCGGTTTGAGATGGACGAGACTGGATCTTCAGCGGATGCAGTTCCCGTCTAGAGAATAGTTATTGTCTGCGCATAGTAAGCAGCTGAGGATGATGTGCAAGACCTGTTTCATGGGCCTATGCGATGCTTCTGAAATATCCTCTCCTTCATTTAACATACTACTTTCGTTTCACAAACTACGTGAGGGAACATACCACTGCCACGGTAAAGTGAAGCAAGCGATGATGCAAGGTCGCAAAATATGAAAGAACCTCACCGAAACCCATACACACCTGCACCCAAAAGCACTACAAATCTGATAGCCCGATAACTGTTCAAGTGGCTATTCCTTAAAAATTTCTAAGGATACACGCGATCGCATTGAGGATTTGTCAAGATCACACGCAAGTTAAAGTATTGATCCAAACCAGGGTTATTCAACAAGTGATAGTCACAAACCTACCGAAGATGGCGTACTACTGCGTTAATAGCAGGGTACATCAAATTGGTAACACCTTGGACTGCTGGTTCCTCATTAACACGTTTACGTGTAGTATACATCTCGAAGAAAAAAGAGTGGAGAGCAAAAAAGAAATCACATCTCGTGCGTTGCTTCGTCAATGATGAGCCAATCCCTGGAATTTTCGAAGCAATCATGACCTTTCCTCTGATCATTCTTTTATGAATAGCCGCCTCATGAACTCGATAAGAATTGAAGGATATTTTCTGCTACAAGTTGTTTATCAAGACACTACAACTGCAAGACAAGTATTGGAGTCACGTCAAAACAATTCCATCAACTGTATTTTGTACATGTTTTGACAATACCTTATGCGAACACTCCAAAGATTTCGAAATATATTTTTCTGAACATTGAAGACCGAACTTGAATGTTTATATCTTCTGGAGCTCCATGTAATCCTTAAGATATATTCTCGTGTGTAAACGCAATGCTCAGTTGAGATGCACACTATTTTCTGAAAGTTAGATGATAGTTCATTGGTTGTTAAAGTGTACATAGATTGCATATTCTGTAATCAAAACCTCACATGTACATACATACTCTCTATTTCGTTTCTGACAATTTGTCTGACAATGTGTTTCCTCGAGACACGAAGGACTAAATGGGACAGAGGGACTCGCATATACCGATCTTTAAGTTCACCGATTTTGTTTCTCCTTTACTTTGAAGTATATAAAATACCTTTAGCTCAATCGAGTACTTCTATTGTTACTTGAATTGTTTTGTTTCTCTCGCGATGTTTGGTCACCTTGTCAAGTCGAATCACTGTTAATTTGGATCAATTCCTCTGTCTCTTTAACTTTCGTGAAAGCTATGCAGATAGGAGTCGCAGTACATTCATCTTTCGTATAGATGTTTTCATGGTTATTTCATTTTGCAATATTGTTTGTGGAGAGTGGTGTGAAGTGTTTGTAATGTCAAAGTGCAGATTGTCATTTTCTGGTTTGATAGCATTAAGATGAATAATGTAAGAATAACTATTTCAATGGCGTACAAAATAACAGTCAGTGCTTACTTTTTCCACTGAGTTAAAAAGAGCTTTCTGGTAACTACTTGTCTTACACAATTTGCCGACGAGCAAACAACGCCAAACATGGTGTAATTCCGATTCATTGCAGCAGTATATATTTGTGTTACAATATTTGATAATTTTGGACGATAATAATAATAACAATAATAAAAGTGTGTTCTTGTATATCACTCATGTTTGTCAAACTTGACACTCCTGGCGCTCCACGGTTATTACCCGGTCTTTAGCATGGCTGCCCTAATGGCGCTCTATAGCTTTTCAAGGAATTAAATCCTGCCCGGCATCCATTTATCTCACCTGGGTAGAGTGGGACAAAGCTAGATAAATGTCTCACTAAAGGACGTCAATGTCGTGGCGAGACTTGAACCAAGAACCAGGTGATCCACAGTCCGGAGACTTATCCACTAGACCACGACACTTCTAAAATCACTAAATTCAGGGCTTCAAAGTTTGGTTCGAAACTTGAAGTGGAATTACATTCCTTGATAAAGTTATACAACACTCAGTAATCGTGTACGCTCTAGGGAAAACGCACGCATGAAGGGCAACGGTAGAGGCAATGACGACGCCATATATATTGATATGCACAAGGCATTAAAGCCAAATGGCGCACGGACCGTTTAAATTGGTGAAATGTAGTTTTGTTTACGAAACGCTCGCCTGGAAAGTTTGTGCGAACATTACCAGAATAAGTGAATGATGAAGATGGATGTTCCGTGGAGACGAAGCGTGCATTGGTTTACGTTATTAGGCTGGCCACATGGACCGGTTTAATGGATTCCTTTCATGCAGACGATCAGAGTAGAATCGAAGAAATTGCGGGAAAACGCTTGTCTGGGAGATGCATTTTGGGGATATCCGTAACTGACAATAACAAACTTAATCAATTCAAATTATGACGACATTTTCCACTCGAGCGCAGGGTTCGGAACCCATTTAGACATTCATTTCGGATATTGGAACTGGCAAACAGATTTTATTACCCCGAATTGGAAAGGATTTATCTCTGCCATCAAATCGGTGGGAGGAAACTGATACTGCTTTATTTTGCGGCTGTTGATTTAATATTCAACTCTGATTTTGAATTTTGAATAATGTTAGAAGAAATCGGCAATGTATTGTCTTTACAGTTTTAATTCTGATCAAATGACAATTTGAAATACATACAAATATGTTTGAAGCAAATTAATGTGCGAAAAAGATTTCACGATTGGTCACTTTATTCCATTTGAACCTAAGTTACGAGTAAAAGTTGCCACTGTTCAGATGAAATTTGTTTTTCTTTTAACTTGGAAACAACTGCTATGGGCATTCCATTACAGTACCCTTTTTTAATCAAATATAATCTTCATTATTTTCATGATTGAAGTTCCTTGAATGCTCAACTTTTTGGCTAAACTTATTTAGGCCTATAATAGGCAATAATTAAAAAATGGCAACAGTTTCTTCGCTTTGTCTGACTTCAGGGCGATGAAAACGTCATTATAAAAGGGACCATTCACACATGCGTTTGCTGAGGGGGCGTTCACATTATTGTGGGAGCTTGAGAGGGGATGAGGCGGGTACGATCTTACGCCGGCGGAAAATACTAGCAATAATTTTGGCGCTATGCCATTCTTCGGATTGGATGCCGCATTGTATCTCCTCTTCTATTATGTTTTTCACACTATTCCATTCCTTTCACCATCGAAATTGTTTCACATTCCACAAAGATGAAAGACTGACTTGCTTCAGTTCCAAACTCTGTACCTCTCTCTTGTTTACGCATGCATTTGTGACTCATCCCCAATCAACCAATCAAGACAACCCGTCCGTGTCACGTGATCAGTATTAGTAATGTATAACTCTTTAGAACAATGATGATACTGTATGAAAGTCTTCAAGCTGAATTCGCTTGCATTTTGTGTTCTTCGTATACTATTGTATGCTTATCGTAAAATTTAAGCCCCAAATAAACAAATGATAGAAAATGCCTTCGATATCAGAAATGTTTGTAGAAAATGCAAGCTCACTATCAAATTAAGTTATAGTTCTGTATTCGAAAGACTTCACTTATAAATTTAACTAGAACATTTTGGATGTTAAAGAAAGAAACGTCATTTATTCCATTATGTAATTAAATCAATTTGAAAGGGCAGAAAAGAAAAAATGTTAGTATGCTATGAAGACTCATGATATCGTCTTAAAGTTAAAAGGAAAAACATAGGTCGCGTTAAGAAGGGCAAAAAGGTCTTGCTTGTCTTCGAGATGGAAAGGTTAAAATGTTCTGCCCGTGACGTGTGGAAAAGGTGATTTACGCGAAAAGCCTGGCTGAACTAAATTACGCCTTGAAGTTATGAGAAGTCAGAGAGGACACGAGGGTACGACGGGGGTATTGATTTCAGCTAATTATCACAAAGCTGTCGAGTAACACCAGATTACGGCTAGGCCGCGCTGGAATCGGACGGCTATTTGCGGATAACGTTTCACGTCGGGTAGTAAGCAAGCCCCGACGGATACACATAGCTCGCTTTATCTTATTCTTCAGTCGTTTCGGGGGTTTGTCAATTTTTTTACGACTGCCCTTGTGTTGATTCCCTTGGATACAGGAAGCATCGAATAACTTTTTCTCATTTGCAAAATGACGCCCCCAATGTAAAAGGTTAGGGCAAGAAATTTCTTATTTTCCTTGGATTCAAATAGGTATTATATTGGCGCTTGCGGCCATAAATTAGTTTTCGTTCAGTCCCCGCTAAAGGTTTATTGCGAGAAATATTTGCTTCAGGTTGCAAGAATCATTTGGGAAATAAGGTGTTTTTGAAAGAGATGAAAAGCTGTGGTTCAATTTATGGTCATTCTGACAAAAATTTACGACTTAGTTTTTCTTGTGTGGCTATTTTCATTACAGCCTATATGTTATGTTATTCTAGTAGCGATACTGGTCTTGTCAAGTTGTATGAGCGATTATTGTTTTATTTTTATCGTTGTCATTTTCCTTCTGTTTTGTGTCTTCGTTGCTAGTTGTATTTTCTCAAACTCAAAGTCGCAAATTTAGAAATCTTCATTTCCTTCAATACCCTTGGTGTTACATTTTTGCCTCTTAATCATGATAGTCGCTGTAAAGCTTTCACCATACTAAAGTATTATTACAGAGAATATGGCATCATTTTCATTTCGCTTTCCTTTGACATTTCAATGTTGCATGCACCACGTGGGAAAGACAAAGTCCACATAGACATTCAACGCGAAAAGTTCGTCAGAATTGTAATCTTTCGACCTTTTGACAGAAGTGAGAAGAAGAAAATCTCCCCAGGAGGCTTTTTGTGTTTGATATGATGGTAATGCTATGCATTTCCCGCTCTCGCGACCTTTCCTTGTATTTCAATGAGGAAAGAACAGACGTAGGTTGGAGGCGGAAAGAATTAAATCACGATGTTGTAGTGTAAACAAATAACTATTCGTAAAGTTCATGTTTGGATAAATTTAAAAAGAGACTATCATGACGAAAGGTCATTGAGAAGGAGGAATTAATTTGACGGTGTTGGTTGCTGCTCTTATTTAAATCCAGTGGTTTTGTTTTTGTATGATTCTCAATGTGAGGGCAATCTTTTTTTTCTTCTGTTATTCAACAAGTCGCTGAAGATGCTGGCCGATCCGACAAGGGGGTTTAGAAATAAAATCAGAGAAGGATCATGCAAGATAAGGGGATTTTGCGGGACAAAAATATCATGGTAAATAGGTTATGAATAGAATAGTAGGACGAAGAAGAGGGGTATATCTGTTAAAGCTGAAAGCTCGTTCAGATATGAGGCGGATAAACCACGGCGGTTTTTTTTAATGATGACGTGAAAAATAATACGCTTCGCATTTCTGTATCTTTTAACAAGGAGCTCGGTGAATACACGCAGGAACTTTTTTGTGCGCAGTTGTCATTCATTTACACTTTAAAAAAAGATCGCGGCCGCTTTTTTTGTGGTGGTATATTGCGTAATAACTAAAGAAGCCTTTAAAGATAATTTGATCACTGGTCATGTAATTTCATTCTGAAAGAAAACTGTTTCAAAGTTATTTAAAAGCTTGATTACTTATTAGTGAAGAATAATTGTTCATTGAGACGTTGTGAATTCGAAGAAGATAACGGAAATTGTCATCAGGTACGTGAACCTGACCTAATCTTTAAATGATTCATTAGGAGATGGTACATACAAGAGTTCATCTATCTAAAAACTTAGCAGTTGATTAAAAACCGCAAAAAACAGTAATATTTTTTATTTCGCTGTCGAGGATTGACCTTTATCATGCAGTTGTTTAAGAATGATCGTACATTTTGCTCTAAAGTTTTTGTTTTAAAGGTAATTTACAATTTGTTTTGGATTTCTGAGCAATTACCTATGGTCAGAAATCTTGTTGAATATTTAAAAAGTCATCAACATCAAAGTGAAGTATCGCGAAATGTGTACTTGGGAAAACCTCAGCATAGAGCTCAGTGAGAATTGCTAAACCCACTTGAAAAACACGAAACCTTGTTTCGTAAATAATGTGACATACTGTGAAATGTTACTTTTAGAAAATGCTTCAAATTGATGTAGTTTAGCATAAATATATAGCTTTCTTTCAGTATTAATTGCGTTGAACTTTTAGGGTTTCTTTCTTGTTCATCTGAGTATTCCGATTACAAAAAAAAACATTCTAATTTGTTGTTATTCAAGCTGCACTACATGTATATCCATTGTCTTATTCATGAGATGATTAGAATATGTTGTACATTCCACTTCTGTGTTTTCTTTGTGAAATGTGATGACTTCTGTAACATGGGAAAAGAAGGAAAACTATCAAATCTATTCTATTTATCATTCAGTGACAGAAGAAACATAAGAAAACGTGAATAAAAATGAAATGCATTTTGAAATATAAATGGAAAGCGATATGTTGTATTTCTTGCATGTCGTTCGTTAAACATTTCGAGAAAGAGTGAGATAGAGAGAGAGAGAGAGAGAGAGAGGGAGAGAGAGAGAGAGAGAGAGTGGGGGCGATAGAGCATAACAATATTGAGACAGACGTAGAGGGAGAGATATAGTCATTATACAGACATGATGGAAAAAGGAGGGGGGGGATTAACAGGAATATATTAAGGGTTGAGATTGGGGGAGCGAGGAGGAGCAAACAGGGGACATTAAAAAGAGGTGGGAAAGAACAAAAAGAGGAGAGAGGGATTTATTTATTGCAATGTTATTTTTAGACGCTAATGAGAATAACCCATATCAAAAAGGAATACGTTAAAAGCATGTAGTTTAACTTTTATTCTTTCGAAAAGACGAAATTAGAAAGGGCGATCGTATATAGATTTCCGTAGGTTAATAGCAGCTTCTGTTTGTTCAACTGAATTGAAATAAGAAAAAACAGGCAGACAAATTATGATAAAAAAATACATGAATTTATTATTAAAAAGGATAACGATATCTTTACCAAGAATTATGTACCCAATGATAATGTAGCACAAACGATTTTTATTATTTGTTTAGTCAACTACCCATATATAACAACGTATACATAAAACGCAAATAAAAATTAAGAATTTAAGAGGGGTTATTATAGCTTTGTCTGAAATTAGACTAAGATGAATATGATGACACCGTCAACATGATTCGGAAGCTATATATTATCATAACTTGCTCGTGGAATCAGATCCTTAAAAGTCGGGTGACATCCAAACACAGGTTGATTCCCGTTGATGTGCAGGGCTGCATATAACTCATATTTCGTTCTTCAAACATCTAAATATATTTCATAGATTTTTAAATATTTGTTTAAAATAAGTTTCTCAGACCTGCTTAGCTCCACTCTAAAAATAGTGATCCACATCTCGTTCATCTTGCATCTGTCAATCACTAGTGGTCTAACAAGAGACAGCGTGGTATGTAACTTCCCCCAGCTCAGCACATGCTCACAAAGAAATAGCACCTATGTTGGTATGGTATGCTCTATTATAAACAGGTGGTCAGCTCTGGTGAACCTACATACCACCACTGTCTCTTGTTAGCTCTAAATATTTAAGAATCTATGAAAATATTTAGGTGTTTGAATAACAAAATATGAGTTCTATGCTGCCCTGCACATCAACAGGCATCAACTTATATTTGAAGTTCACCAGACCTTTAACAAAGGTATGATTAATTCGTGCTTTCGATGCCTTATCAAGTTTTCAAATTGAAAAGGTACAGATTAATAAAAACGGTGAATGTAACGATTTCTAACTAAAAGTACTTATTTGCTTTGAAAAATTACTTGAGTCTAGCAAAACCACCAACACAATACAGTTTTCAGATATCCATACAATGCAAAATAATAAATAGATTTCCAAGAATACATTGGCATTTGAAAAGTACTAAATATGCATTAAATGGGATAGAATTCAACTGTCGATCTCTAGCTCTCGATGTAGCCAGAGTAAAACAATGTCGTCTCAGAAGGAATATCGACGTGGATTGTTAATGTTAAAGCGAAGCATGATCATTATACGGACTGGAGGAAAGTATACATGGTGGTTAAACGCGTTACATAAAGAGTTTTATTGATCCAGAAAGCACATGCATCACACATTAAGATATAGAGGATGTCATCTTAAGCTAATATAAGATATGGTGATTTATATCCCAATTCTTCATACAAGTTCTACGCTGTTTCTGTTTAAAGTAGGACCCCCAAACAAACACACAAACACACACGCACACACGTTAACAAAAAAATGTTATAAAAGTCTCGACGACCAAACAACATTTAAAAGTCTATGGAATATATGCCATTTCGAGGTCAATGACATGTATATTATTGTTCCTTCTATTTGATCCCATCCTTGTCTTCATTCTCTCTTCTTTCTTTCACTCTCTTTTACCGTCTCTCCCCCTCTCTCTCTCTCTCCTTCTCTCTCTGTATATATTACGGTCTCCTGCCTCACTCTTTTCTTCGATTTCAAATGCTCTAACATCCTACCTTGTCTGTCTTAATGATCTCTTCTCTCCGTTTTAATATATTATGCCCTTTCCTTCTCTCTACCGTGGGTATAGTTTGTTCATATTGATTATAATTCATTTTAGTTATACAGTTATTCAAAAACTTCTGAATAATTGAATAACAAATTATAAGATGTAATACAAATATATAACCATCTCCCTCTCATCCCCCTCTCTCTCTCTCTCTCTCTCTCTCTCTCTCTCTCTCTCTCTCTCTGTACACCCTTTCTATCGATCTCTCTTTCACTCCTTCGTTCTATCTCTCTCCCTTCCTCCCTTCCGCTCTCTGCCATTGTCGTCGCTAGATTGATCGGTTCGTCTCGATCTGTTTGCCCACGATCCTGACACGGGGTGTCCATTCGCATCGCCCCCGACCCCTCCCGAGGGACAACCTACCTCTCCGTTGACTATCATCCAAAACCTCTCGCCCGTATCTAATAACCTGCCAATCCCCTACCCCGGGACGACTTATACAGTCCCTTAATATCTCATCGGGTTTCTTGTTGGGCTCGTTACATATTGTTGACAGGTAAAAGTCATTATGATGTCATTATGACCCACATCATTACGATGCGGGGTCGATGCTACGATGGGTACCCTTTGGTTTGCATACTAATGACAGGTGGAAGCCGGTAGATTGTATGGCAAGAGGATCCGACTTAGATGTTTAAAACAACGACACGAACATGGCCACGTATTTTTTTTCCTGAAATCATGGGGGGGGGGGGGCGATGGATGCACCCCTGAATCACTTAAACGACGTAAACAATGAATGCTAACAAACATATCTTAACTCTTTCCCCTTAATATTTAACTGAAATGAATGGCCCAATCCTCTCTTCTCTATCTTTTTTATCGTCCGGTATGTTTGGGTGCAACCCCTTTGAGATATCATTAAGCTCTTACTTTACCTAGATTAACCAACTCACCACATCAGTATTAATACTGCTCTTCGTGCTGACCCTACACTTATCACTGCACCAACAAACGCCACGTACCTATTTACCCCTGGGTGAAGAGAGTGTCAAATGTGGATAAAGGTCTTGTCAATTAAAGGACGTGACGCCCGGACTGGGATTCGAACCTCCGACTCTTGGTTTGAGAGTCCAATGAAAGAACCACTATACCACGACACCTCATGTGCTTAAAATCCACCTTCCAACTTCCTCTATTATTAACGCTCTCGCGACTCCCAACTGTAAACAACATTACAAAACAACTGGCTACGCAACGATTCGTTCACACCTTCGTACATTGTTAACCATCAAAATGTTATCATATTTCTGAAACTCATCGCGGAGACCAGAAAATGTGTCTCTCCCCATGTCTCTGGTAAATTATAATCATAAAACGAGAGAGACAATGTCACGAGTGGTATTTGGCAGGTTTATTAAATATGTCCAGAGGGAATTCTTTCTCGACCGGCGCAACGCCAGCTTGTCGATGCGAAGAGCTGTTGTGGAAGGACAGGGATAGCATTACTGACAGCGCAGTTAAAAACATTAATATGTAATGTTGGTGAATATGACCAAATGAATACTAAAGATAAGGTTGAGTACTAGTAAATATGAAAAATATTGAAGTCGAAATGCCCCTGAAAAGAATTGCTAAAAGAATGCCCTCGTCAATATACTGTATTATGGCGGAAAGAAGCTGGAAAGTTAGGACCAATCTTTTATGTGTGAGTAGTCCCAAATACCAATTTTTCTGTACAGAGCGTGGGATCTTTTAAACTAGCAATATTGAGTCAATTTCTTTAATGTGATAAGTCTAGTGGTACGTTATCTTGGTCAGCTCTCTGTCTTCGCCTACCAACTGACTTAGGCTGACCCCGATTCGAATCTGAGCAACGTCTTTCGGATGGTGACGTTAAAGGTCGGTCCCCAGACATAAATAATCGTATCTGATTGACACGTATGTAAAAACCTAGTTACACGTAGACACACACATACGCACGTTCACTTCTGGACAGTTCTATCAATATTAAGCTATATGGTCACAACTCAGAGCGGCGACCGACCGATTTGTAGCCTGCTCGGCCGCCGGTGAAATGTCACCCTGGAAATGTAGGCATCGCCCAACGATTTTTGGAGAAGTCGAGCAGGCTGTAGAGGCCAAGCGATGCCTGGGCGGTGCCCTAGCGATTTAGGTCAAAAGTCAAAGTTGCTAGGTCAAAGGCTGCCGACCGATTTTTAACTCGCCTCCCAGTGACCGGCGACTGGGCGGCGTTCGCGCGGCAGCCTCGGCACACTCGCCGCCCGGCCGCCAAGCAGGCTACTTTGGGGGGCTGTGACCATAGCTTAACCGCCTGGCCAGTACTCAATAAGGGTTAAGGGTTATGTTTGAACATAACGTTGAACAAAATGATTTTGTTCATTCTTTCAACCCCGAACCTAATATATCAATAACTTAGATGGAATTGATTGATATTTTAGAATGTTCAGTTATCATGGTAGGACCCACAATAATGATGAAGAGGAGTTGATCCTTTAATTATTTGCACATAAAATATCTATTTGCAAGCCATCTAAATTGTTATAGGATTGTATGAATACAATAGTGTTTTAATGAAAATGCCATTTCCGATATCACCTCGGAATCTAAGGACAACAAAATAGTCTAAAGCGAGTCGCCAAAATTATTTTGTTTTCATTTTGGGCTATTAGGCACCGAATATCACAGTGCAAATCTGTCACGGAATTAAACGTAGTCCACAAAGGCGATTTGTCATATTGCATTTCGTGGCAAAATCATTTCAAATTGAATCATATAGGTTTCACACTTGACGCTTCATATTTTTGCATGAACGATTTTCCATTCTCCAATGAAAGATATTTCGGAACTTATAACTGTATATTCATCCTTCAACTTCCTTTTGTATAACAACGTCTTGGTAAAACATGTAGACCCGAATTCACAATGCAAAGTTTGAGCTCAGACCAAGGTTTGAGCTCAAACCTCCTTTTGTTTCGCCAAACCTCCCTTTGTTCTTTACAAACCAGGTTTGTAAAAAAAAACGCGTAAAACGCGTCATATGACGTACGAAAACCAAGGTTTGTCGACAAACCTCCTTTGTGAATTCGGGCCGTAATGTCTGAAGCATATAAGTATTGTCAACTGCAACCTCAATAATTTATTTCAGACCTCTTTTTTGATAACTTGTATCCCTGAGCTTGGAAGACCCCAAATCTCTTGCAGAAGAACGGAGAGGATGGAAAACTACATCTAGTATAAGAAAGAATCCCGAGGATTGGCAAAAATATATCTAGCTGTTCAAAAATTAGTAGGCTGAAAGAGGTACCGAAGTTTTAACTGAAGCTAATTTGATTACGTATATTTTCTTCAAAATTTCTTTGAATGAGTCTATGTATGTGTGTGCGTGTTGCATGTGTGTGTGGTGGTGTGTGTGTGCGTGTATGTGCGTGTGAAATATGGCGTGTGTGTGTACGTGTGTATATGTGAGTAAGCTCACACCATTTATTGTTATCATGATTCTCAGGGATGGCTAAAATTACATTTAGTTTGCCTTGGCGCCATTTACTGCTTTATTTCCGTCACCTTATTTATAGCAAAGAGTCTGAAATCTATTTCTGTATGAATGTATCTCGTTGCCAGGAAAAGAAACCGACTAATAAACAAGAATGTCGTGTCAAATATTCTTTATTTTGGTATTTTCAAGAGATTTCTAATAAGATATTAGAAATTTCTTGAAAATACCAAAATAAACTCACGATCTTTTTTCTTCTTTAGATGTGGAGTCAACGTATGTATGCACGGCAGGATTGCTCGGCAATTAGTTGAAGATATGCAAGATATCTGTATTCATATAAAGGTTTCTATATGATTCAGTTACAGAAAATCCTGCAAAATACATTTTTCATATTTTATATTAATTGAATTAAAATCATGAATTTCATACATAGTTTCGTCAATATTTGCGTCATCATTTAACGCTCAAGAATATCTTTCATAATGATTAAAACAGGGTGTCCTTATTAAAAATTATTTCTAGCAGTGCGGGGACGGATTCAAAATAAAATCTTTATTATGTATATATTTCTATTTATACAAAGTTAGATTATGAAACTTTATTGAAATCGCTTTAAGATCGATGATTCTGTATTTTCTATATTGATCAGGTATTCAATCAATTGTTTAAAAAGCTTATCGTTGGAAAACAGGTTCTTTCGTAAAGGGGGCATGCTGTATAAAGCAAACCGACATGCGATCTTTACATTTCTTTAGTCGGCAATCGTCTACCGACCTCGGGAATATGTATTTTAATGCACACGTCACGCTGTCCTGTCTCAGATAAGACGCCGAATAAATCCCCCTGATCATACAGCCAAACACTCGATAAAGATGATCGGTTACCATGGCAACCGTTGATAACACGTACGATAACAAATCGTCATCCTGTGGGAGGTACTCTCACGGGGGCCCACACGGTTTTTTCACATTCATTTTCCTTTTTACTTCTTCTTTCTTCATCTTTTTTTTTATGATGATCCGACGAAGAAGATGGGGACGAAATCAATATGGGATTTTAGCAAGCTCGAGACAGATACGTTCTGAGTGAAAAGTCTCCTAGCTGTTTGTCTATAATTTGCTGATGGTTTTGCTTTCATTTCCGAGGTTGTCAAACAGGCGCCAAACAAAGCCTCACAAAGAGGGATGTTAGGTCAAATCCTTGCTTCTAAGGGAAAGAGAGGGAGGGAGAAAAACGAATCAACTTAACCGAAGTACGTCAGGTTTTCTCCCATATCTGATTTCGCGCGTCTTATATGGTTTTATGGCACATTTTTGAGCAATTTTTGTCTTGTCCATTAATTTGTGGCATTTGAGAAGTTTGTTTCCCGTCTTCGTCTTCAAAAAATGTATCGTGATACGTTAAAATGTATCCATTGATTTGGTAAACAAATACCCAGAACATTGTTTTAAGAAATTATCACGTACAACTATTGAACTAGACTCCGTCTATGATGATGAAAATGGATGAATTTTTAAAATCTTTTGTAACATATTACGTCATCCTTCAATAATGATCGAATGTTATATCTGTTCCCTCAAAGCTTTTATCAAACAGGATTAAAAGTCGATTACAACTGTAGTATCTTCGATAATCTTTTTGTTAACATCCTTTTCTTTTATAAATTGACCATGAGTTTGGGTGCTTGTTTGTTGTTGTGTTTTTTTAGGGGGGTTATAGTATGGGACGTTACGTCAAATCCTCGATTCTAAAAGAATAAGAGAGAAAGAGAGAGAGAGAGAGAGAGAGAGAGAGAGAGAGAGATTCTATCTCTCTCTCTCTCTCTCTCTCCCACCCAACTCTTCCCCTATCCCTCCTCGTTCTCTTTCCCTCACCCCTCTGCCCCTATCTCTCTCTCTATATATACTTTGACTTCTTTCTCCCTGTCTCTCCTACATCTTTCCGTCAATCCACCACTTGTCTTGACCCCACTACCTCTCCCCACTCTTTATACCCCCTCTTCCTCTCTCTCTCTCTCTCTCTTTCAATCTCTCTCTCTCTCTTTCTATCTCTCTCTCTTTCTCTCTCCTTCCTCTCCTTATTTTCCTTTCTTTCTCCCCTCCCACTCTCCCCTTTTATCCCTTTCTATCTCTCCCTCTCCCTCTCTCCCCTCTCCCTTTCTCGTCGCTCGGCCGGTGCTCGGGGCGCTACATCTGCCGCTGTGGTGGAGCACGATGTCGGAACGGGCCTCGCGTCACGCCGTAACATAATGCGTAAATAACGTCAAAGGTCTTGAATACAAGCCTTCAGGCTTACTGCAGCTACTCAGATAGAGAAAAGATGGGTCTGGGAATGTGAAGGAGATTACCTATGAAATAGTGTCTTCACTCATCATGCACGTTTTTCAATTTTGTAACCTGGTATCCCCCTTCTTCTTTCTGTGGCAAAGCAAATCCAGGTTATTAGGTTAACATACAACAATAATCCAGTAACATTATCTCCGGCGTAAAAATATTATATGAAACTGTTGTTTTGAGTTTAACTTTATTACACCTTAGCAAAATATGAATAATTCTCCACATTATGCTCAATTCCGTCCTTATGGCCTGGGTCATCCTCCTAAGTCATTATTACCTTTATTCTTATTGTTGTTTTTGTTATTATTATTATTATTATATTTATTATTATAATTGTTGCTACTATTTTATTTTTATTTTGTAATATAATTTCACTCTGTATATTTTATAACACTAAACTTGACTAATAAATAAATCAAATTTTAAAAAAATCCTCATTATTCCCTTCACATTTTCCCCTCCTTTTCATCCTCGCCTTTTCTCTTTCGCTTTTTCTCTTCCCTTCAACGGTTTCTCGAACTCCTCACTTCTCGAACCTCGTTTATTTTTCACCTCAATATTATTGGTTCATCACAGCTTGACATGTGCTTTGTCTCCGCTAAATCTCAGATCCCTCAGATTTTAAATTTGTTTTGCTTCGTCCAGACGAGTTCAGATTACATAGACAAAAATTCGACCTAGAATTTATGAATCCTTAAAATCATGCTGACCACTATTGGATCTCGTGGATTTATCGCTGCTATCTACTTCCAATATAATGTTTCATTATAAACGATGTTAAAAAATACCATTGTTCTATCACGTCTAGCTTAAACAAAATAACTCTTTTTATTTAATGCTTGATAAGGGTAAACTTTCCACTCTTAACAGTGTCACAAGACGAGTTTTCTTAGAGGGCGAACGATACAAAGCTACACATTAAGGCCAAATAAAAAAAATGAAAAATGTCCTGTTTTTTCGAAAAATAGGAAGGAGGAGGCCCTTTTTTTTCCCTTTAAAATGGCCGCTCAAAATGGCCGCTCGGTACATTTTCCCTGACAGTCGGGGCTATTTTTTTTCAAGATGGCCGCCGACAATTTTTTTTTTTTAAAATCAGAAATAGAGCCATTTTAGCAGTGTTTTTCATGTTTTTATTCTTTCAACAACAAAAAAATTCAAAAAAAAATAAAAATCAAAAAATAAATCAAAATTTCAACAAAAAAAAAAAAAAAATAGGAGGCGGCCCCTCAAAAGAAAGCGGGCGGGGACGCTAAACATGTTTATTTTTTTTAATGGCCTAATATTAGATTTCATAAAATGTTCAACACGATAGCAGCCATTTTCGAAAAATCAAACTTAGGCCATTTCCATAGACTTGTACGTCACCTATTGAAGTGTGCGAAATGACAATGGGGTATTACGTAATTCGAACATGGTTTCTATGGGATATAGAATAGGGAATTAAAATTTCCCTCGACTTGATTTTTCGAAAATAGTTGATATCGTGTTTTTGATTGTCATTGAAGATTGTGTTAGTTTCATAATCTAACTGTTCAAACCTCAACATCATGAGTGACATAAATCGTAGTGTATCTACATCTCTTTTTTTCTCTATAATCTTAGTACTCCAACGAAAGCAATACCTTTATCGTTTAACATATTAAAAAACACAACTCAAAGCGCAATATACATATCCTTTAAATATCATATCCTTCTGATTATTATGTGATTGTATTGTTTTCAAAGTTTAGTATTATTAGTTATTACTGTTACTACACTCAGTGACTTACGTTTTCAGGATGGGACCGCGAAAGCCCCCCCCCCCCCCTTCAAAGAATCTTTGATCTGCCAGTGATTCCTCATGTTATTGTTATTGCCATTGTCAATAACACCAATATGTTTTCTATTCTTTCAAAAACCTCAAATTAATCATCGTCACACTCGTATAAAAAATTACGTCTTTAGATCTCTTTTAATATGTATTAATATATTCTTAACAATGTTAGGGTTGCTCCAAGGTTCCCGTATCTACCCTACTTCACGACCTATCCAACAAACTCCACATCGACCTCTGAACTTAGTCTACTCCACATTTAATGATCTCGCAATGCCATGCATGTCTCCTCGTCTCCTTTCGAGTGTTTCTGTAACGGGAGAATTCTGTCGTTCACGGGGATTTCCAATAATAGACAAGAAAAAACAGGTCTTCCACGTCGATTTTGTTTTTTAGTCTGCTACTTGAGGGCACATATTGAATTGTCCATCGCCAGTTATTTGACACTCAATTTTCCAATCTACACATTCTAAACCTCGTCATTTCTATATAGTTATTAACTACTGAAAAAAATTATGAAATTGCATTTCTCCGGGATTCCAAAATTGAAGTATGAAAATATAGAGTTGCAAGTTGGACCATTAAGTTAATCGGACGCAATGTTTTAGGAATAAGTTTCGGAAAAATAGGCCGAGTGTTTACTCCGTCTATTTTTGTAGTATTTGCGTCAGTTATTTATCAAAAATATAAAAAAATAAATATATACGTGGGTTTATGATTTTATGACGTCATTTGAATCAAATTGTTCTATTAAAATTAACCTACAAGTTATGATTTGTCAAAGTCGTATGCAAAATAAAAAATTGAGCCAAGCACAAATTAGGATCTGATTACTAATTCGGAAAGTTTTGACGTTAAAACACTTGATGTATAGAAAAAGTACAGTTTTTGGTCCCGTCTTGATCTTCGACCCTTTTCAGATTCCACTTCACTTGTTAACTGATAAAACGTTCTTTATTAATAAAATTAATACGATTGTCTTCTAGTATTTCTTTCACTCTCATCGTTCAATCTATTCACATCTCTCTCTCTCTCTCTCTCTCTCTCTCTCTCTCTATCTCTCTTCTCCAATCTTGTACTTTTCTACTTTCTTTTCCTGATTCTCTCTTTCAACCTCTCTGTCCCTATCTTCCTTTTATTCATAATGTCGTCTTTCTCTGTATCTCTCTCTCTCTCTCTCTCTTTCTCTCTCTCTCTCTTTCTCTCTCTCTCTCTCTTTCTCTCTCTCTCTCTCTTTCTCTCTCTCTCTCCCTCCCCTCTCTCACTTTGTGTCTGCTTGTGTGTCTCTCTACCTCTCTCTCCTCTTAGCAAACTCCAATGAAGACAGAAATAACCGAATACCCCCTTTCCATGTGGCTACTTCTTGGTGCTCGCCATCGACCAGTACAAATCAATCTGATTCGATATGGGTGCTAAGGTGACCATGGTGTCCCACACACAACCGGTCAGCTCTGTTACAAATATCAAGTTCTCAAATTGAGTTAAGCACTAATTTCGTCACTGGTTCGATTCGGCAGTGAACTAGGCCAGGCATTGATAAACTGCTTTCTTTTGAATTTCTCGAACTCTTTTTTGGTCTTCTTTACCTTGTATTTTGCCCGCCTGGGAAGAGGTTATGTGCACTTTGAACCTTAGTGCCATGACTTGTTGGATTATTTTGTGATATTATCTATCGTTCCATGTTAACACAGATAAAAACCCACACCCTTATCATGTGAATCTTAGGAAAGGTCACACCATTTGTAAATGGCAAAAACAAATCTTTCTAAGGGAGTAGTTCCTCTTTACCATGAGGACAGTACTTGATTTAGCATATACCTATGTCTCAGAAACACAATCGCGAAGGCTTTCAAGAATTCACTGATATTTTCAATTTTAATATCAACTGTAAATTTCATAGAAAGCATATTCGGGCTACGAGATGTGCCATTGTAATGTTCGCAGGGGTATATTATGTTTATACGTGTTCTTACTTATTGTTTGTTGCTGTTATGAATTCGTGTTAAAGATTTTGTTATTAATATTATTATATATATATTTGTTAAACTATAATGTATCTCATTATGTTTAACAGGGCCTCATGGAAGACCACCATTATTGGTGATAATGAGTCACCCTGTCTAAATATCAGAAATAAATAAATAAATAAATAAATAAATAAATGGATGACGGACGGAGCTCCTAAAACTTGTCCGAGGTTCATCTTTCAGAGGTCTTCGCGACCGTGTTCAGAGAGATATTGAAGGTATTCTTTGCGAAAAACTCTGTTTTGTCTATTCCCTCTTGTTTAATGGAGTGCGTCCTCTTTTCATAGGTCAAGGTGGCTGGGCAGGAGACACAAAGTCAGACGAATATAGAATCCGCATAAAAGCAAAGAAGAGAGATACAGATCTCCAGGCTTTTCATCGGGAGACAACTCGTCTCATGTGGCAATGAATCGTAAAGGGCAGCACATGTAAAGGAGGTTCGATGAAGTTATTGTCTCGAAAGAAAAGCGTGAAATGTTCTTTATAACAGTTTGTTTCTCGAATAATTCTGTGATTACGCTATTTTTATGATTCCTACGCAATTTATGCAACATTAAATGAATGTTCTTTTTATCAAGGTATCTTCTCCCAGCTCGTAGGTTGATTGCAACAATTTTATTTAAACATTCACAATATTTATATACACGTGGGTAAAGGGCGCTTTCGGAAAGAACCTACAGAGTTAAGTTTCTTCATTTGAAAAAAAGACATTTTACTTTATACCATTCATTTAAGTTCCTGCCATAGCAACGATGCTAAGGCTTTATCATATGAATGTTTAACTCACGAAAGAAATTATCCACTGAAAAGCAAACTTACAGGCAATCGAATTTTTATTACCGCCCTACATTTCGTTACTTAAATCAGATCACTCCTTAAACACCGTAATGTAATCACTGGACAAAATTTGCTGCTTTTACAAAATGGACTCGGATTGCAGAATAGGTACATTGTATTACCAGGTACCAGCAAAAGTCAAAAATACATATTTCCATGACCTACAAATGGAATCTGTCGAAGCAGCAAAAATAAATCATCGAATTTCTTTTAGCTACAAATTATGGAAAATGATGAAACTATACCCCCTCGTCTTAATACCGCCTCCCACTTTGATCCTTTCTTTCATATTCCAAATTAATGATCTCGGTTTATACTGTGACGTGACGGAATGCGTCAATCATGACGTCATAGTAGCTATTTTAGTATTTTTTCGAGCCGTAATGACTCTCCGGAGGATCAGAGAGGATTAGGTTGGTAAGATGATAGAAATTCGGGTGACAAATCCTAACACATCGCTAAGGAGATCACAAGAATTATGATCCAAATATGCGAGCGATACATCTTCCCGTTTGCCCCGTGTGAAATAATCAATCGGTTCTCATTCGTATACCGTACAATGTCTTAAGCATAAATCCACGGCGAAGGTGAAAATCGTTAATAAATTGTCTTGGCTTGAATTATTCTTAAGATTTACCTTGATTAGTTTCATTAATTTTGTGGGGACAAGTATGATGCGCCTGGTGGACCATAAATCATTTTCTGACTTCTTTTGTTCTTTTAAATAAGCAAAATCTCTAAATATCTTTAAAATAAAAAGGTTGGAAAAATCTTACCTTTTAACCTTTTAGCGGCCGACCAGATCCAAGTGTCACACGATATCAACTGATTTGTAGACCAAACAAGGTTTTATTTTGAAATTGCAAGTAAACATCTATTCTACTGGTGGATCAACCAAACTGATGAAAACGAAGAAACAGTTCCGAGCACATGTTTAACAAAATATTCTTTGGCAGCCACACCCAAACCAAAATATGACCAGGGGGGTGTGTTACAAAAACTAAGGCCGACTTAAGTCGGACTTAACTATGGCAGGCCGTTCATGCCACTGTTGCTCTCACCATTAGGATTTTTAAATAATATTTTTTTCCTTCAATAGTGAATTATCAAAAAAAAAACGTAAAATCTGTAGATTTGTGACCATGATGTTCGTACCTTGAGAGACCAATGTGAGTAAATGGTGAGAGCAAACAGTGGCATGAACGGCCTGCCATAGTTAAGTCCAATTTAAAGTCGATCTTAGTCTTTGTGAAACAACCCCAGGGGGGCGTAACCACTTACCCCTATAGGGCTGAAACAGGGTTTTCCTTCACAGAGCCCCTCAGGGTGTAAGCCTGGGTGTAGTGGCATTAGGGAGCCTAGTATGAGTACAGTCTCCTCAGATAATGAAATCTCTGGAAGTCTTCAGAGTTATTTGTTCTTGAGTTCATCAATAATCCAAGCCGGTAGTTTTTTGTTTTAGATGGGTTGTAACTTGTAAGGCAAACATATCACCTATGTTTAGAAAGAAAAGTATTTAGGCAGACTAATACACTTTTACTTATTTTCTAATTCCTTAATTTAGTGTACAAACCATGCCAGCAATTAGAAATAATAAGAGTACGGTTTTATTTGGGGCCGTGCAAACAATGCAAAGTAAACAGTTATTTGATATGAAGATGTTTTTAGAAACGTAATAATTGCATCTATAAAGGATAATGGCAATTAATGCATGCTCCGTGGAAATATAAAGTATAATACTCAACATGCTACGAGCTACCGGTAGAAATTTGCCACAGCAATCAACGGAATATCGATCCCACATCGAGCTTCATCTAAAGGGGAGACTAGAAGAGCATCTGATTGTTACGTCCTAGTAAAGTCAACATTTATAAAGCTATCTTTATCACAATGGCTGTGTCTGACATGTCATTGTTTAATACACCTGTTTCTACACGGGGGTGGCGTGGGAGGACGAGTTTATTCGACGATGTACGGAAGGGACGAGTTATGGGACAGAGATGAGACTTGATTCGGTTTGTGGGGGTTGGTACGGTTGTGTGTTGTAAGTGTGTGTGTTTGTTTGTGTGTGTGTGTGTGTGTTTGTGTGCGCGTGCGCGAGCGTGTGTGGGTGTGTGGGTGGGTGTGGGTGTGTATGTTGAGGGTGATTTTATTTGAGATCCGGGCCCCGTATAACACAAAAACCTAGCTTCTGATCGAACGACCCGCTGATTGATAATACGATTTATTGACTACACCAATAATGAAGGAAAATAAAACACCTAGTAATAATTTGAAGAAAAAAACTGGATCAATGGAAAAATAACCATCAATCACGATCTTGATGCTGTGTTACGGATCCCTGATCATACTCAGGTTCGAACCTTTGATAGGTAGATGTATTGGCAGTGCAGTGAGTCAACCTCTAGACAAATACATACATTGACACTACCCCACACCCACATACACATATAACCGCACACTCCCATATCTCCATATAAATTAGATCCTGTTCATTACAGGCACCCGATAGGCGAAGAAAAATCATATTTAACATATTTTCATCTCTTATGATATGATAATACAAATTATATTCTCTGTTAGGATAACTCGTTAGAACGATGACAATAAAAAATGGAAAAAAAATGCTTTTATACCTAATAATTATTATCTTTTATATTTCTCTAAAATAAAGTGCCACTCAAGCTCTAATAACGCATCTTAAAAGAAATGAGATTGAAGTTTTGTGGTTTCAGATCAAATTTCTGGAATATTTTAATAAAGGAGTTATTTTTCCAAACTTCAATTACAATCATAATAAGTTAAACCCTCATGATAATACATATTTTTTATCATGTAATATGACCACAGTCATTACAGCTGACCTAATTTTGTCCATTTTCATTTAAGGTGTAGCGCTCGAAAAAGAGCAAAAAAAGGACAAGCGACATTTAGGACATTTAGGAGACGAGAAAAATGATTGACATGGCAAAGCACTCCATCACGTGACGAGACTGAAGCAAGCGGCCGGTTAGGCAAAGATGCGCGTCATTCCATTGAGGTGATAACTTCAGTTATGACGTACCGGGTTCACGGCTGCTTGTACTCTATAGTTATTCACTAAAGGTCAGTCCACTTTAGAAGTATTGGAGTACTTTTAAACGTTACCCTTCTGCTTTACTCTGGCATTTTTTAAATTTTTTATTCAGTCTTTCCTTGTCACCAGTGCAGCCCATCTGTCTACCTGTCAATCTAGAATTTGATCTAGTTCATGCCTTTTATAAGAGAGAGAGAGAGAGAGAGAGAGAGAGAGCACTAGTGCTATTTCTCTCTCTCTCTCTCTCTCTCTATCTCTCTCTTTCTCCCTCTCTCTCTCTCTCTCTCTCCCTCTCCCTTTCTCTCTCCCTCTCTTTCTCTCTCTCTTTCTCTCACTCTCTAGTCACTTTTTTGTCGTGTATCTCATCCCCACCACACATAACAGGTTGTTGCAACGGCACCCCCAACATAATTTGGAATTTGTAAGCGGAGTTAGCTTTTGAATATCAACATTGGAAAATCGCCAAAGTCTTTTGAATTGAGTTTCCTTTCTTCCATATTACAATTAGAATGACATAAGGAGGAAATAAAATACCAAACCATCAGAGATTTCGAAATCGGTTCTACAATTTATAACGATACACGATTTATGATTTATTAACCCCTTATTCCCAAACTAATTTATAAACACCTTATTCTAAACTTAAAGGCATAATACCCTGAAATCCTTAAGATTCATTTGCTCTACAACTATACAATGTTCCTCTTATTTCTGTGTGCGATCAGTTATACCCAATCACCTTTCAAAATGCTACTATGTATTCTTCTTGTTCGTATGCCCCCACTATATATGGCCCCTTCCACTGTCCCCTCCCCTGTGTATGTTCTTAATTTTTTCCCCTTCTATACATTATATATACTTTATTTTATTTTAATGCAATGACATTAACATAAGATTTTCAACAGGAAATTCAACGAAAAGGTTTGCAAGTTGGAATTCGTGATATGTACAACATAGTCTATTCTAACAGTTTTTTTTCCATATATATTGCATTTTAATAATTGATACAGACCCACTCTTCGGTAAATGACGTCACAATGATATAGTGGTGATTAATCATGATAATCTACGATGATCATTTATCACGTCGGTGAAATTGCAATCAGTATTTAGAACAGGGCACGATGGGTCCCTAGACAGCTAAAAGTCAAGTTCGGCAGACTGGTGATGATTGATCGATACTTAAACACGATCACGGAATTATAACGAATAGTAATTATCGCCGGTGATCTCTGGCCTTTTTTTCTCCATAGTTGAAAAAAGATCACAAATAAAGACTTATATTTGCTGTCTTGTAATCCGTAAAATTTAAAAAAGATGTTAAATTTTCGGATTGTTTAGATCCTATTTTTTGTGATTTGCAATTAATAACCTTAAATGCACGAAGCGGGTCATTTTAGTTACCTGTTTCTTTTTATAATGCCGAATGAATTGTTTAGTTAAATTTAAACCAAATTCACTTCATTTGTGTTTTTGAAAAGGAAGTTGTCTTTAAAATATATTTTTGTGGCGGAACGTGAAATGTTTATCTGTATTTTTCATGTTCAAGTTTAACTAAAAATGCTGAAACTCTATCAAAATTTATAACCACATGTTGAATTTGTTTTTATATTTTTTAAATTAATTTGACGAAAGTATGAAATAGGTTTATACAGTCTAGGATACATCCTTATCCATTATTTACATATATTAAGTGTATATTATTGATGAAATCATCGATGTTTTCAGAGCCATGGGTGGGGGTGTCATTTCCATTCCAGACTCCAGGGGGGTGTTTCACAAAGATCCTAAGTTGAACTTATCTCTAAGTTGAACTTAAAAATTATGGAAAGCCGCTAGCATCTTTGAAAATATTTTGTAGAAGTTATTTTAAAAGGCATAAAATGTTAATTCGAATCATTCATATTTTCTATTATCAAGAGGATTTCATGTTCTTGATGTGTAATTTATGAAAAGTTTAAAATACTTGAATTATGTATTTGAATATATTTTATTTTAAGGCTGCAAATGGCTCTCCATAATATTTAAGTCCAACTTAGAGTTAAGTTCGACTAAGAATCTTTGTGAAACACCCCCCAGATTAAATAAGATGATAACCTTTTTCGTCGTGCAAAATATTAGTATTCAAAAGACGAAGTTGGTTATTTTCTTTAAAATATGAATCATTTAAACATCCCTTTGTCGTCTGTATATTAAACAAAAACATAAAAACGAGTCGGGGGCAACGACCGAGAGGTGATTTTGTTTAAATGTCACAGACTTTTTAATCATTGTTACTGTATCTACTCTAATTTTGTTTTTTCTTTTTGAGAAATTATCATCTCACAAATTGACAGATAACTTGGATTTGGCGCATAAATGCCATTCGAATCATGGTTTAGTGCCGGTCGAAAAGGTTGCACATTTTTGGTTTATTATTTCCCCTCTTTACATCCATGCACAGTTTGCATCACGATCATTTTTTTGTGATTTGCAATCAATGACTTTCATGCACAAAACGGGCCATGTTTATAGTTATCTGTTTTCTTTTTACAATGCCTAATGAATATTTTAGTAAAATAATTTGTTTTTCACTTCATTTGTGTGTCTGAAAAGGAAGTGTCTTTAAAATATTTTCGTGGCGGAACGTAAAATGATTATCTGTATTTTTCAGATATCATTTATTGTGATGAGTATACTATATATTAATATGAAAAGTATTTGTATATCTATCACAAATCAGGCGTACAGGGACGCAAAGAGAGAGTGGGAGAGTTTTAGGAAACCTGAGGATCAAACAGCATTTAGTAAGTTTAGACCTCGCCCGCTGTTGGATATCGGCTGAGCAGATAATTTTTTAGTCTATTTGCTTAAACAAATACAAATAGATTTATTTTTGCTCTGATACTCTAAATAGTTTCATTGATATGATCTAAGAAAGAAAATGTTGCATAACAGTTACCGGAAAAGTAAATAACCTATAGCTTTTCGAATATTGTAAATTAATGGATCGCGGTCTACAAGTCACTGCCCCAAAGCGGTAGTTAACCTTTCAACTTGACTTACAACTTCATGCTAATCTGTTCTGCGGAAATATATCCACGAGGAAGATGAATGATGATCATAAGTCATCTATATGACAAAACAAATAAGCACCGTAGCCATATTAATAAAATAATTTGTATATATAGGCTATTATTTCACTATTGTCAACCCGTTTGGTGTATGACAGGAAAACAAAGTGAAGAATTCACCTCACGCACACATTTAACCCTTACTGTACTGGGCTATTTTGAGCACCTCGTGAGTGGGGGGGGGGGGGGGGGGGGGGGGCCTATGATCTCGGCCGTCGAAAGTCCGATGAACACGAAAATGTGCAGGTTTGTAGATATTTACAGAAAACTCTACATATTTGTCTGTAGACTTGTAAAATGTATTGAATAAATGTTTCCTTCGTCTCAAATTCATGAGATTACATTATTTTTATGATATTTGAAAATGCATAGGTTAATTTGCATAAATTATGAATACGCATTCATGAATATCAAATCTGGAAATATACAGGGAACTAGAATCATCACAAAAATTGTCAGACTCCACTTTTTGAATGTTAATTGAAACTTATTATTCATATGAAACTTCTTTTCTAACACAAAATAATTATTTTGATGTAATTAATAATGATAATTTATGCTAATTTTATGCGATTTTCAAATATTTATTTTCTTTTGTATTTTATTGTTTTTTTATTCCTTATTATATCTATTGTTTTATTTCTAATGTATTCTTTTGTTCTGGAATACATCAAGTTACTTCGAGAAACATATACAATCAATTTGATATCAATTCATATCTCCCACTTAGGAAGAAATACATCTTAACCTATATTCACATTAATATATATATGCAACTATAGCATATTTTTGATGACATGCGCATACTAATTGTTATGTAACACCTTACAGGTATATTTGATTTCGACGAAAATGGTATCAAAATGTGCGTAAGACTAGAGGGAAAAAAAAATTCATGAAACGACAATTCAAAATTCCAAGCGGTTGCGGCGCAATCTCCGAAAATGTCGAGGGGGCTGGGAGCCCCCCCCCCCCCCCCCCCCACAGTACAGTAAGGGTTAAGGATGAGAAGAATGCAAAGCCTGGATATTTTATCACTCTTCCACTCGGCCCGATGCACTACGATAATGATACGGTGCTCTTACAAACTCACTGTTTTTTTAAGTGCTTTACATTAGTTTATAAATGTTGAAGAATAATACCAAAATTAAAAGAACAGTAATACAATTGCAGAAACGTTGCAAAATGTGAACAATAGCCTCATCAGCCATTTGATAGATTCGATAAAAATTAGATAAAGAAAAAAGAAACATCGATTAGTGGTCTAAATGGGCGTTAATAACTTCCATCATAAGCCTAGGAGCCACATATGAAAGATTCACCAAAAGGGAGAAAAAGTCGTAAAGTTTGAGGCCTTTGAGTAGCTGAATTGGTGTATGTGTACGTATCCATTGTTGCGAATGTGCCGCCGCCAATCGTGGGCGTGTGACGTATGATCGGAGTAACACACGCACAAAGGATGGCTGGCTAAAGACGCGGTCGCTTTATTTAATTTATGTCAGAAATGTGTAGTCAATTTTAGAGCATTTATGACTTTACTATAAATAAAAATATATATTTTAAACTAGCAGTTTATTTTTTTATGAGTCATTTAAGTTTGACATAGGCCTATTCTAAATAGATATAACAAATATCCGAAATTTGCCGATCTTCAAATTGAGCACCCATTGCAACAACCGTATACATACACGTATCACTTGTACTACAGTATATAGCTCACATCAAGACGGCTGTGTTTGTAGCTGTTTTAAAGAATTGTTCAACTTTAATCGCCGCAGCTCATTGCATTAACAGGTCTGGTTGCTTTTTCTTTTGAGGAATCAAGTGAAAGGACTTCTCGGGTCCTTTCTCGGAAGAAGGGCGCATTTATCGCAGTTGAAAATGGCGATTCCCTATGTGGTAAACGAGCAGACGACGCGTGTTATATTCAATAGTTAATAAAAAGAACACCTCTGAAGCCTCGAATGAACGAGTTTTTGTATCAAACATGTTTTAATAGTACTCTGTACAGGATAATTATACTTAGAGGGTTGAGTTTTATTCTCTTTTAATATGATCAACAGCAGACTCTCACTGAGTGCTTGCGTGGGCCGATCAAGTGGTTCGTGGTTCATAGTCTCTCAAAACAATTAATAGAGTACACATAATACGAAGCATAAAGGGCAACCAGGCAAAAAGCAAATCATGTCATATAAGTCGAAAATGATAGCTTCAAGATATTTCTTGAATAGCCAGTCATTGGAAGAAAAGAGAAGAGCGATGAAGAGGACTTAAAGTTGATCTTTAGAGTATCGCGTCGTGCAAGCTTGTATTTCACCTTCAAGGATATCTGAGATATCTGGTAGTAGCATATGCTACATTCAAGCTGATGTCCGCCATTTTACTCCAACCGTACAGCACTACATGCAGTTTGGCAACAAATCACTCGTGATACAGAGTGACGATAAAAACGTTGATTTATTTCCAAAGCTTCCTAATTATAAGTTCAACGTTAAGAGGTTTCAAGCGAGAAAAAAATACAACTACCGTCCTAACGACCGCCTTGGGAAAAATCTCACATTCGTGACAACAATACCAACTTGGTCCCGGGTGGGTACCGAGGGTGAGACAGAGTTCGATTTTTTGTAAACTAAATCTGACCATGGTCATGGTAGCAACCTCATTGATGATGCAGGGTATGACGAACCCATCTGGCCACAAATAGCAGAAGACGACCAGACGGAATGCTAATGTCAAGAGCATCTTTAAGGAAGACTCCGACCCTTATATGTCGCAGATCAAGATACTACGTTTCTTGTGATTCTCCGACACATGTGTGTGTGTTCTAAAATTGCAGCGCGATCAATTTTCTACACTAGCTGAAATCTTCAACCCTTCAAGCCTTTAACCCTGCCCCCGAACACTCTAACTTAACCTAAATCTTGACTCTGAGCCTAACATGAACTCAATTGTCGCCCTGTTTAACCCTATATATTTTGTAGAAACAAGAACGAAGCAATTTCGAATCCCCTTTCTTCTATGTAAGCGTCGTGAGAACATTACCAGTAGATACCGCTGCCACCAAGAATTAGAAGCATCTTAAAAGTTTGTTCAAGTCAGTTAACCATTTTTGTTTACAACATCAAACTGATGATTTTGTGTACATAAGGGAGTTGGAAATTCCCGCACTAACATATGCAGTATTTCTGAAGAGATGATTCTGTCTTTAAAATAAGAATTTCGATTCTATTCTTTCAATCACGCTCGAATCAATGACAACTCCCATCGGCAAAAGCCGAATCCTGCAAGTGTGGCTTACATAATTATCACGTTTTGTTCCCAATCATCCCTTTGATTTAACTTCTCATAGCCCGCGGTTTCATTTTCAGTTCCTCCTATGAAATATCTGTCATTTAATCGTCTCCACGGAAGGCATATGCTTTGAATGTCAATCGGTTCTAGCTGATGCCCATCGATTTTTGTCTTCTGTAGATATTGAAGGGTGGTGTAAGCTCAGCTGTGGTCGCGAGTCTATTGGATGACTTTAAGGGTGTCCAATAGTAGTAACGGGGAGACATCAGTACACTGTCGAGGTTTCTACTGTTGATATGCTGTAGATGACTGAAGAAGAAAAGGACAGAGGGGGAGAGATAGATAGATACAGAGGGAGAGAGAAGGAGAGAGAGAGAGGGAGAGAGAGTTAAAGTCATTATGTTTTCAGGCACATGAGCGTAATTTCTAGCGGTTAGCGTCATGTTTGCCTTCGAAAGAGAGAGAGTGTATTTCCGACTGCCAATCATGTGGTTTTTCGGTGGGAAAGTGTACAATCCGATTTCGTTAGGAAGTTTCATGCTCTTCTGTTAAAGAGGATTTTCACCCGAGAACGTATGAGATTCTCGACTTTATTTTACAGTGATTGCAATGAAGGACTCGAAAACACAGAAAGTAAACTCGATAATGGTGAATGAATAGGTATTTGGTTTATTGTGGATATATTGGATAAAGCATGAAGCAATATAAGATTGTTTTTTCTCGGAGTATTGTTGAAGTCGAATCTGAGGATTTTTAATAGAGCAAGGGAAAAGAAAAGGAGAGGGGGAAAGAACATAGGGAAAAGATAGCATTGAGCCATTCGAGACATTCTCAGTTCATCCATGTGGTAAAACCAGTCCCCATCTCTCCCCCATGTCATGGCGGGCACTTGGTATGCAACTGCCTCGTCGACTCCTCATGAAATCTAAATGTAAATTCATGCCGGAGAGACATGAAATAAATTTGTTATTAAACGGTTCTTTTTTGGTATTTGTAGGCACGTATAAGCCATGCAAACATGTTTAATATTTGTCATTACTTAAGCGAAATAACAACTCACCATGTACTTACTAAGCTATCCTCTCGCTGTCCGATTATGAGATGACGACTGGCACGTCAGTCGCAATCTGCAAGGGCTGTAGCCCTTCAGTACAATCTTCATATGCCAACGACATTCGCTTGTTTATCACACGCTTTGTATCAAAGGAATGATACAAGTAAGACTGAATCAATATAGTCAGCACCTGGTGTGGGCTAGTTTCGTGCATTGCATGTTGTAAACAAATTGTGTGAATCACCAGATCTTACATTTGAAATTGTTTTAAAACAGAATATGTGTAGTTCCAAGTAAATTATACATGTATTGTATAAAGTTAAGCGGTTCTCATTTTATAATCGACCCGCCATGTTCATGTTACCTTGGACATGCTTCAACCGAAACAATAACCGTGGGCTTTACCCCTTGTGCTCACCGCCTTATTCATCAATCCCGCTAAACCCCATTTTCAAATTCGTGGTTTCATTCTTTTCTCACACGGAGGAAAGTATTCATTCCTGCCACGAATCTCCGGGTACTCTAACCCAAGTGATGTGGCGAGGGGAAAAGCCTGGATATGCATATTCACGTCCCGGAGCGTTTCCGAAATATTCTATTTTTCTTTCATTTTCCAGCTCCTGACTTTCATGCAGGCCTGCAGAAGTTCATTTGGAGCCGCGCTGGATCTCGTTCATCATTCTCTTGATCACTTAAACGTGATTACCACCATTTTTTGGAGTCGAGATTGAGCCAAGCAGGTGTGCCGTGCGGATTTTCATTTCGTGAAATCCATTAACAGCAGTAATTTTTCCCCCATTCCCCAAAGGGCTCATGAGGGGTGCCGTGTGTATGGAGTAGAGAGTCATCCCTTTTATATTTTTCTGACGTGACTTTTGGGTTGATATGGATTTTAGCGCCTCTTCATAAGTCGGCTAGAATGGACTTTGAGGGGAAAATCGTTGAACATGATATCTAAAATTAGAAAAAGAAATTATTCGACATTACAAAGCTCAAAAAAGTAATTGCCCGACGTCATGTTCGATAATTACCTAATGAATCATTACACGTAGAGGTGTTGTGGACGAGTGGATAAGTCGCCGGACTGTGGATCACAAGGTCCGTGGTTCAAGTCCCGCCGCATCACTAATGTCCTTTGGCAAGACATTGATCTACATTTGCCACTCTCCACCCAGGTGTTAAATGGGTACCCGGTAGGATGCGAAAGCTAATGTGGTTAGATTAGCAAGTGTGCGCATGTAAAAATGACGCCTGGCTGGAATGCTCCCCAGGGAGTGGAGAATGTGCATACATTGTGTGCGGGTAAGCCTGAATCCAATGACCGGGGTAATAATATACTTATCTGTAAAGCGCTTTGTGAGGGCCTCCGGTCCTGAAAAGCGCTATATAAGAACGAGCTATTATTATATTATTATTACACAATAATTTGGTTTAACCTCTTTGTCATTCGGCTATTCCTTTAAAAACTTTACAGAAGGTCTACAAATTGTTTAGTTGTTCTCTTATGATGCATTTTAATTATTGTAACGGGTTAAATTTGTTGAAAACATAAACATCATTCAGAAGAACAGGTTGGTAAAAGTTGAAACAAATCTATACAATTTGAAAAGTTATGAGTGTTTAAAAGGTGACTTCGCTATACCTAAATCATTCTAACACGATTGCAAAATGGTAATTCGATTGTATAGTAAGGTAAAGGGGAAGATGAGTTACTCTGTCATTTGTCAGGTTTGTTGCACACATTTCAAATTCTATTCAAGGGCTAAAAACGGTATTCATCCATAGTTTAAAAATCAGTTTCTTGCAAACGTTACGACTTTACAAAATTTGATTTTTTTTTTCTCTGAAAATATACAACTGTTGCCAATTTGCAGTTGTACAATTACACTTTAAGTGGCCATTTCTATTTAAAATTTCCTTAGGATATACAGCAGCACACACATTTTCACGTACATCTCTTATTAATTTGTATTTTCACTTTCATTCAATATTTCTCCCTTGACGATCTATTTTACCCGGATTGCCTCTGATTTACATCCAAATACCGTCAAATATTTGCACACGGAAGATCACTTTCCAGCCAGCGGGCGCCCGTAAATCAGAAGTAAATCTAAGCAAATTAGACGTCGGAATTGCTTCTGATCCATGTCCCTCTCTCTCCCCCTCTCTCTCTGTATTATGATTTTCTAGCATTCAATCATTCATGATGAAGGGATTTGAAAGGGATTTCTTTGCAAATTTGACAGCTGCCTGGACAATATGTCTTAAACTCTGAGGAGAGACCTTTCTCGTTAATAGTCTTCAGGGCTGGCCATACATTTCTGATAGCTATAAAGATTACTACAGATACAAAAATCAATGTAACTATGTAGAAGAGGTATACGATATTGGTGTTGCTTAAACGCTTTATGCTAATGAGCTCTAAGTACAAAATTGCAGAACTATAACCTTTTTCTATGTAGACCGATTGTAAAGTTACAGTTATGGCTATTCTAACTGCCTAAATATTATGGCCAATATGATTGGATTTTTCCTTTCTTATCAACGGTATATCGTACCAGTTGCACTCATATTCATATATCATTTTGCGATTTCTTTCAAATCTCGTTGTATTAATGGTGTAATAGTTTTACGGAGGTAATCGCTAGAAATCAATTCGGCCCGGGCTCTCTCATACAATATGGATAGCAAAACTTCATTTTTTAACACAGTATGTATGAACACAGCCAAACATCAGCATGGCCAGTAAGCGTCGAACTTGAGTAGTACAGGCTCGCTTTCAAAATTAGTTCTGACAATTTTGTTTGTTTCCATAGAGCAAGCTGATGCGATCTTGACTCTCCAAATGTCAATTCTATATTCAAGTTCGTGTCATAGATATCAGAAATCAGGAAACAATTATTTTCTGTGTTTTGCACGTACGTCTTGGAGGTCTAAAAATTGAGATCGATCAGAGATTATGTCATTTTTGTTACTGCTTTCACCATTCGGGTGAATGAGATGATGACATTTGATATACATTTTTTTCTTCAAACGCCTCCTCTTCGAATGCTCTACCGAGGGTGCGCTTTATATTCTGCGTATTATATTGATTCGCCATTTAAATGATGCAATCTCACGTTTACAATAGCGAATTGAAAATAAAATGTATTATCATCTATTTAAATGGCAAGTGTTTGTTTATATGACGTCTACTTCAATCATTTATTCTGGAAACGTCTATCATGAATACGAGTAGGTTTTTTTTATTCTACTTAAACTTCTTCTAAGTTGGTTGAATTAGTTGGAAAGCTAGAGAGTCGAATGTGACTTCAAACCCCTATTTCCTTCATCTGAAGGATTATTTATCCCCCCCCCCACACGCACACACACATACACACATACACACCTGTCATATCAATAGGTCTGGGACCCTGATCCACCTCGGGAATACTCGCCCTTGTTTTTATTTGTATTATTATTATCATTATTATCATTATTATCATTATTATCATAATCATTGTCATAATCATTGTCATAATAATTATTACAATTATTATTGTTGTTATTATAATTATTATTATTGTTATTATTATTGTTATTAACGTTATCATTCATATCTCTATTATCATTATGTATTTGGCACTTTACACAAATTTCAAGAAAGAACATACAAATGAAACACAAGATATGGCAATAATTTCATAGACACTGGTGCACCCGACAAAGCGGCCTCGGGAGGAATAGGTCGACTAAATTACTTTGGTCCATAAGCCTTCCTTCCCACACCTGGTCGATTACATAAGTATCTAAACAAAAATGTGATTTACAATACAAGATATATCACGTACAAACTGAAAGATGGGAGGTTAGAATATGATATATATATATATATATATATATATATATATATATATATGTTTAATAAAACTTTATTTAATCCTGAAGAAATGACAGTTGAAAATACGGAAGAACTAACACAAAAAAGGGAAGAGGAAGAGCGAGAGAGAGAGGGAGGGAGAGAAAGAGAGGAATACTGCAAAGAGAATCACAAGATTCGGATAATGACTTGAAATGTCGCTTACACAACATTGCATGGATTGTAAATTGATATATAACAATTCAATTACAAGATATACCAGCAATCAACATGAAATAAATCCATCCAAATAATGTAAGTGCACATGTTCGTAGTATTGAGTCATTCGATATAACTATTTAAGAATGACACAAAATATTCGCCGAAAATGCTTACATTTCCCAGAAAGCTTTAAACTGATTAGGTGCACTTTCAGAATCTCATTCTTGAGGACCCGAAGAACATGTTCTATGTTACCTGGCACAATTTAAGCACTACATTCAGGAGACAAGTCTTTACAGACTATTGGAAACAAAATAATTGACTACAGTGTCTGAAGAATTTTATCAAACTCCTGCCGTCAAATGAACAAAAATACTTAAATATTTCTTTGGCCAGTATTGATTTCCATATTGATTCATTTTTCAAAAGATGTTGTTACATGTTATGCAAAGGGACTGTCCCTTTTCTTCGGGTGTATTGTGTGGGGAAACCAACTGCGATGTATACCAAAGACTGTAGATGTATGCACAATGATGATATTGTGGTACATGGCGGTACATGATATGATGATGCATATCATAAACAAATATACACCAAGCTGTATTTTCAGAAGCGATGTAAACATACTTAATCCAAAATATTAAACATAAAACAGATTTTCAGAAGCGATGTAAAGATACTTAATCCAAAATAGTCAACATAAAACAGACGTCATTCGATAAGTACTAGCCTGACAGAGAAACAAACATCTCCATTGTTCATAAATTAATTTTTTACTCATTCAATCTGTCTACAAAGAAATCTCAAATGTTTTGAAAATTTTTCTTTGTTCGTTGCACATGCCACTCATTAAACAAAAATGATCAGGCACACTACGACTATTTCATCGTATACATGTACGATTTCATCCGGTCATACAATTTTACAAATACTTACCTTTCTTCCTTCGTAATAATAGGTTTAAACACAATAGCAAAAGGAATAATTCCTCCCAACTATTGCATCTTTTTTTAAATTCTGAAACAGACCTTGATCTCAAAAAATATTTTGATACGCCGTCACTTATTTTCAAATCAATAAAAACTTGGACTTGACTCATAGTAACCGAAATGCTTAACTGAACTACCCCCCCCCCCCCGAAAAAAAGAAGAAGTGTGTAAAGTGAACGCAGTATGTAATTTATGTGAAGAATACCGCTCTAATCCACTGACCGCATTGTAAAGCGCCACGAAGTCCTTGTGAACACAGGAAATATCGTTATATTTTTTGTTGATGGTAAATATATATTGGTAGTTCCACGTCTTCAGAAGATTAGGTCGGGACAGAGAGTTAACACTTACGATAGCATCCAATTTCAAATAATCACTCTCAGGAAATTTCAGTCGCCTAGTTTTGAAATCGCCCTGAAGTTGATATTTCGAACATAGTTAAGATTGTGTTTAATAGACAAAACAAATAAATTTGACATTTTAGCCTTTATTCTTTTGTTATAAGTAAATAATCGTTATTGATAAATCTAACAGAAAGCATTTTTACAAACAATGAGAACCAATGATACTATATTGATCGCAGAGTAGTAAAATGTGAATATGTATACAAGCATACACACATATACGCACCACCTCACACACACACACACACACGCACACGCACACGCACAGTCACATATCCTTATACACGTATATATATTTGTATATATATATATATATATATATATATTACACATTAATGACGTTTGTTGTAACAGTTTTTGTTTTATTTTGAAACCTTAATGTATGTCATCAACTGATCTTGATTACGATTGATAGCTTGCTTGTTTTATCTTCTCTCCTTGCACAAATGTTTGTAATCCTCAGGTTTCCTTTGTGGCCTCCTGGCGAGGTAACGAGACGATCGTGTTATCCATATTGTTATCCATCTCCCCCTGATGGATAGTGTCGTTATATTTTAAACACAGACCAGGAAATGCTTTCTCCTGATTGATTGTTAACGCCAGCACAATGAGAAGCCTATCACATGGCTTATAACCTTTCAAAACACCATCGCTTTCCCGCGCGCGCGCCTCAGTCGCAACCAGGAGATATACCCCCCGGCTATTGTGTGACGGGTCGGATCTCTCACCTTTGAATGGTAACGTCCTTATTTGATTGGATATATACTGTTATCATCTGCCTAAACAACGGGGAGATGGGTGATGATGAAACGTAAACACGCCATCATCTCCACCCATTTCTCCTTCAAAACGTGTTTGTCGGGGTGCGATTTGGAAGGCGGGTAGTTTACACCTGGGTGTTAAGAGAACACGCGCTGAGTGGGGGAGGTAGGAGTGTCTAGAGACATGCCTGTCACGTACTACTCGTCCCGCTTTTTACTGCCAAGAAACACATTAGGGTTTGCTCTAGAAAAAACTCTTACAATGGATATTCAAAGTGATGCATGCAGGCGTGAGAGTAGTCTGCTCTACCTGTCAGTAGATAAAGAAAAGCTTTTTTTCCTCGCTTTCATGGCTTTCAAAGTGAAACTAACGAAAATACATAACGTTCGAGGAAACGGTTCACGTTTCCAAGTTAAAAACATAATCCTCAGTCTACATCTAATACAACAGAAGTTATTATCTATTATATAATTTACTTCCTGCTTATTTTAATTGTTCTGTTATTTTTCTTCTAAATTACACAAGGAATATTATCAGACAATCGCAAGACTATGTCCATTGTCGTATGCATAATTTAATATTCAAGATTCCCTATATGTTTCACAAGTATCTGTAACAATTAATATGTTGAAGGAAACATTACTTTCAAGTAATATCTCGATTAAATTTGTAAAACAATCCTTGATTCCCATCGTATGCAACGATTCACTAATGGATTCTAGACAGATACGTTAAGCCAGTGATCACGGAATAAAGATATTGCCCTGCACAATAATATTCCTTGTATTTCTTGTAATTGCTTTTCAGTCAGGTGATGAATGTAAAATGAGCGCATGAACTATCTCGTATTGAATTCAATTCATGACTCCATGCCATGATCTGGTAATTTAGGAAACTATCACAACATAACACTTCACTTTCTTTCATGAATATCCGAAATTAACGGCACATCGTACATGGTGTTATCGTAATGATGCGACGCCATATTCAATCATCTTTGTACCTAAAATGCAAGTCATTAATTCCTCATGGATTCGCATGATTATCAATTATTCAGTTCTCTAGTGTACCATACTGATATATAGACGTTGCATTTATGAGAAGACAAATCCCTTGATTCTCTTTATTTCTGCAGAATGATTATTCTGAGCAAAGAAGACAGAGAGAACATTGGTTTTTTTGTACTGCTCTAACCACAGAAACCTATCATTGATTTGACTTAAGGGGCTTTCACACCGGGCCTTGCGTAGAGTTGCGTAGAGTTGCGTAGAGTTGCGTACCGACTTCGCCGATCGTACGCAAGCCTACGCATAACCTACGCAGGGACTACGCCGAAGCATCAATTTATTCATGAGTACGCAGCTAAACTTCGGCGTAGTCGGTACGCAACACTACGCAACTCTACGCAGATCCGGTGTGAAAGGGGCTTTAGCTCAGAACAACATACTCTCAATTGACTAATACAACAGTCAGCTTTCCCCCATTCAGTGAGTTGCTTTCCAGTGGCGGAAATTGCAGGTGATTTGTCTGGATACTAGGGAGATGAATGACCGAGCATAATAGCAATGTTAGGAAGCAGAGAGGGGGTGATTAATGTCACTAATTGATTAAGAAGTGGGAGAACGGGGAGGAGGGAGAGGAAAGGGTAGACAAAAAATACAAGAATTGATTATCCTCTTAGAGAATAATACATGATTTGATTTGATATATTTATTTCTGTTTATTTTCTTTTTCTTTTGCAGTTTTACAAATATGTAACAAACAACATTTATCAAATCATTGCACATTTTACACTTTTTCTTTTGCAGTTTTATAAATATGTAACAAACAAAATTTAACAAATTATTGCACATTTTACACTTGACAAAACAGTATATGTACTATAAAGTAAGCCTGGTTGTAACTAATCAAAAACATCAGACAGGAGGGCTGACAAAGTAAGCAAAGCTTGATAGCATGACTATCCTCAATGGATACAATAATGATACAAATATGGAGGGGAAAAAATCAAAAAGATTTACGGTTAAAAAAAGGGCTTGATAAAATTACATTTAAAAAATACCATCAAAATCAGAAATGAAAGAACATTCTCCGTGATGTGCAGATGTTTTTATTGCATAAAGAATAGTTAACACAATTTCCAACTATTTCCCTAAAAGGTATTTATATCACTCTTACCCCTTTTTTAAAAAGAGATCGACTACAAAATTAGTAGCGCCTAGAGACGTTTAAATGTGATGTGTGCTATACAAGAACCGAATATTATTATAATAATTATTATAAAGTGATAATATAAATATGGCTTTCACACATTTTCTCATTCTATCCTATCTCCTCTATCACCCCTCTATTTCTCTTTTCCATTGTTTTGCAATGAGTTAAAATGGTTGGGAGCCATGCATTTTTATTTTAAGTAAAGACATACGTACGTAATATAAATATATTATCTTATCTTAATTACTTATCTTATCTATTTAATTTACGAATAGAAATACTCCAATGATTGAGAAACATAACAGGCTTTTATTTTGTTCATAGACGGTATCGGATTGATAAGAAAAATACCTATAGGCTGAATAATAATAAAATAAGAGAATGTATCAGATGTTATGATTATAAGTTTTTTTGTCGATGGAACTTTCATGAAAAACGAAGATAAGTTACATTAAAAAGATCAGCTTCTGGCCAGCCAACACGTCGCGCGCAAGGAAAAGAAAAGTCTGAAAAATAGACCTTCCCTCGGCGCTATAACGATTAATTTTCATACCGCTCTGGGCTAGTTTGTGCTCTGAAAACACGTTTTTTTTTACTCTGCAGATAGAACGCCGTATTGAAGATGAACTAGTTCAGTAATAGCCCGCGTCAGAGACGTGGCTAAAGATTCATATAACTACATTCTGAAGTTGATATCGGAGAGGCTTGATCTTTTCATTAGTTGCTGATAATTTTCTCATTTTCTTCCGTTTATCGGAAAAGTCGAGGAAGATTAAGAATGCCTCGTGGTGGTTGTTGGGTTCTTCATGCGCGAGCACCTCAGAATGTACGTATTAGCAGCTCTAGTTGGGTCACGAAACGTTTCTCTGCAAAATGAGGGGACTGAAACCCAAAGTAATATTTTGGAGGACTGTTTTTGTAATCAATGAATGTTCGTTATTCTTCTCAAACCGAAGGAAGAAGAGAGATGAAGATGATAGGGGTATATGGGAGAGAGAAAAAAGGAAGATAAAGGAGAAAGGAGAAAAACTGATTACAAAAATTGCATTGCAATACATGTTATAATCTTGTAGTTATGATGGGTTTATATGCGGCAACATAACGAGAAAATTTGATGCATGCTAGTATCAGGTTTTTTGTTGTAGTTCTTGTTTTAATCGAAATAATGTAGTGACACAACCGACACAAAACAATAATTTAGACTTTCAGAATATCCTCAAAAATAATTTTTGAATTTGTAATCCTTTCAAGAAAATAGAACATAATTTGTAATTAATTATCAACCAATTAAACAACTTAAAGTAGACCATAGTTAGGTAGATCAGATGGATAATGAGCATGCAATCCTTAACCGACTGAATTGTGTTTAATATGAGTATTTAGAATTACTTTCATAGTCTGATATTGGATTAGAAATTCGTATCCTATCGATAATTTATCTTGCAAATTTGGGTTTCATTTTAAAATGTAATCCAATGATTTCCAAAACAGAAAAATCATCCCCCCAAAATAACAGTAATATTTAGTCGATTAAAAGCAGAACTCTCTTGAATCACTTGAATCTTACCAGGAGCTATACCTCTTATCATGGAGAGGGTGGAAAGGGAAGTACATAAGTCGGAAGATAAAAGGGAAGAGAGTGATCGATCTGTTTCTCATGAAGTCCAGAGAGGGAGGCTTCCACACAGCGGAAGGAAAGTATGACCTAGGCTAAGACAATTATCTTTCAACTTAAGGCTCATCTCCATCGATTTCCTCCTCGGGACTTTCGAATTGTTTTATCGCCTATCTATGCAACAGGTTTATGAGCGGATTTAACATAATCGCTTCACTTCAAACAATTTACTAAGCTTCGTTTCTTGGGGATATCCATACAGTGAATGAAATATAACATAATTCAAAGAATTTCTGTAGTTTATGACATCACTTGTAATTAATGCCAATAAGGAGCTCCCAGATTTCAGCGCTGAGCTTAATTTCTGACGCAAATGAAAACAATTGTGTGCGTAAGGGTGGGTGTGGTGTGCGTATGGAGAAAGAGTGGGTGAGGGTGAGGGTTAAGTTCTGCGTTACGCAAAACAATGTGTACTGCACCAGGGGGCTTAACATAAAGGCAGTCAGAGGTAACGTTATTCTTCGATACAATTAGGAACGAGGCGACTGTTTGGAGCCACAAGGGCGTAAATTCATATCATTTTGCAAAGAGTTAACGCACTTCTGGCTCAGACAGATGTAAGGACCTGGAGGAACCACCAGTACAGTACAACGAAACGTTATCAAGAGCCGGACGGATAACCAGGGGCCCTCTACACCTACAAATTGGAGTGAAACAGGGTTTTAGCCTTCCAGAGCCATTAATGATGTAAACCTATAGGTGTCAAAGCCTGGACGGCTTAACGGATGCTTTATTCTGCTCTGAATCAGAACACCTTTATATACGATGTAGGTCTACCAGACTTATCTCATTTACATTCATTTATTCAAGAGAAATAGAGAGGTAAATCCAGAAGTGGACGTAGATAGAGAGATAAAGAGATATAGAGCGAGAGGAAAAAGACAATCGAAAGAGCAAAATGAGAAAAAGAAAGTCAGTCTCTGAAGAAGAAATGGGTCAGGGGATTTCGCTTGATCATACGGGGAGATTTCCATGACGTGTTGCCGATCTCTGTGGCATCCAGGAACCCATCACGACCGATGATTCTTTCCCCGCTTCTCCATTTTGGACTATCTAACCCAAATCGCGACCATCCTCTCTATTTTAGGGGATGGACTCTCTCAGAAGACACTCAATTAGACAGGTGCAGACTGGACTGCTTAAAGGTCATCCGTCACTTAAAAGTAAGACCAGGGTACACCTTGGGTAATGCTGAACGTGTTGGTAGCCAGGGGCGTGCAATTACTGGTAGATTTGGGAGTTATTTGTTCTTCGCACTTTTCTAGAGTGACTCTTGTGGTCTGTTCTTAAAACTATGACCTCAAACGACCCTAGGAGAGAGATAAAAGTAAGAGAAAGAGATTAAGATATAGGCGACATTCAGGGGTAAGTGACAGACGAATAGAGTAAAGTTCCAGAAACTGCTTTCACGCTACTTTAAATCTAATTGGTCTTCTCTCCGGGGTTCTGTTAAGCCTACCTTAACTCTAAAATGTTAATCTCTGGCATTTTTATTCACGGTATTTTACCTCTGACTTTTGTACCTCTGAAACTTTTACTTTTGACATTTTGACATTTGACAGTTGTAAATCTGACACTTTTACCTCTGACTCTTTTACCTCAGATATATGTTTATCTCTGACATATTTACCTCTGGCATATTTACTTCTGGTAATTTACCCCTGGTATTTGTACCTCTGACATAACTATATGTACCTCTGACCTTTGTATCACTGGCATTTTACCTCTGCCATTTTCACCTCTGATTTGTAACCTCTTGTAATTGTACCTTTTACATTTGCACCTCTGACATTTGTGTCAACAACTGCAACAACATCAGGAACTACTACTACTACTACTACTGCTGCCAGTAATACGCTGTAGTTGCTGATGTAATTGCCACTGAATATGCATCTATCTGCTGTGCTGTTTCGAATTATTAACAAACTCTCACGCTCACCTTCTACACGAAAATGGAGAAAAAAGTTATTTGTGATTTTAATTTTTATTCTAATAAATAAACAAATTTCAAAAATAACTAACGACCACATTTAGGTTGGCAGCTAGGCTAATTGCTAATGACAATGAAACATCAAACGACACATTTTGTCGGACCGCTAAAGACGTTAACATACCATTCCTTGGAAATAAAATTGGGATGAATGATGAATTCACTTGATGGAAAATGGTCAATGCAATAGCCATGTGTGAGTGAGAAAGTATGTGGTAAAAAAGTATTTCGTTCGTTTGGTAATTAATATCCAAATTGATTTTTTAAATAATAAGGGTAAATTTGTGACACCCTTTCATAAGAATTTTTTTCTTCTGGTTTTTGATACTAAGTGTTATAAATTCTGATCGTAGTAAAACGACCAAAATATTACAGGCGTTGAAACAAATGCAACATGTAATCATCGTCTCATCAAGCAAGAGAGGTCGCTATTTCACTTTATCGACTAAGAATTATTGAGTTTAGCTTGCATTTGCTTATAATCACTATGAACATAACTGACAAAAAAAGCGGACAAAATATACAGTTCCTCAGGTAGACAAAGGAACATCCCTTCACTGCTATTATGTAAAAATGTGTAGAACAGGTGTCGCATGCACATTCACCTGTTCGACACATTTTTACATAATAGCGGTGAAAGGATGTCCCTTTGTCTACATGAGGAACTGTATATTTTGTCCGCTTTCTTTGTCCGTCATATTCATAGTGAATGTACTCATCGTCCATTCATCCTTCAGCCCTGCTTCAGCCAGTAGAATCAAATTAATTTAGAAACGATGGGGGATACAATATTTTTGAATTGTGCACAAGCTTATTTGAATCATTATGTTTATGATAGAAATTCGGAATACTATATTTTTTAAAAAGAAATTGACGATTTCGCGATATTACACTACGAGAAATCACCAAATTACATAATTGGCCTACTCAAGTTCAATAAAAAGTATTGTGCCTGCAATCTTAATTAAGCTATGGTCGCTGCTGAAGTTTAAGCGCGGAATTAAAATTCGGGCGGCCAAAGTACGCTCGGTGCCAGGGACACTTTTTTTTTTTTTTTTTTTTGGTCTCGACATTTGAAAATTTGACATTTTGCTCCGCTGGGGGGGGGGGGGGGTAAGGTCAGCTTTTTTAGGTCAACCATGGGAATATATATATATTTTTTTTTTTTTAATTACAAAAAAAAAAAAAAAAAAAAATTCCAAAAGGGGGGGGGGGGGTTTAGAGAAATTTAGGGGGGGGGGGGGTTGACACACAAAAAATTACCAGAGGGGGGAGGGTTTAACCCCCCCCCCCCCCCCCCCCCCCCCCTGTGTACGCGCCTGAATCGAGCGTTCGCCGTCGAGCGATTTAGGTCAGAAATCGAAAAAGCTAGGTCAATGGCAGCCGAGCAGTCACAGCCTGGTCGCTGCGGAGAGATCAGTCAGTCGAGCGCCCGGGCACAGAGCTTCTTTTTTTTTTGGCGCCCCACTGATCACCAGTCCGTCGCCGGGCAATTTCTTTAAAATTAGCCGGTGGCCGGTGGGAGACCGCCCGGGAATCGGTGGGTCATCTGTCGGTCACTGCCGGGACGCCGCCCGGAGAAGCTCTCCGATTTCGCCCAGTTTTTACCTAAAATCGACCAGCGACCGACGGGAAATCGACAGGGCACCGCCCAGGCATCGCTGGGGCCCTACAGCCTGCTGGATTTCTCAAAAAAAAAAATTGTCAGGTGATGGCTAAATTCCATCGGCGACCGAGCATGCTACTAATCGGAAGGTCGCCGCTCTGAATTGTGACCATAGCTTTATTTAGGCCTATCCTAAAAATCGAAGAAGATATTTTTCCTGTAATAATTTATATTTCTATGTTATTCATATATTCTAAATAGTAAGTGTGCCAATGTATTTTGACCTTTTAAAAAGTCTCCACTGTAATAAAAAAAATGTTATTTATATTTTTGAAATCTTCAGACCTTTCCAAACATTTTACACAGAGCCTTGAGCTTTATCCGCATTTGCATAAAGATTGTTTGTAATCGTATTTGCATCTTTTAGTTTATACTTTTTTTAATAAGAGTCTACCTAGAATATTATAGTATCATTCGATACACTTTGGTGGAGAACTATTTTGTTCACTGAATAAATAGAATTTATACTTAAAAGTAAAAGAAACTTAAACTTCCTTCGATATAACTTGATGTGAACTGGTGATTTATCTTTCGTCTTTTCAATACAAAAAAAATCATGTTTATCAATATGACATTAATCATGTCAAATATATAGACAACCTTAACATCTGACAAGTGACCTCAAAGTACTTGATAATGAAAGATCCCTATATTTTACTAACATATTAATGTAAAGTATCACGACGGAAGAATATCATATAATTATCACACCTTAGAATTGTAATGAAAGTTTAAAAATCATCGTAGAACACTTGGTATTGTAATTAACGTCTTCATAAATTTATATTTGATTTGATTTGGTTTGAAACTATCTAAAATATATCAACAATTCCATTCACGTGTTTACGCCTAATAATCTAAGCGTCTCATATATATATATACATTTATACATTGCAAGTTTTAATGTCAAAGCTTGATGAAGACGCTCAATATCAGGTAAGTACCCAGCTTTCAATGCGGCAATTTCGTCTTTATTTCGGTGGAGCCTTTAGCATCAAACTCGCTCCCCCCAAAAAAATCAATCTTTCTTACATGTCATTTGTTTGAAGCACCGACGGAAAGCTTCCAAGCACATGCATCTCGCTTCAGCGTTGGTCAACAGGTAGATCAATGGCTGTAAGTATGCACTGCTCCCTGATGAAATGTCCAGGATATTCAATAAAGTAGAATTTAATGGTATCAGGAATGCGACGACGTAAGGTAGCCAAAACAAGTTAAACGATCCTGTTAAAAAAAATACTGTAACGAAACCTTTCAACCCTCTTTTGCGCGACCGATCAAGATTCGCGTTGCCGTTCCGTTCAACGCGAATCTGCAGATTTTCCGGCGTGTCACTGCGACCACGGTCTTCTGGAAAATGGTTGCGATTCTCCATGTTACCATTGCTGGCAAGGACACGAGGATTGTCATGAATGGCTACAACCTTATTGACTTGACATGCAATGACCAGCAGTCTGATATAGAATATTGTTGTAAAAAGCATTGTCACGCAAATAGGACAGATTTGAATAACGGTGTGAATGATTGAAGCCCACTGAATCTTTACGACGTTGTCATGCGCTACGCAACGTTCAACCAAGAGTTTCATAAAAGGTGAATCAGGAATAGGCAAATATATTCCACAGATTAGTAGAGTCACCAAGAATGTGGAGGCAACGGTAGTGTAGAATCGGGTTCTTGTTACAATCGTATAATAGCGTAAAGGCCTCGTGACGAGAAGATACAGATTTAAACAGGTCCCACTTAGACAAGCCATTGCAGATATCACAGACACCTGATGCACAAAGGGGAATGTCATGCTTACAATAGTACAAATCTTTTCGTTGGAACCTCGATTCCAGAAAATGTTCCATAGGTTCCAAGTGCTTCCTAAAATCATATCCGATACAGCAAGTATCTGGTAAAGAACTCGCATATATTCTTGAAGCTCCTTTTGGCGTCTAATAACAAGCAGCACGATCGTGTTTAAAACAATAGTCATAGTAGTCATGAAGATAATGCAGGCATGACGCTTTATGAATTCGAGTACAACATCCCCATCTTTGGCCATTTCAGCTGCCGTCTCTGTTTTTCTATGTTCCAGAAATACAACGTAGGTGCCTGTCTCATTCAATAATGCCAGTCTGGAACCAGTCGGTCGATTTTTTGCAAAGAGCAGGTGGCTCCAGGTTGGATCGGTCGGTAGAACTGATATTCTCAAGCCGATTCGAGAGAAATGCAACTACAGTTTGCGATGCAATACGACATAATGTGGATCTGTGTTAAACAAAATCTAAGCTAGTGATATTTGGCGCATCGGATATGAAAATATATTATACGTTATCAGATCATTGTAGAAAAAAAGATCAACTTTCTTAGCGACGATGTGCAAGTTGATTCACTAAATAAGCCTGTTACAAAAGTGGACTCAACATGGTCTGAAGTTGGTGCTCTGAATAAACAACCTTGAATAACATTTATTAGATGGTGGAAATTTACTGACAACTTAATTAAAGTTTAACATAGATGGGCAACCACCCGTCAAATCCTGACAGGGCAACTGATGTAACATTTGCTCTTTTAATTTTGTTTAAAAAAAATTGCCCTATGGCTTCCAAAATAATGTTGCTCAAGGAAGAACGACAATTCATATGTTACCATGGTTACGTAAGCGTGGGTTGGGTTTTGAATAATGAAGAAGATGCGCTTTGTGCAGTTTTTTCTTCTGGGATTAAAAGAGGCACTAATTATACTGTCCATATTAATCATCTATACAATTTCTTACTGTATTTAGAAATGGGCACAGCAACTTGTGTAAAGAATATTAAAACAAACAAACATGACTACATGACGGGCCTTGCCAATTTAATCGAACACGTTCTGAAGAAACAAAATTGGTACTAAAAATCTTTGTTGTTCAGTATAGGCTTTAAAAAACGCATTATGTTCATGGAAGCTGTAATTATATAGAACAGGTGATGAAAACGTGATCTATCTGTTTCTCATGGAGTCCCTGGAGTAGTTCTTTCCACAAAGGAAGAATGTCAGATCTAGACCAAGACCGTCCGATTTAAACTTAAGGTGCATGTATATTGATTTGCGAAAAGTTCGAAAGTTTTCACCACCTCTGCATTCAACAAGAAGGCTATACGCGAGAGTGTTAACAAAAACAAATATTGTCCTCCTACCGAGTTATTTTTTTACATATTTTACATTTTTATATATATTTACATCAACTTACATTTTTATAACAACAAAAGACAAAAGTAATTAAATATATAGTTACAACCTTGACACTTCTTGACAAATTTCTTTGTGTTTCGTCAATAAAAAACTTTCTTTATTTGCTACATAATATCGTAGTTTTCATTTGAAATTAATGAAAAGACCTTCACTACCGTACTCTTTACCATCACTCCGAAGTTGGATATATATTATGTATGTTATGTATTGTCCTGAAATTAACACGAAGTTTATCACAAAGTTTTCCTTCGTCTCAATAAAATAACCTAAAACTAATGCCTTGTCATTATTTGATCATGAAAGTAATTATAATATAAGTTTTCAATAATTTCCCCAGAAACTCTACATTTGTTACATTTTAGCAAGACATGAAAACCAGTTTCTCTTTCTTTACATATATCACACTGGTCATTTTCCATTATACGCCATCTGCATAATGTTAAATATAAATTCTTGACTTCAAGCAAGTTATCCCACGTTAAATATACAGGCAAATTCCTGATGTTGATGGGGTTTTGGATAATTCAATCAGACTCTAATGCTAGTTGTATTGTCAATAAGTCTATTCAAAGTGTTAGAATTTCCTGACACAAAATAAATGATCGTGAACTTAAGTGGGCGTAGGTCTATGTATGGAACAACTGCGGATGACGATGAGGGATTCAAAGTGAGTAAAGCTATCCGAGGTGTACTGCATCAGGCAGTTAAACAAAAGTGGCATGAACAATCAGTGTTATGCTTCGTTCAAATTAGACACAGGGCGTCTGTTCCGGAGCCAGAATGGTGTATACTCATATAATTACATACAGGGTTAGGCTTTAAACAAATAACGTGCTTACGTTGGAGGGACCACACTACGATCAAAAGCTATCCAGAGCATAAGTTTATGGAATAACTAATATCCATGTTGCTAATATCACATGGGGACCTCTACACTTACACCTGGGAATAAACAGGGTTTGTCGGCTCCAGAGCCATTAAAGGGCAAGTCCACTCCAAAAATGTCTTACTTCCAATAGAAGCAGAGAAATCGGACAGACCAATCAACAACAAAAATTGAACAAACTTGGATAATTAATAAAAAAAGTTATACATTTTTAATGACATGACAAAATTTGAAAATCACAAGACAAATAGGCAACTCACTCATGCGTAAGGGGATTTCGCTTGATCATAACGGGATATTTCCATGACATGTTACCGATGTCTGTGGTATCCAGGAATCCATTGATTTTTTTTTCCACGCTCCTCAATTTTGGATTGTCAGTTAAAAGCACGCATTGATAGACCAGTGTATATTTTGGGTAATGCTAAGCGAGTTGGTAGTCAGAATGTGCTATTACTGGTAGATTTGTGAGTTATTTGTTCTTTGCCCTTTTCTAGAGCGACTCTTGTGGTTTGTCCAAAAAACTGTGCCCTCAAACACCCCGGGAGAGAGAGAAAAAATAGAGACGAAGGTCAATGGTAAAATATATTGAGGTTAGAGTAAAGTTGCAGAAACTGCTGTAATGCTATTTTAAATATTATTGGTGTTCTCTCCATGAGTCTTTTACGCCTTCCGTGAACTGGTCATGCGCCATTCCTGGGGTGGATGTGGGAAACAAAATCAATTTTACAAATACAGTTTTTGCTTTAATGTAGGCTTCAATTAGTCGGCGGAAAATTTATCAAACCTATATATGTTTTATATCATGACAATCAAATGTTGCAATGTATATCATCAAACTTCAAACAAGAACATCGTTAATGGGCAGCCATGCCACCTTGACCTTGTAAAAATGGTCCACTGTACGCAAACTAAAGTTATTCATATTTTGACATGAAGGGTGGTTTGTCAAAATTTTGTAAAAAGAACTATGTAATCCAGTCCCTTTCCCGACACTTTACTCTGTTTTACATCAACATAATGTACATTCCTGTAGATATTAAGGATGAAAGTGAACGTTAGTTGCGTGTTTTGTTCTGTTGTGCAGTTACGAGCATTTTCGCAGACAAAGAGCCTTGAGCTTTTTCAACATTTGCATACAGAATGTTTGTACAAGTATCTATATCCATTAATCATGTCATATACAAAAACATCTTAAAATCCGACATGTGATCAAATAATACTTGATGAAGAAAAATCCAAATATTTTACTAACATAAACGTTTTAGTATATAGTATCATATACCATTATCAAACAGAATTTCAAGGAAAGTTTAAAGTTCATCAAAGAGCACTTAGCATTGCAATTTACGTCTTAAAAAATATACATTTGATTTGATTTGATTTGATTTGATATTTTTCTTCTATTTATATATATAAAAACCTTCTAAAATAAATCAACGATTCCAATCACGCGTTTAGGCTTACTAAGCTTTTCAAATATATAGGCATATATGTACATATAAGAGTGGATCATTGCAGGTTTTATTGTAGGAGCTTAACAGAGACGCTCAATATCAGTCAAGTACCCAGCTATCAATGAGGCGATTTTGTCTTGATTTCGGTGGAGTCTTTAGCATCAAACTCGATCTAATCATTCAAACTTTTTTAAAAGGGATTCGTTTGAAGCACCGACGGAAAGCTTCCAAGCACATGCATCTCGCTTCAGCGTTGGTCAACAGGTAGATCACCGGTTGTAGGCATGCACTGCTCCCTGATAAAATGTCCATGCTATTCGTTATAGTAGGATGTAATGGTATCACGTATGTGACGACGTAAGGCAGCCATGACAAATAGAACGTACCTGTTAAAAGAAAAACTGTAATGAAACCTTTCAACCCTCTTTTGCGTGGCCGACCAAGATTTACGTTGCCGTTCCTTGCAATGCGAATTTGCAGATTTTCTGGCGTGTCACTGCGACCACGGTCTTCTGGAAAGTGATTGCGATTTTCCATGTTAACATTGTTGGCAATGGCACGAGGGTTCTCGGGAATGGCCACAACCTTATTGACTTGACATGCGATGACCAGCAGTCTGATATAGAATATTGTTGTAAAAAGCATTGTCACGCAAACTGGACAGATTTGAATAACGGTGTGCACGATTGAAGTCCACCCAGTCTTTACGACGTTGTCTCGCGCTATGCAACGTTCAACCAACAGTTTGACAAAAGGTGAATCTGGAATAGGCAAATATATTCCACAGATTAGTAAAGTCACCAAGAATGTGGATGCAACGGTGGTGTAGAATCGGGTTCTTGTTACAATCGTATAATAGCGTAAAGGCCTCGTGACGAGAAGATACAGATTGAAACAGGTCCCACTGAGACAAGCCATTGCAGATATTACAGACACATGATGCACAAAGGGGAATGTCATGCTTACAATAGTACAAATCTTTTCGTTGGAACCTCGATTCCAGAAAATGTTCCATAGGTTCCAAGTGCTTCCTAAAATCATATCAGATACAGCAAGTATCTGGTAAAGAACTCGCATATATTCTTGAAGCTCCTTTTGGCGTCTAATAACAAGCAGAACGATCGTGTTTAAAACAATAGTCGTAGTAGTCATGGTTATACTACCTGCAACACCCCCACCTTTTGCCATTTCAGCTGCCTGCGTTGCTGTAGTATGCATCAGAAAAACGATGTACGTGCCTGTCTCGATCAATACTAACAGTTAGGAATTCTAAAGGCTTGTCAGTCGATTTATTGTAAGAGAGCCGGTCGCTGGTAAAAACTACTGTTCACGGCCGAGTCGGAGGAATGCATCTGAAGTTTACCATTCTGTTGACAGAAATGATGATTTGTGTTCATCTAAATCTAATCAAGTGACATTTTGCGCATCGGATACGATTTTTTAAAGCGACAAAGTACGAGTAGAATCACTATTACGTCTGTTTCAAATGTGGACTCAACCTGATCTGAAGCTGCTGCTCTGAACAAATAACCTTGATTAACAAAAACTAGATGGCGGAAAGCGACTGACAACTTGATTTAAGTTTCACACAGAGAAGTAACCATCAATCAAATGATAAAATGGCCACTGATGAGCAATTAGCTCTCTCCATTTTCGTCAAACCATGAGAAAGGCTTTCGAAGCAAACTATCTCATGGAAGAACGACAATACATCTGTCACCAACTCATCATGGTTACGAATAGCGTGTGTTTGGTTTTGAGTTATGAAGAATCTACGCTTTGTGCAGTTGTTAGTTCTGTGATTAGGAGAGGCACGAATTATTCTGTACAGAGTAATCATCTGTAAACTGTCATACCCAGTAATTATTGTGTAAATGATATTTGACCAAAAAAAAAATTGACTACATGATGGATCATGTCAATTCAATTGAACACGGTCAGGAAATTTTATAATTAGAACTAACAAACTTTGTTGTGTAGTACATAGGTCACATGACCAAAAGGTAGTACGTAATCGATCTGTGTCTCATGGAGTCCCTGGAGTAATTCTGTCCACAAAGGAAGAATGTTAAATCTAGCCATGAACGTCCGTTTTAAACTTGAGGAGTATTCAGTTTTCATCGATTTGCACATTGGGACTTTTGAAATTTTACACCACCTTTTTCTTCAACAAAAAGGCTGATGCGAGAGTGTAAAATATGAATGCTTGACTTCAAATAAGTTATCCCATATTGAATATAAAGGAATATCCTAAAAAATGATGGGGTGATGGATAATTCAATTAGATTCTAATGCCAGATGAATCGTCAATAAGTCTTTCAAAGTGGATAATATTTTCTGCTCATATCCGCTCCCAGAATTGTCCTGACACAGATTAAATAATCGTGAACCTTGTGTTAGTGTGGGTCTGTGTATGGATGAAATGTGGGTGAAGGTGAGAGGTTCATAGTGAGTGAAGCTTATCGACCAATCTCTTTATTATCCTCCTTGTCGAAAATTCTAGAAAAAGTTGTTTATCGTAGAACTGTTTACTTTTTAAAAACTCATAGTATTTTTTCCAACTTTCAGTTTGGATTTAGAGAAAAACATAATACAGAACATGCCTTATTGAATTTTATTGACAAAGTAGCGCATGCTTTAGACAATTCTTCTCACCTGGTTGGCATCTTCCTGGACTTCTCCAAGGCCTTTGACACCATCAATCATGACATCTTATTATTCAAACTTTCTCATTATGGGGTGCGTGGGAAGGCCTTGGAGTGGTTCAGGAGTTACTTATCCAAAAGACGACAATATGTATTCTTGAATGATCATGCTTCCAATATGCAAAACGTTTATTGTGGAGTACCGCAGGGAAGTTTGTTTGGCCCTTTATTGTTTATTATTTATATTAATGACTTTTGTAAATCATCTGATGTCCTTTCATTTATACTTTTTGCAGACGATTCTAATTTATTTTATTCCCATAGAAATCCAAATTCCCTAGTCAATGTTGTAAATTCTGAACTTGAAAAAGTCACCCAATGGATAAAAGCAAACAAACTATCCCTTAACCTCCAAAAAACCAAACATATGTTATTTAGTAATTCTATTGACACACTGCCCAAGAATATAATTTTTGACGATACCCCCTTGGAAGTTGTTTCATTCATTACATTTTTAGGCATAACTGTTGATAACAAACTTTCGTGGAAATGCCATATAGATAATACATGTAAGATCATTTCACGGAATATTGGCATAATAAATAAACTTAAATTTCATTTTCCGACATCATCCCTACTCATGCTTAATTCATCTTTAATTTTACCATACCTGAATTATGGAATACTTACTTGGGGCAACACGCAGCAAACTCTATTAAATAGACTGTTATTATTACAAAAGAAGTCTCTCCGTATTATTTACCATTCTGCTCCACTCTCACACACAGACCCGTTATTCGTTAATGGCAGACTATTAAAAACAAATGACCTGTATCTACTTCACTTAGGACAATCTATGTATAAGTATTCAAAAAAGACCCTTCCACATATATTTGATGCCATGTTCCCCCTAAATCGGTCATTTCATGATTACCCAACTAGACGGTCAAACGAGTTTCACCTACCACTCTTTAGAACTTTATTAGCGAAGAAGTCTTTTATGTATGATGGTCCTAGATTTTGGAATTCTCTAAGTGAAAGTATTAAAAATAGTCCATCCCTAAATTCTTTCAAGAAAAATCTAAAAACATTTTTGCTCAAATCTAAGAGTAATATACAAGAATAATCTGATAACAGTTGGTAATCATCTTCATTTTTCATTTAGGTCTTCATCATCTGCTCGATTAATTTAATATTTATTTGGTCTTATGATCTTACCTTCCCAAAATTATCTTAACTTACTTTTTTCAGTCATGATTTGTCCTTCTTCTTCTTCTTCTTCTTCTTCTTCTTCTTCCTTCTTCCCCTTTCCCCCTTTCCTTCTTATCTGTTTTACTTCTTGTTCGTTTCGTGTTTGTAAATTGTATGTTGTTTTGAAATATTGTCTTGTGTTTTCTAAGTCTTCGTAGATCCACAACCTACAAGCACTGCTTTTTAGTGGATCCCCCCCCCCCATTTCCTCAGAAATTAAGAAATTCTTGTAATAATTTTATTATGTGCAAAGTTTATTTGTATAGTTTCTTGAAAAAATGAATTATGTAAGAAATCAAATGTAATATCTTTGTTTACCTTTCTGTTGGAAATGAAATAGATATGAATATAATATGAATATAATGTATACTGCATCGGGCAGCTAATAACCAAAGTTGCATTCACATGTAGTGGTATGCTTCGCTCAAATTAGAAACAAGGCGTCTGTTTGGAGCCAGAAGGGCGTATACTCAGTTCATTTTGCACAAATTTAGTCTCTAAAGAGATGCAATGACTTGGAGGAACCACCGATATGATGTAAAGCTATCCTTAGCCAATTTTCATGGATTTACTTATATCACCGGATGGCCTTTTTACCTACAACTGGGAATTAACAGCAGGCACGTTTGATGTTTGGGGAGGCACATACATGTAATCGATCGAGGTCAAAAAAAGGGGTCTAAAAAAGTTCAACCGATCTTGGAAATTTTGGGGGGGGGGGCACGTGCCCCCCTCCCCGTGCCCCCCCCCCCCCACCCCCCTGTGGCTACGTGCCTGATTAACAGGCCTTATCGGCTCCGAAGCCATTACGGATATAAAACTTAGTGTCTAAGCCTGGTCGGCTAAACATGTGCTTAATTTGTGCTCTGAATCAAAATTTATTTAGATACGATGTAGGCCTACATAACTTTCTCGTTAACCTTCTGATCTTCAGAAAGAAAGCCATTTTCAAAACTTTAAAGGGCGCTCTTCATAATATTCTTAATTACTGGAGCTTGAAATTCTGCACGGTTATGTGAAATAATAAGAAGAAGATATTCTAAAAGAATTAAGACAAAACATAACAGATATGAAAAAGTTATTGCAATTCTTTATTTTTACGGGTCAATTTTTTAACAGTTGTCGAGATTTTTGGCGGATTAGAATTTCGAGTACGAAGATGGCATTTTATAGGGCAGGTTGTAAGTCGCAGATGAATGGAAATCTCTTTGACTATTTAGAGGAATTTGTTAAAGGTCTGTAGTATCTAGGATCATAGTGAAGATACGAAGGAAGAGAAAAAGGCCTCGAAACGGACTAGAAATTGACAAATGGTGCCTAGACGGTTACGCATGATTGATTTTGAAAAACGAAGAAGATCAGAGATTACGCCTACGAAATTGGAAATGATCGGCTGGAGAAAGGGACCTAGATAGGCCTAACAAGCACTGCGTGCAAAACGAATAGGATTTTAGGGAAGAAGAAAAAGAAGAAGAAGAAGAAGAACGCGAACGGAAACAAGACATTGACGAAAGTCGTCAATGCAATAAAAATAGGGAGGTCAGGTCAGGTCAGGGGAAAGAGACGGGCGGATTGAGTAAATTTGCGGAAACGGCTGTATAACGCTACTTTAAATCTACCTGGTCTTCCCTCCAGGATTACTATACCCCTGCCGTGTACTGTTTTAGCACCATTCCTGGGGTGGATGGGGGAAAATCACTTGTACATGAAAGTTTATACGTTAATTTACAAAAAATTTAGTCGATAAATAATGTATCATTCTATTCAATTTCAATTCATTTTATTTTCACATTTTGATAAAAATCTATATCTTTTATATCATTAAATGTTAAAGTTGCAATGTATCATAAAACTTTAAACAAGAACAGCGTCAAACGACAGCTTTGCCATTTGGACCTTGTAAAAATAGTCCTCTGAACGCAAATTTAAGTTATTCATTTTTGTACATGCAGGGTGTTATGTCGATTTTTAAGTAGAACTATTAAGACACAGAGCCTTGAGGTGCTTTTACATTAAATTTGCATGAAGAAAATTTGTAAAAGTATTTATATTTATCAGTTGATATTTGTATAAAAAGTCTGCCTAGTGCATTATAGTTTCATTAAATACACTTTAATTGAAAACTATTTTATGGACTGAAAAAGAAGTAGTTTCCAGCACATACTCAAAATAAGGCTCATACTTGCAGTGATTTGATTTATTTGATTTGGTGCTTTCTATTTCATCTTTTCAAATAAACATATTTATACTCATTAATATGACATTGATTCATGTTGGTACGAATACAATCTGAACATCTGACATCTGATCAAATAAAACTTGATGAGACATCCAAATGTTTTACTTACACATTTTTTTTTCGTTAGCACAGACTATGAGGTGTGATTTTATGCATTGTATCACGCTGGAACAATATCATATATAATTATCACACCTAAAAATTATCAGGAATGTTTAAAAATCATCGTATTTGGAATTCGACATTTATTTGATCTCATTTGATTCATTTTTGTTTACATATAATTACCTTGTAAAATATATCACCGATTTTAATCATGTGGTTAAACTTAATTATTCAAGTGTTTATATACATATATGATTACGTATGTACATGATTGGATCATTGTAAGTTTTATTTTTAGAGCTTGATGGAAAAGTTCAATAATAGTTAAGTACCCAACTTTCAATGGTCGATTTCGTCATTATTTCGATGGAGTCTTTGGCATCAAACTTGATCCAAAAAATCAAACTTTCTTACGTGTCATTAGTTTGAAGCACCGACGGAAAGCTTCCAAGCACATGCATCTCGCTTCAGCGTTGGTCAATAAGTAGATCACTGGCTGTAAGTATGCACTGCTCCCTGATAGAATTTCCACGATATTAAATGTAGAAGAATCTAAAGGTATGACGTATGCGAAGACGTAAGGTAGCCATGAAATATAAAACGAACCAGTTAGAAGAAATACTGTAACAAAACCTTTCAACCCTCTTTTGCGCGACCGATCAAGATTCAAGTTTTGCAGATGGTCCATCGTGTCACTGAGACGACGGTCTTCTGGAAAGTGCCTGCGATTCTCCATGTTGAAATTGTTGGCAAGGATACGAGGGTTCTCAGGAAATGCCACAACTTTATTTAATTGATATGCAATGACCAGAAGTCTGAAATAGAATATTGTTGTAAAAAGCATTGTTGCGCAAACTGGAAAGATCTGAATGATAGTGTGAACGACTGAAACCCACTGTATTTTTACGGCGTTGTCACGCGCTAGGCAACGTTCAATCAAGAGTTTGATTAAAGGTGAATCTGGAATAGGTAAATAGATTCCAGAGATAAGTACATTCACCAAAAATGCAGAGGCAAGTGTGGTGTAGAATCGGGTTCTTGTAACAATCGTATAATAGCGTAAAGGCCTCGAGACGAGAAGATAAAGATTGAAACAGGTCCCACTGAGACAAGCCATTACAGATATTATAGACACCTGATACACAAAGGCAAATGTCATGCATATGATGGTACACATCTTCTCGTTGGAACCCGGTGTCCAGAACATGCTCCATAGGTTCTTAGTACTTCCTAAAATCATATTCGATACAGCAAGTATCTGGTAAAGAACTCGCATGTACTCCTGAAGCTCCTTTTGGCGACCAATAACAACCAGGACGACTGTGTTTAAAACAATAGTCATAGTAGTAATGAGTATCCTATAGGCATCAGGCTCAATAGAATTAGGTACAGCATCCAAACCTTTTGCCATTATAGCGACGTGCTCTGTATTTTGTTTTAGTACAAAAAAACACCGATGTGGGTGCCTGCCTCGAACAGTACCAATTAGGAATGCTAAGGGCTAGTCAGTAGATTTATTGCAAGAGAGCCTGTGGCTCCAGTTTGAAGTGGCTGGTAGAGCTGGTATTCTCGGGCCGACTCGGGGGAAATGCATCTAAAGTTTATGATTCCATTCGACAGAAATGTGGATATGTGTTGATCAAAATCTAAACAAGTGACTTTTGGCGCATCGGATACGAGAAATATCTTGTACGTTATTAGATCATTGTAGAAAAAGAATTTAATTTTTTGAGCGACACGTACAGTACATGTTGATTCACTATTACGCCTGTTTCAAAAATGGACTAAGCGTGGTCTGAAGCTGCTGCTCTTTATAATAAACACCCTTGGTAATAACATTTCATATCAGACGCTGGAAAGTGACTGACATCTTGATTTCATCTCACATAGACAGGTAATCACCAATCAAGTGAAAAGGGGGCGGCGAATGGTGTTAAATAAGCTCCCTTAACTTCGTTCAAACATTGTGTTATGGCTGTCAAAGTAAAAGAGAACAACATACATCTGTAACCATGGTTACGTTGGAATGTGTTGGGTTTTGAGTTAAGATATGGTCACATCACCTAAAAGGAACCTGCTCGGCGGCCGGGCGGCGAGTTTTGAGCCAATTTCGCCCAGGCACCGAGCGGCGGCCTCCCGGGCACCGCTTGTTTTTAGGGCATCGCTCGGTCGCTGCTGAAGTTTTAGCGCGGAGCTAAAATTCGGGCGGCGCCTGCTCACTTTCACTCGCCGCCCAAAGTACGCTCGGTGCCCGGGCGGTCGCCGTCCGGGCACCGACCTAATCGAGCGTTCGCCGTCGAGCGATTTAGGTCAAAAATCGAATCAGCTAGGTCAAAGGTTGCTGAGCGTTTGCCGCCCGGTCGCCGCTGGGAGATCAGTCGGTCACTCGGGGGCGAGTTTAAAATCGGTCAGCGACCTTTGACTTAGCGGCTATGATTTTTGACCTAAATCGCTCGACGGCGAACGCTCTATTAGGTCGGTGTCCGGGCGGTGAACTCCCGGGCACCGAGCGTATTTTGGCGCCCCGCCGATCACCGGCCGGCTGCCGGGCAATTTCCTTATGGAGCTCTCACACTCTGCCGTGTAGGCCTACCGTCCACCTGCCGGGCTATTAAAAAAACAACAGAGTCCAGAACGTTGGGTTTGAGCGAACTTGTCCCCGGCCGCAAAAAAAAAATTCATAAAATTAATCTTTTCACCGTTTCGTTGCCATCTTCTGACCGTTCTCACCGGGCGCATACCGGGTGTTGAACGTGCTTCTACCGTCTTCACCGCCCAGATTGACTTTTGTTGAAAATTTTGGCCGTTTCCATACCGGGCCCATACCGGGTCTCGAACGTGTGCACCGGGTTTGTAGCAGCCACCTACCAGTCACTTAGCGTCCCCTCACCGCTCGGAGCGTCCTGTGAGCGAGTCCCCGGACTGCTGACGTCATGACACGACTGCCATAAATACCCCGATTTGAACGGCAACGGTCAGTCCCCTCTCCATTTTTCATCACCGTTCTCTAACGGGTTATGAGCGTGTTGTGAACGTGTTCATACAGTGTGACCGTTTTCATAACGTATTCATACCGTCCTCATACCGTTTAACACCGTCCTCTTGCCGCTTACTTGCGGCCGGTGCCAGCCGGCCAAAGTTTTGAACATGCCCAAAACTTTCGCCGGGTCCCACCGGGTGTAAATAAGCGCCAACGCCCTATTAACGTGTTGCCCGCTTTGATAACGAACCACCGTGTGCCCTCGCCGTTCTCCACCGTCCGCAGACATTTTCGCGCACGGTGGCGCACGGTAGGCCTACACGGCAGAGTGTGAGAGTCACTTTAAAATTAGCCGGTGGCCGGTCGGAGACCGCTCGGTTATCAGTGGGTCATCGGTCGGTCACTGCCGGAACGCCGATTTCGCCTAGTTTTGACCTAAAATCGACCGGCGACCGACGGAAAATCGACAAGGCACCGCCCAGGTATCGATTGGGCTCGGCAGCGTGCTCGACTTCTCCAAATAAAAAATCGTTGGGCGATGCCTTAATTCCAGCGGGGACCGAGCAGGCTACTAATCGGTCGGTCGCTGCTCTGATTTTTGAGAAGAAGCTGCGCTATGTGTAGTTGTTAATTCTGTTATTAAAAGAGGCATAAATCTTTCTGTACAGGGTAATCATTGTACACTTTCCACCTGTATTTAAAAATGGGCACATCAATTCGTGTAAATGTTATTAAAAACAAACACGTTAGACTACATTATGGATCATGTCTATTAATTTTCGCATTTGTAATGGAACTACAAATCTTTGTTGTGTAGGACGTACAGGTATTACAAAAAAAACACTATGCTCATGGAAGCGTTAAGTAGAGATATTTAATAGGTAACAAGATGAAAAGGGAGAAAGTGATTGATCTGGTTCTCATGGAGTCCCTGGTGAAGTTATTTCCACTAAGGGTGAGTGCATATATCGGTCGTGGGTTCGAACCCCGGCCGCGTCATACCAAAAGACGTTAAAAGATGGGAGTTGTTGCTACCTTGTTTGGCGTTCAACAATAAGGGATAGAGCAACGTCGATCTGGCGCTGCTCAGCGGCTGCCGGGCTCACGATCAATTGGGCAAAAAAAATTCCGTTTCGGTTTAATAAAATTTGGAGTGGACTATTTGGTTATTATTATTAATATTATTATTATATTTCAATTGCTCATTAATACATCGGGACTTTCGAATGTTTTTCACCCCTTCATGTAACAAGAAGGCTAATGCGAGAGTGTTAAATATGACTGCTTTACTTCTAAAACATTATTACACATTGAATATTAAGGAAAATCCCTAAACTTGATAGGATGCTGGATAAAATCTAATTAGATTCTGATGCTAGTTTAATCGTCAATAACTCTATTCAAAGTGGATACTATTTTGAGCTCATAGCCGGGGCTCATAGTCGCTCTCAGAATTGTCCTGAAACAAATTAAAAATGATTTTGAACTTATGTGGATTTGGGTCTGTGTAAGGATATAATGCGTGTGAGGGATTCAAAATGCGTAAAGCTATACTAAGTGTACTGTATTAGGTGGCTGAACAAAATCGGCATTCACAACAGAGTAATGCTTCGTTCAAATTAGAAACAAAGCTTCTGATTGGAGCAAGGAGGGCGTATATTCAAATCATTTTTGCACAGAGTTAGGCTGTAAACAGTAATGACCTGGAGTAATCAACGATACAATACAAAAGGATCCACAAAATAAGTTCATTAAACTGTGGTCTTCTTTAAATTTAAATTAGCATGATAGTAGTTTTGTCTCTTACACCTTTTTTTTTTTCTCTCTCTCGGGATCATTTGAGAGCAGAGTTTTATGACAGACCAATAGACAAAGTCTAGATAAAAACAAAGAAAAAAACCTGAAATCTAATAGTAATAGTACGCCACTGGCTCACAACTCGCTCAGCATAACCCAAGTGTACCCTGCTTTAACTGAAAGATGACCTTTAAGCAGTCCTGTCTGCACCTGTCTAATTAAGTATTTTCTGAGGGAGTCCATCACCTAAAATGGAGGATGGTCGCGATTTGGGTTAGATAGTCCAAATTGGTAGGCGGGGAGAGAATCATCGGTCGTGATGGATTCCTGGATGCCACAGAGATCGGTAACACCTCATGGAGATCTCCCGGTATAATCAAGTGAAATCTCATGACCCAAAGGATTTTTAACGCCTTCCCTGAGATGGTATTGCATAACAATCTTGGGATGGGTGGATGAAACAAAAGCAATTTTACAGGTAAAGCTCATGCTTTTACACAAGCTTTAGTCAGTAGAAAATTTATCGAACCTACATCTGTTATATCATAGGAAGTAAGTGTTGCAATATATCATAAAACTTTAAACAAAAACAGCGTCAAATGACAGCAACGCCATTTTGACCTAGTAAAAATGGTCCATGGTCCATTGAACGCAAAGTTAAGTTATTCATACTTTTACATGAAGGGTGTTATGTCGATCTTGTAAAAAGAACATTGTTATTCAGACACTTTCCCAATATTTTACTGTATTTTGCATCAATATAATTATGGTCAACTACTGTAGTTGTGTTGCGTGTTTTGTTCTGTTGTGCAGTTACGGACGCTTTTGGAGACAAAGCGCCTCTAGCTATTTCCACATTAAATATGCAGTAGAGAAAATTTGTAAAAAAAGAATTTATATTTATTAGTTGGTATTTGTATAAAAAGTCTGCCTAGTGCATTATAGTATCATTAGATACATTTTAATTGAAATCTATGTCATGGAATGAAGAGAAGTTTTCAGCACATACTCAAAATAAAGCTTATACTTGCAGTGATTTGATTTATTTGATTAAGTGTCTTTTATTTCATTTATTCAAATAAACATATATATGCTCATTAATATGACATTGATCATGGTGGTACAGATACAATCTTAAAATGTGACATATCATCAAATGATACTTGATAATGAAACATCGAGATATTTTACGTACATGTTTTGTTTTGTTTTTTGTTAGAACAAATTATGGGATGTGATATAATGCATAGTATCAAGATGAAAAGATTTAATATTTCATTATCACACCTAAAAATTAAAAGGGACGTTATAAACCATCGTTATATAGAACACTTGGCATTGCAAATAACATCTTCGGAAATCGACATTGATTTGATCTGATCTGATGTAATTCATTCCTTCATATATAATTACTTTCTAAAATATATCAACGGTTTAAATCACGTGGTTGAAATCAATTATTTCAGTGTTTATATACACGTATAGTTCCGTATGTACATGACTGAATCATTGCAACTTTTATTTTTAAAGCTAGATGGAAAAGTTCAATAATAGTTAAGTGCCCAGGTTTAAAGGACCAGTTTGTTTTTATTTCAGTGGAGTCTTTCGCAACAAACTCGATCTAAAAAATTAAACTTTCTTACATGTCATTTGTTTGAAACACCGACGGAGAGCTTCCAAGCACATGCATCTCGCTTCAGCGTTGGTCAACAGGTAGATCACTGGCTGTAAGCATGCACTGCTTTCTGTTAAAATGTTCAGGATATTCAATGTAGAAAAATCTAAAGTTATGACATATGAGAAGACGTAAGGTAGCCATGGAATATAAAATGAACCAGTTAGAAGAAACACTGTAACGAATCCTTTCAACCCTCTTTTGCGCGACCGATCAAGATTCACGTTGCCGTTCCGTACAACACGAATTTGCAGATTTTTCGGTGTGTCATTGCGACCACGGTCTTCTGGAAAGTGGTTACGATTCTCCAAGTTGACATTGTTGACAAGGATACGAGGGTTCTCAGGAATGGCTACAACCTTATTAACTTGACATGCAATGACCAGCAGTCTGATGTAGAATATTGTTGTAAAAAGCATTGTCGCGCAAACTGGACAGATCTGGATAACGGTGTGAATGATTGAAGCCCACTGATTTTTTACGACGTTGTCACGCGCCAAGCAACGTTCAATCAAGAGTTTGACAAAAGGTGAATCTGGAATAGGCAAATATATTCCACAGATTAGTACATTCACCAAGAATGTGGAGGCAACGGTGGTGTAGAATCGAGTTCTTGTTACAATCGTATAATAGCGTAAAGGCCTCGTGACGAGAAGATAAAGATTGAAACAGGTTCCACTGAGACAAGCCATTACAGATATTATAGACACCTGATACACAAAGGCGAATGTCATGCTTATGATGGTACAGATTTTCTCGTCGGAACCTGGGGCCCAGAACATGTTCCAAAGGTTCCAAATGCTGCTTAAAATTATATCAGAAACAGCAAGTATCTGGTAAAGAACTCGCATGTATTCTTGTAGCTCCTTTTGGCGCCTAATAACAACCAGGACGATCGTGTTCAAAACAATAGTCATGGCAGTTATTATGATCCTATAGGCATCAGGCTCCATGAATTCTGGTGCAACATCCCCACCTTTTTCCATTTCAGCTGCGTGCTCTATTTTTTATGAGGTTCCAGAAAAACGATACAGGTGCTTGGCTCGATCAAATTTTTAAAGCTAGTCAGTGGATTGCATTGTAAGAGGGCCGGTGGTTCCAGGTTAAGGTGGCTGGTAAAACTGGTATTCTCGGGCCGAATTGGAGGAGATGCAACTAAAGTTTACAATTACGTTCGACAGAAACGTGGTTTGTGTTGTTCAAAATCTAAACAAGTGACTTTTGGCGCATCAGACACGAAAAGTATTATTTTATAATTGATGAGATTATTTTAGAAGAAAACAAAATCAATTTTTTAGCGACATCGTACAAGTTGATTCACTATCACGCCCGTTTTAAAAGTGGACTCCTTCAACGTGGTCTGAAGCTGCTCCATCGAATTAACAACCGTTATTAATAAATATTAAATAGTGGAAAGTGACTGACAACATGTTTTTAGTTTGCACGTAGAGGTAACCATCCATCAATTGCTGAATGGACCACTGATGTGAAATAAGCTCTCTTAATTTTGTTCAAACATCGTGTTATGGCTTTCAAAGTAAATTTGCTCATTAGAGAACGACAATACTTCTGTCATAATTGTCACATTAGCGTGTGTGCTGGGTTTTGAGTCATGAAGAAGCTGCGCCTTGTGCGGTTATTAGTTATGTAGTTAAAAAAAGGCAAAAACTTTCCTGTTTAGATTATTCATATGTATAGTTTCTTACTGTTATTGACAATGGTCCCAGGAATTTGTTTAAAGATTTTTTGTTTTAACACGTTTGACTTCATGCTGGATCATGTTTATTAATTTTTTTTTGTATTATTCTTCTGATACCGCGGACCAAAATAACACATAAAAAACATAAATACATGCAGAAGATGGCAGCCAAATCTGGTAACAACTTAAACGTTAGACATCAGAGAAAAATGGTGGTAATAAAATTAAAATGCAAATGATTAGAAAAACAAGGATAATTACTCCATTTTTGAGTAAATTACCCGAAAGTTTATTATAAATAATGTGTTTCTATCCATTTTTAACCCATTCATGCAGTGAAATGAGCTTTCAGGAATCTGTGAGAGCAATTTCATATGAATAACTTTACAAAAAAGTCAAGTTAGATTAAAAGATTTATAAAATAAGTCATATTTTGCATTACAACTGTGAAAGGATTTTGCTATTTGAAGGAGTAAATGTATACCCTTGTTGTGCATACCGGAATTAGATATTTACTGAAGTATTCTTCAATGCATTATCTTTTAACTGGGCAACAACAACATGGCGCACTTTAACCCCCTCCTGGCCACTGTGCACCATAGCCATGTCGTAGGTCGATTCCACAGCGACCATACGTCGGGCATACGGTGGCCTTTCATTTGCCGTGCGGACCCCCAAAAATCCACGGGCGCCCTAGGGCAGCATTAAGGTGGCCAAACGATGCCCGTATGGTGGTAGTATGTGGCAGACGCAAAGCCCAGGAAATGCGCCCGTACGCTCGCCGCACGTCATCCGTACGTCCCCGTGGCAGTCGGCGCCATACTGGCACGGTCGCAGTATGGTCCCCCTGCGGCCGCCTTGCGGTTTCAAAAACCTACAGCCCCTGCAGGGACGTCCTAAGGCGACCGTGCATCATCCCTTCAAAGGCCGTACGGCAATTGCAGGTTTTCTGTCTCCACAAATTCAAAATTCGCCCTGCGGCTACCCTAACACATGTGACCGCTACAGTTTGTGACCGTCGGAATGCTGCAGTGGCCTTATAACTGCTATTGGCCGTAGATATTTTACAACACACGGCCGCGGCGGATATGTGACTAAAGAAAAAGAGACGGCAATATTACAGGCGTTGAAACAAAAGCAGCTTATAATCAGTGTACAATTTTCACTTTATTTCACTTTATTCACTATAGATAACTGTGTTTAACTTTCATTTACTCATAAGTGTTCTCATCGTCCAATCATCCTGCTATCAGTACAATCAAAAAATTTAAACAGTGGGGGAAAGACAATATTTTGGAATTTGAATCATTATGGTCAATTACAAAACATGTATATTCAATATCTAAATAAAAATTCGAAATAATGCAGATTTTAATATCAAGGAGAAGGCAAACAAATTTGAGGGGGTAAAAACAACCATTTCACGATTTTAATATGCCAGAAGTAATCACTAAATTACATTATTTACCTTCTCAGGTTTGATGGAGTGCCCTGTGTTTGCGATCTCAATTAATCATTTAGGTCTATCCTAAATATCGAAGAAGATATTTTTCCCATAATAATTGATACTTGAATCTTATTTATAAATTCTAAAGAGCAAGTGTGTCAAAATCTTAACAAGCTTTAAACAAAAACAGACGGTCAAAGGACAGTCATCCCATTTGGACCTCGTGTTTGGACCCCGCATTCGCATATAAAATGTTTATAACCGTAGTTGTATATATAAAGTGATATTTTTTATAAGAGTCTGCCTAGAATATTATAGAAATAATTAATATATTATAGAAATAAATGTAAAGCGCCTTGAGCATGTTCATGTAAAGGCGCTAAATAAATACTAATATGTATGTATGTATGTAATTAGATAAACTTTATTGAAGAACTATTTTATTCACTTAATAAATAGAATTTTCCAGCTTATGCTAAAAAAATACAGCTAATACTTCCTTTAGTGTGACTTGATTTAAAATGGTGCTTTTTCTTCATCTTTTCAAATTAAAAGGATTCATGTTTATCAAAATGTCATTGATCATGTCAAATACAAAACAATCTTAACATCTGACATGTTACCATATAATACTTGATAATGAAAGATAAAATATTTTACTTACATAATTGATGTAATGATGCAAAATATAACTTATCATTATCTGACCTCAGAGTTTCAAGGAAATTTTAAAAAAAAAATCATCTTAGAACACTTGGCATGCAATTAACGTCTTCAAATATCTACATTCTATTTCTATTTAATTCCTTAGTTTTAATACTTCATATATAATTACTTTCTAAAATAAATCAGCGATTCCTATCATATGGTTACGCTTTAAGCGTTTCGCATATATATATATATATATACATGACTGGATCATAGCAACATTGTCAAAGCTTGATGGAGACGTTCATTATCAGTCAAGTACCCAGCTATCAATGGGCTATTTCGTCTCAATTTCGATGGAGTCTTTGGCATCAAACTCGTTGTATAATTCAAACTTTCTTACATGTCATTTGTTTGAAGCACCGACGAAGAGCTTCCAAGCACATGCACCTCGCTTCAGCATTGGTCAACAGGTAGATCATTGGCTGTAAGCATGCACTGCTTCCTGATAACATGTTCAGGATATTCAATGAAGAAATATTTAAAGTTATGACATATGAGTAGACGTACGGTAGCCATGAAATATAAAACGAACCAGTAAGAAGAAATACTGTAACGAATCCTTTCAACCCTCTTTTGCGCGGCCGTTCAAGATTCACGTTGCCGTTCCGTACAACACGAATTTGCAGGTTTTCCGGTGTGTCACTGCGACGACGGTCTTCTGGAAAGTGGTTGCGATTCTCCATGTTAACATTGTTGGCAAGGGCACGAGGATTCTCATGAATGGCTACAACTTTATTTACTTGACATGCAATGACCAGCAGTCTGATGTAGAATATTGTTATAAAAAGCATTGTCACGCAGATAGGACAGATTTGAATAACGGTGTGAATGGTTGAAGCCCACTGAATCTTTACGACGTTGTCACGCTCCATGCAACGTTCAACCAAGAGTTTCATGAAAAGTGAATTTGGAATAGGCAAATAGATTCCACAGATTAGTACAGTCACAATAAATGTCAAGGCAAGTGTGGTGTAGAATCGGGTTCTTGTTACAATCGTATAATAGCGTAAAGGCCTCGTGACGAGAAGATAAAGATTAAAACAAGTCCCACTGAGACAAGCCATTACAGCTATTACAGAAACCTGATGCATAAAGGAGAATGTCATACTTACGATAGTACAAATCTTCTCGTTAGAACCTTGAACCCAAAACATGTTCCATAGGTTCCAAGTGCTTCCTAAAATCATATCCGATACAGCAAGTATCTGGTAAAGAACTCGCATGTATTCTTGAAGCTCCTTTTGGCGTCTAATAACAACGAGGACGATCGTGTTTAAAACAATAGTCATAGTAGTAATGAGGATCCTACAGGCATCAAGCTTTATGAATTCCCCACCTTTTTCCATTTCAGCTGCTGGCTCTATTTGTTACGTACCATAAAAACGATGTTGGTGCCTGTCTCGATCAGTACTGCAGCTAGTCGGTCGATTTATTGCAAAAGAGCTGGTGGCTCCAGGTTGAAATGGCGGGTAGAACTGGTATTCTCGGGCCGAATCGGGGGAGATGCCACTAAAGTTTACGATTCCGTTTCACAGAAATGTGGATTTGTGTTGATCTAAGTCTAAGCAAGTTACTTTTGGCCCATCGGATACGAAAAATATCTGATGCGTTATTAGATCATTGAAGTATTAAACAAAAAGAATTTAGCGACAATGTACAATTTAATTCACTATTACGTCTGTTCTAAAGTGGACTCAACATGGTCTGAAGCTGCTCCTCCGAATAAACAACCTTAAATAACAAATATTTTATGGCGAAAAGTGACTGACAACATGATTTAACCATGAGGTAACCATCCATCAAATGCTAAAGGGGCCACTTATGTGAAATTAGCTCTCTTAATTTAGTTCAAACATTGCATTATGGCTTTCGAAGTAAATGTGTCGTGGAAGAACGGAAATACATCCGTCATCATGGGTTCGTTAGCGTGGGTTGGGTTTTCAGTTATGAAGAAGATGCGCTTTGTGAAGTTGTGAGTTCTATGATTCAAAGAGGCACAAATTATTCTGTCCAGATTAATCATCTATATAATAGGCACAGCAAATTGTGTAAAGGTTACTAAAACAAACAAAATGACTACACGGGGATCATGTCTATTCAATTGAACACGTTCTTACTGAATATAAAGATGGGTACACCAATTCGTGTAAAATGATATTAAAACACACAAAATGACTACATGATGTCTATTGAATTGATCACGTTCTGGAAAAAAATTAGATTAAACAAAAACTATGTTCTGTAGTACAGGCATTATTCTCAAGGAAGCGTGATGTACATAGGTCACAAGATGAAAAGGAAGGACGTGATCGATCAGTTTCTCATTTAGAGCCTGGAGTAATTCTTTCCATAAAGGAAGAATGGATGATTCAGGCCGAGACCGTCCATTTTAAACTTAAGGCGCATTGGGACTTTAGAATATTTTCACCACCTCTTCATGCAACAGAAGGCTTATGCAAGATTGTAAAGTATTATTGCTTGACCTCTAACAAGATATCCCACATTGACCATTCAGGAATATATCCCTACTGTGCTTATTCATGAGTATTCGAAATACATGTCTGGTCAAGTTTTGATTTCTTAACTACAGTAGTTTTAATTATATTGATGCACAACAGAGTAAAATGGGGGGGGGGGGGTCTGAATTACATACATCTATTTACAAAATCGACCTAACACCCTTCATGTAAAAATATGAATAACTTTAGTTTGCGTTCAGAGGACCATTTTTACCAGGTCAAAATGGCATGTTTGTCATGTGACGCTGGTCTAGTTTTAAGTTTGATAATATATTGGAACACTTACTTCTTATGATAGTATTGCTATGACATTGATCATGTTGATACAAATATAATTCTAACATCTCACTACTGATCAAAGTTTACTTGGTAATGAATTATCAGAATATTTTGCTTACATAATATGTATTTTATTGTAAGCACATGAGAATGTGGGTGTTATCAAATGTATATACTATTATGAAGAAAAAATATCATATAACATTATCGCACCTAAGAATTGTAAAGGAAGTTTAAAAAATCATCTTTATTTAGAACAATAAGAATTGCAAATAACTTCTTTCGACATCGACGTCGATTTGATCTGATTCGATTCATTCTTTCATATTTAAATACCTTCTAAAAATTAATCAACAATTATTATTAGTTGGTTAAACATACTTATTTAAGTGTTTATATACATGTATAATTACGATATACATGAGTGGATCAATGCAAGTTTAAATTTAGAAGCTCAACGGAGACGTTCAATATTAGTCAAGTACCAAGCTTTCAATTGTCAATTTCGTCTTGATTTCAGTGGAGTCTTTAGCATCAAACTCGCTGTCAAAATTCAAACTTTCTTGTCACTTGTTTGAGGCACCAACGTAGAGCTTCCAAGGACATGCATCTCGCTTCAGCGTTGGTCAACAGGTAGATTACTGCTTGTAAGCATGCACTGCTCCCTGATAAAATGTCCAGGATATTCAATGTAGACAAATCTACAGTAATCATATATGGGAAGACGTAAGGTAGCCATGAAATATAAAACGAACCAGTTAAAAGAAAAACTGTTACGAAACCTTTCAACCCTCTTTTGCGCGGCCGATCGAGATTCACGTTGTCGTTCCGTACAACGCGAATTTGCAGATTTTCCGACGGGTCACTGCGACCACGATCTTCTGGAAAGTTATTGCAATTCTCCATGTTAACATTGTTGGCAAGGACACGAGGGTTCTCAGGAATGGCCACAACCTTATTTACTTGACATGCAATGACCAGCAGTCTGATATAGAATATTGTTATAAAAAGCATTGTCACGCAAATAGGACAGATTTGAATAACGGTGTGAACGATTGAAGCCCACTCATTCTTTACGGCGCTATCACGCGCTATGCAACGTTCAACCAAGAGTTTCATAAAAGGTGAATCTGGAATAGGCAAATATATTCCACAGATTAGTACAGTCACCAAGAATGTGAAGGTAAGTGTGGTGTAGAATCGGATTCTTGTTACAATCGTATAATAGCGTAAAGGCCTCGTGACAAGAAGAAAAATATTAAAACAGGTCCCACTGAGACAAGCCATTACAGATACTACAGACACTTGATACACAAAAGGAAATGTCATGCTTACGATGGTACAAATCTTCTCGTTGGAAGCTTGTATCCAGAACATGTTCCATAGGTTCCAAAAGCTACCTAAAATCATATCCGATACAGCAAGTATCTGGTAAAGAACTCGCATGTATTCTTGAAGCTCCTTTTGGCGTCTAATAACAACGAGGACGATCGTGTTTAAAACAATAGTCATAGTAGTAATGAGGATCCTACAGGCATCAAGCTTTATGAATTCCCCACCTTTTTCCATTTCAGCTGCTGGCTCTATTTGTTACGTACCATAAAAACGATGTTGGTGCCTGTCTCGATCAGTACTGCAGCTAGTCGGTCGATTTATTGCAAAAGAGCTGGTGGCTCCAGGTTGAAATGGCGGGTAGAACTGGTATTCTCGGGCCGAATCGGGGGAGATGCCACTGAAGTTTACGATTCCGTTTCACAGAAATGTGGATTTGTGTTGATCTAAGTCTAAGCAAGTTACTTTTGGCCCATCGGATACGAAAAATATCTGATGCGTTATTAGATCATTGAAGTATTAAACAAAAAGAATTTAGCGACAATGTACAATTTAATTCACTATTACGTCTGTTCTAAAGTGGACTCAACATGGTCTGAAGCTGCTCCTCCGAATAAACAACCTTAAATAACAAATATTTTATGGCGAAAAGTGACTGACAACATGATTTAACCATGAGGTAACCATCCATCAAATGCTAAAGGGGCCACTTATGTGAAATTAGCTCTCTTAATTTAGTTCAAACATTGCATTATGGCTTTCGAAGTAAATGTGTCGTGGAAGAACGGAAATACATCCGTCATCATGGGTTCGTTAGCGTGGGTTGGGTTTTCAGTTATGAAGAAGATGCGCTTTGTGAAGTTGTGAGTTCTATGATTCAAAGAGGCACAAATTATTCTGTCCAGATTAATCATCTATATAATAGGCACAGCAAATTGTGTAAAGGTTACTAAAACAAACAAAATGACTACACGGGGATCATGTCTATTCAATTGAACACGTTCTTACTGAATATAAAGATGGGTACACCAATTCGTGTAAAATGATATTAAAACACACAAAATGACTACATGATGTCTATTGAATTGATCACGTTCTGGAAAAAAATTAGATTAAACAAAAACTATGTTCTGTAGTACAGGCATTATTCTCAAGGAAGCGTGATGTACATAGGTCACAAGATGAAAAGGAAGGACGTGATCGATCAGTTTCTCATTTAGAGCCTGGAGTAATTCTTTCCATAAAGGAAGAATGGATGATTCAGGCCGAGACCGTCCATTGTAAACTTAAGGCGCATTGGGACCGGTTCCCTCATCATGACTTTAGAATATTTTCACCACCTCTTCATGCAACATAAGGCTTATGCAAGATTGTAAAGTATTATTGCTTGACCTCTAACAAGATATCCCACATTGACCATTCAGGAATAAATCCCTTCTGTGCTTATTCATGAGTATTCGAAATACATGTCTGGTCAAGTTTTGATTTCTTAACTACAGTAGTTTTAATTATATTGGTGCACAACAGAGTAAAATGTCCACAATCTTGTTGATGTCCCGCCTGAAAGCAAACCAGTGGTCATCAGCTATGCTGGGCAGGATGGACATCAACCACTGGCCATATGTGTGTCTCTCCAGCAGCCTCGGGTCTGTGGGGGGAGGGGCAGCAGTCCCCAGTGCACTCTCCACCCTCTGAGTGATGGCTGAGGAATCAGCCAGACTGCGCCTCATCGCCTCGAGCAGGTCCTCATGCTCCTTGATGGCAGCCCCCCTCCTCCTGTCCCTCCTCCGGGGCTGTGGTGGGATGTCACCAGTCAGCTCTATCCGGCTCTCCTCGTCCGTGCCCTCCTCCTCCTCCTGGACCTCCTCCTGCACCTGCACCAGAGGTCTGGGCTGCACTCCCTGTAAATACAGGAAACAGAAGACAGATTTACATAAAATTAGGATTTTTTTCCCTCACCCAATAAAATATTGAGCAAAATGCTTTTACAAATACTAATCAATGAAAAATGAAGAACAAAATTAATTTCCGTCCCCAAATGATTACTTACTTTCAGTGTGGTCCGGCCTGGCCTCCTCACCACCTTCTTGGCCAAAAAGCCAAACAGCTCCACACATCTCTGCTGCTGGGGGGTGCAGATCCTGCCACCTGCACCGGAGGGGGGAGGCTTCAGCGCCTTCACAGCAATGTCTTTCAGAGTCTTGATACGGCGCCGCAACTCGGCTGCAGTCAGACCCATCTCTGCAGCCTTGTCATTGCATCCGCCCTGCTTGGTGTCTCGGAGCCTATAGTCCTTCTCCTGCAACATACAGAAAGAAACATTAAATATTAAACATTAAACATTAAATATTGTAACTGAAATGGGTATAGTCAAATAAAAGCAAAGTCTGTGGCCTAGGTTGTCTGTCTCTGAATAACCTTGTAAATTACATTGCATTTCACCTGAATGGTGACAATATTTGTTACCAACATTGCAAAGTTTTTAGCCAAGGTAAACATGTCCAACTTAATCTTGTTAAATTACAGTGTATATTTCACATGACTGGTGACAATATTTATTACCAAGATTGCAAAGTTGCAACCTTCCACAGCTAGCAACTTTGCAAAGTAGGTATCAATTTTTTGGACCCAGTCAGGTGAAATGGGCTGTAAAATAAAATGGAGACTTTGAAAACTTACATTTTTGTCCCACAGCCAAGGGTTCAGCTTGAGCCACTCAGAGATGTCCTCCTCCTGCTCTGGGGTCAGGTTCACAGCTGGGGCCTTGGCTTTCCTCCGCTTCTTCTCTGTCACAGGCACCTCTGACTCTGCCTCATCCTCCGAGTCTGCCTCCTCCTGGGCTGCCTCCGACTGGACCTCCTCAGCATCACTGTCTTCATGGGAATCTGAAAAGAAACAGATGACAAAGTTTTAAACAAAATTGGATAAAGCAGCAAGTATTAACCTGAAAGTGAAATTATTCATTATAACCTGAAACATAGTGAAAATGTGTCAAATAATAAATGCTGCCATCACCATGGAAATATGAGACCACCCCCACCCCCAGCCAAACCCTAAAAAATCCCCACCCCCCAGTCCAACCCAAAGTTTTTTTTTTTTATTTATTGGATTATTTTACAAGTTTAAGAGCCAACAAGCAAAGCTGAGAAATGTTTAAATCTGTGGCACTAATTTAATTCCAAAAATCACCATTTTCAAATTGGCACTAAGTGGCACTAAAAAAAGTGGCACTAAAAAGATAAATGGCACCAAAAAAAGATAAAATAAGAGATGTTTTTTACCTCTACGCTTCCTCTTGTCCCTTGCCTTGCCCTTTTTTCCACGTCCCTTGCCACGGTCATCTTTGGGGGGTGGGGGAACCGTCAGCTCTGCCAGGGATGGTCCCTCTTCTTCTACCTTTTGAGCCTCTTCCTCTGCCTGGGGAGGCTGTTGTGGCTGCTCACTCACTGGAGGATTCTTCCTGGTTTTTCTGCTACTTCTTCTGCCAGACATGATGCACACGAAAGTCCAAAAAAATGGAGAAGACTAGATCTCAGACTTGATGAAATGCGACTGAAGCAAGCTCCGATCCACGTGGGTTTATATGCGGATGGTGCGGACGCCAGAGGAAGCCAACATGCGCAGACACGAGCGTAACTTATCCGTATCGTCCGTAAGTCATCCGTATCGTCCGTAAGTCATCCGTATCGTCCGTAAGTCATCCGTAAAATCCGTAAGTCATCCGTAAGTCGTCAGTAACATGTGTCAGCGGGTTGGCAGCGGATGGGTTCATCCGCAGGTTTTACCCGTAACATCCGTATTTCATACGTAACATCCGTATCGTCCGCAGAATATAGGTAACTTTTGCTCAAATTTCCGTATTGGGGTTAAAAATTACGCATTTTCATTATCCAAATATACGCAGGCATCCGCAGGTCCGTAACATGGCCGTGTGACTGTAGCATAATACGGCGCTATCACGCGCTATGCAACGTTCAACCAAGAGTTTCATAAAAGGTGATTCTGGAATAGGCAAATATATTCCACAGATTAGTACAGTCACCAAGAATGTGAAGGTAAGTGTGGTGTAGAATCGGATTCTTGTTACAATCGTATAATAGCGTAAAGGCCTCGTGACAAGAAGAAAAATATTAAAACAAGTCCCACTGAGACAAGCCATTACAGATACTATAGACACTTGATACACAAAAGGAAATGTCATGCTTACGATGGTACAAATCTTCTCGTTGGAAGCTTGTATCCAGAACATGTTCCATAGGTTCCAAAAGCTACCTAAAATTATATCCGATACAGCAAGTATCTGGTATAGAACTTGCATGTATTCTTGAAGCTCCTTTTGGCGTCTTATAACGACCAGGACGATCGTGTTTAAAACAATAGTCATAGTAGTCATGAGGATTCTATAGGCATCAGGCTCTATGAATTTTGGTGCAACAGTCGCAACTTTTGCCATTTCAGCTTGATGCTCTGTTTTTGTTTATGTACCAGAAAAACGATGTAGGTGCTTGTCACGATCAATACTGCCAGTTAGGAATTTTCAAAGCTAGTCAGTCGATTCTATTGTAAGAGGGCCGGTGGCTCCAGGTTGATGTGGCTGGTAAAAACGGATATTCGTGTCGATTCGGGGTAGATGCAACTAAAGTGCAAGATTTCGTTCGACATAAATGTGGATTTGTGTTAACCAAAATCTAAATAGTAAGTGACTTTGGGCGCATCGGATACGCAGATTCTTTTATTCGTTATTAGATCATTTTAGAAAAAGAAATGCAATTTGTTGGCGACGATTCACTATTGTTGATTCACTATGAAGCCTGTTACCAATGTGGACTCAACTTGGTCTCATGCTACTGCTCTGAATAAACAACCTCGATTAACAGTTATTAGATGGTGGAAATTGACTGACAACTTTAATATAAAGTTTAATATAAAGAAGCATGCACCACCCGTCAAATGCTAAATGGGCCACTGATGTGAAATTAGCTCTCTTAAATTTGTTTAAACATTGTGTTATAGCTTCCAATGAAAGTAAATTTGCTCATAGGAGAACAACGATACATCTGTAACCATGGTTACGTGAGCGTGTGTTGGGTTTTAAGTTATAAAGAAGGTGCGCTTTGTACAGTGGTAAGTTATGAGATTAAAAGAGACACAAATTATTCCGTCCTTATTAATCATCAGTATAATTTCTACTGTAGTTAAAGAGAAGGCTGAGTTCTGGGAAGAGGTGAGCAATAATTTGTGAGCGTTATTATTGTTATTATGCAAGTGTGAAAGAACATCGGATAAAGAATGTTCCTTGAAAAGCATAGCTCTTCAAATGCCTTAATATTCTAAATATGGCATGTAACATCATAAAGTCGTGACGGAATTTTATGCCACATATTCGTGAATCCATATATGCACCTTTCCGTGTACAGTGCTTGTAACTTTACCAAGACTTGGCCAAATCATTCGCATGACCAGAACTAAATCTTAATCTTTGAAGATGGGCCCAGCAATTTGTGTAAATGCTGTGAGAAAAACACGTTACTCTACATGATTGACCATTTCTATTCAATTTGAATGTTCTGGGGAAGATAATGGAGCTAAAAAAAATTGTGTTTGTTTAGTACAGGTATTTAAAAAACATTATGCTCATGGAAGAGTGAAGTTCATAGGTCAAAAGATGAAAAGCAAGAAAGTGATTTGTGTAAATGCTGTGAGAAAAACACGTTACTCTACATGATTGACCATTTCTATTCAATTTGAATGTTCTGGGGAAGATAATGGAGCTTAAAAAAAAAATTGTTTGTTTAGTACAGGTATTTAAAAAATATTATGCTCATGGAAGAGTGAAGTTCATAGGTCAAAAGATGAAAAGCAAGAAAGTGATCGCTATGTGTTTCTCAAGGAGTCCCTTCAGTAATTCTATTCACATGGGTCGAATGTTTTTATTTAGGCCAAGACCGTCCTTTTTAAAACTTGAGGAGCATTTGCATCGATTTGCTCATCAGGGCTTTCGAATGTTTTCACCACCTCATCATGCAACAAAGAAGGCTTATGCGAGATTGTAAAAACATAGATGCTTGACTTCAAGCAAGTTTTCACTCGTTGAATATTCAGGACAATCCCTAATGTTGATGGGGTGATTTCAACATGCATTGTAGGCAATTATTGATATCTCAAATTTTATTCACATTGCAAGACATTTTTGCATATTTCGTATTCTATTTCGTATTCTTGTTTCCACTCCACCATACAACACAGAGCTACGTGCACATCCATCATTCGCTACCACTGACCTCTTTCTTCGCTACACACACACACACACACACACGCACACATGTACGCACATCCATTATCACGATTCAAATTCAACGCGAAACACAGAGACTGCTAGCAGAACATATTTTATCATGTTTTCTAATGTTTATTGGTTACTGAATTATTCTTTTTTTTTAAGGTCATTTTTTCCTCTAGTGAAAAACGCTTTCAGATGTTTCATTCCAAAAGGAGCAAGATCATAAAATAATCGTTTAAATACTCTGAATACGTTAATTTTTTTTAAAATTTGGACTGATCGTCTAGAATAGTGACTGCATCATAAACAACAAATATTGTACAACTTGGCTGAAGGAAACTTGATTCAAATCTATAAATCTGTAATCGTCACAGAGGATTTATATCCTTTTAGAAATAAGGACATTTGAAATAAACCTTTTGAACAAAAACATTTTTGAATGCCTTTTATTGCATTTGATTTTGATGTGTCAGGTGCGATTTTTCAGTCCAATAATAACATTAAATTATATAACAGTAATATAAGTTTCACAATTCTTGAACATACACCCTGGCAGTCCTCAAAATGTTTATGGATGACCTTAAAATGCATCTCATTTCCGTTGGTTTTCAGAGTGATTATGAATAAACATTCCATGTTTAGTTTATATTCATGATTTATGTTAAGTTTATATTAAGTTATGAAGCCGTAGAGTCACGGAGGAAGGGACGATGATATGATTCCGGGGCATCCTTTGAAGGCTTGAAGAGTAGAATATGGGTATGCGGGCCTTTACGGTGTTAGGGAGCTGAACTATCCTACCCATGAATACAACGTTCCAGGTCATCCTATAAGGCAAGCCTTCGTATTATTCATAACCTTCCCCCAAATCGCAGAAAAATTAAGATATTCCGAAAGAACCTTAATTAGTTGATTTCGTAGATCTTGTGTAAACCTTCTTGAAAATAGCAGTTGTACAAATATTTTTCAATGTTCTGAAAACAAATTCCATTTCTAATGATTCCAGAACAGGCGTATTAGTTTACAATTTTAAGAGAAGTGAAACTCTCTGCAACGAGGCATCTGGAAAGGACTGAAAAACGCAAACTTAGTAGTCTCATTATCCTGAGTGTATACTTGTTGAACTTTCCTTGTTCATTTCATTTCATTTCATTTATTTTCCACATTAAAAACCAGAAAAATATACAAGGTAACAGATTACATTGTACACATTTGACACATAGAGCAAATGAAAAACAGATACATAAGCATAAAAGAACAATGAAAATCTACATCAGTTAAGAATCATCAACATTAAAACATAAAAAGGTATGTAATGTAGATGGGGCTAGAAAAAGCGAAGCTTATCGAGTCTAGCCCCGGTAGCAATGAAGGGGAAGTCCACCCTGAGAATGTGTGTGGCCAAGTAAAGGCGGAGTAAACCCATCCTCAGGGTAGACTCTCCCTTCAAATGTCTGGTTTTTATAATTAGATTAAATTGACCCGATGATAACATAATTGCGATTTGAAACATAATAATAATTGTTATTAAATTGATATGACTATTTAGAATTGCAAAGATATTGTTTTGTATTTATACTTAAATTGTCGTAATGATGCAGATTTTTTGAGACTGTCATCTAAAGTAGACCACGTAAGGTAACCCTGATACTTAACACTTCTTTGGCCAGTAGCAGTTCTGTAATAAATGCTATACAAATTCTTGGAGTTTCGGGTGTTACAAAAATCTAAACCAGTTTTGAAGTGAGTTTGGTAATAGTCCCTTTTCAGACCTGTACATAAATTCTCCCAGTTGTAACCTACCTAATTCATATACAGTAAAAACCCTTAATTGCTTAAAGATATTGTTGGTATGGGCCAAATAATGAGACTTGGCAACTATGCGTTGTGGCGTTGTGGCGTGCACCTGTAATCCAGCTTACAGTGGAAGTTACAAACTGATTCAGCCGAGGACGCAGGTTCGAAACTGAGTCACGTCTTTCGGATGGTGACGTTAAAGGTCGGTCCCCAGACGTAAATAATCATATCTGATTGATACACGTCTGTAAAAACCAAATACACACACACACACACACACACACACGGCAACTATGCGTATTACACGTTTTTGCAACAAATGTAAACGATTTAACAATGTATTTGATGCATTTATCCATAGCATATTACCATATTGTAAATGAGGAAGAATTAATGAATTGTATAGCAAAAGCAGTACCTTTGACGGTAATACAAATTTCAGTTTTGACATAACTCCAGTAATTCTCGAGATCTTCAATGCAATATCATTAATATGTAAATACCATGATAACTTGTCATCAATATTAACTCCCAAGAAGCGGGCACTATGTTCTAATCTTGCTTTAAGGGCTCTAGTGAATCAACAAAATTAGGAGTAAGTAAGTTCTTATCATATTGTTTATTCAATGGTGCAAAATGCATAAAATTTGTTTTCTCAATGTTTATCCTTAACCCATTCACATTGTACCAAATATGAACCTTTTGTATGTCTTTATTCATATTATGGACAAGAGTATCTAGTTTCTTCTCGCTTAAAGAGACATTGGTGTCGTCTGCAAAAATAATGTATGACAAAGTTGAGGAAACATTTGGCAAATCATTTATATATAGAATAAACAACAGTGGCCCAATTATTGACCCTTGGGGCACTCCGCATATAACTTCTTTTTCAAATGAAGTTGCATTATCATAAACAACATATTGTTTTCTTTCCTTCAAATAATCCTTTATCCACTGTAATGGCAAACCCCTCACACCATAGTACTCCAATTTGGATAATAAGGCTTGATGATTAATGGAATCAAAAGCTTTTGAGATATACAATGACAAACAGAGTGAATGTTTGCTATCATCAAGGGAAGTAAGTGTTTGGTCCAAAAAATATGTCAAGGCCAATATAGTTGAATGACCAGATCTGAAGCCATATTGAAAATTCGACAAAATCCCTCGTTTATCCAATGTAAGACAATAATCGAGAGTAAAATAATTTTTCCAAGATTTTGGAGAAAACGGGCAAGAGTGACACCGGTCTATAATGACAAAACTGCTCGAGGGAGCCTTTCTTATAGATCGGAGTCACCCTCGCCAGCTTCATACTGTGAGGGAATTTACCAGTGGAGAGGGAAAGGTTAAAAATATGTAGGAGTGGAGCAAGAATGAAATAGATTGATTCTTTAATGACAGAAACAGTTATATTATCATGACCAGGACTTTTACCTATTTTCGATGCCTTCACTATATCTATAATTTCATGGCCTTCTATTGGTTTCAGAAACATTGACTGTTGATATTGACCATACATATAAGATCTACACTTCAGCATGTCAATATTACTTGTATCTGTGAACATTGTCCCAATGCCTATGAAATATTCATTGAAGTTGTTTGCAATATCAACAGGATCTGTAAGTTTCTTTTTATTTTCATCACGAAAACAGTCTTGGTTCTTTTTTTTTATTCCCCTATTCAACATATTGTTAATAACATTCCAGGTTCGTTTACTGCAATTACTTTCGTCAAACTGCTTTGCGTAGTAAGATTCTTTTGACCTTCGAATAATTGAAGTTAAAGTATTTCGATACTGTCGGTATACTTTTTTCCTGTATGCAGAAGGGTTCTTCAAATACTTTTTGTATAGCTCTATCTTTTTCTTACATGATTTCAATATTGCTAATGTAATCCATGGTTTAGATTCCCTTTTTCGGCAACGCTTTTCTTTCAAAGGAAAACAAGAATTCTGTATGATATTGAATTCACTTAGAAATACTTCATAAGCTCTGTCACATGATTCTTCATGCATCACATATTCTGAAGAATGTTCAGTCAGGGCAACCCTAAATTTTTCAAAGTTTGAGCGAGACATGTATCTTGTATAAGTTTTATTACATTGATCGCGCTTAAGCCATTCACTATGTTTTGACCGATTGAAAACAAAAATTGGAAGGTGGTCTGAAATGTCTGCCAGTAAAATACCGCTTTTTAACACTAGACTTGTGTCATTGACAAAAATATTGTCAAGAGTTGAACTTGACTGAACTATTCTTGTTGCCTTTGTTATGAGAGGGGCATAAGAGTGAGAAAAAACCATTTCCAAAAAAGAGTTGACATGTTGGTCAGAGTGTACATCCAGTAAGTTTAGATTGAAATCGCCTAAAAAGTAGCATGTTTTATTTTCGCGACCAACTTTCTCTAGAATATTGTTAAGATCTGTTAAGATCTCACGATCAATTGGGCAAAAAGAATTTCCGTTTCGGTTTAATAAAATTTGGAGTGGACTATTAGATTATTATTATTAAAGTCAACACAGCTCTGAGAAGGAGGTCTATAAATTACTGCAATTATCAAGTTTTTACTATTACTGTGAGCTACCTCAGTGAAGTAAGATTAAATATTTTCATTAAATACAGACAGATCAGTTCTTTCCTTAATATGAAATGAAGTTTTAGCAAACATTCCAACACCTCCTCTACGGGATGATCGCCCTTTTCCATAATATTCGTAGCCAGCAAGTGACAATAGACAATCTGGACCTTTCGAAAGCCACGTTTCGCTGAGCAGAATAAAATCAACTTTACACTTTAGCAAATCTAGAAACTCAGACATAGTATCAAAGTTTGTATTGAGACTGCGGCAATTAATATGCATTAAGGATATGTATTGTTCATCCAATAACAAAATTTCGTTATTAAGTTGATCAGCTAAGTAATACTCTGTTTCTTTGTCTATTATATTGTTCATTAGGTCTGTGCCGAAGTTATCAATGGCACTATCATTGCATGATTCTAGTAAATCTTTCAAATCAAAATTAAAAATAGGTAGGTGAGATAAGATAATGACAAATAAAAGTACGAACACAACTCATGAAAAAAAATTAAAAAATACAAGAGATGTATAAAAATATCAAGATTCAAAAATCGACCCATCTGGAATTTTCTAAAAGTTTTTAAAAATTTCACAACTTGACACAATTATTTGTTTCTTTCCGTGCACAGTATTTCATACGGTATAATTTCTTCACAACAGTACTTACAGCATGCATGCTGAATTATGAATCACAGAGCCCAGAGGTCTTCGCGACAGGTGATCAGCTTCTTGGCAGCTTTGCTCCCGTTTGTTGTTGGTACCGCGACAAATATCCTTCCCTCCGATGACCATGCCGCAGAAACCCGTTGTTCCTTGTATTTGTTGTATGCTTCTTGAAGTAGAGCACGACTCCTTGCGGTAAGATCCTCTTGTATGGTGATACCTGTCTGATCCATACAGTCAGAACATAGAAAAGCTTTTCTCTGATCAACGAACTGCTCTGTCACCTCTGTGGCATCGCCTTGACGTGGACCCCAGGGCACATTATGTTTCTACAGCATCATCAGAACATTAAATGTGTCTAACGATTTGAAAATATTATATGTATGTCACTGAAGAGTACTTCGTCGTAGGCCTAATCTAGAAAGAAAGATCTCCCTAGCCTCTCCATTTGTCACCAAATATACGATAGGTTGTATCCATGTGGTGGATACTGCAAACTTATCCAAGATGATGAGAGCATTCGATGCACTGGCGCCTGGGACAGTCCTGATGATACAAAATGGTGTCCACCCAAGTACGAACGACCAGGAGATAAGAAGAATAGTTAGGACTCCTTTATATCGCTGGATGATTTTTGGTTTGCCTTTTCTCTGCCGACGGTCATACCCACTCTGGACCCGACGGTTAGGACGTTGTTCCATGTGATTGGGTGCTATGTTTTTAACATGGGGGGCTACTTGCACCTCGATATTGTCAATGGCTCTTGACTGCTGGCGCACAATTCCAATGAGCTTGATGGAGATCACGGTCAAAAGGGCAAATGTCACGATCACGGGGGCAAGAAATAACATAGAATTCATAACTTCGACCAAGTCGACAGTACCGATATTAAAAGTAGTATTGAAAATACATTGTTTTACGCGAAGCTGATAGAAAGGTGAAGCATCGAAAGGAAGCGAGGTTCCCGATATCAGCAGAATCAGAATCGATGTGACCAAAATAGCCACTCGGAATCTTGTCGGTGTAATAATGCTGTAAAAGCGCAGGGGGCGGCTAATTAGTAGATACAGAGTGAAGCTGATGCCAGATATACATGCCATGATGGCAATGAACGTTACATAGGTAGGAAACACAAAAAGTCTTGTCAAAAGAATGCAGGAGTTCAAGTCGTTAAAACGAAACCAAAATATAGACCACATGTTCCAAAGAAGTCCAAAAGCGAGATCCAAAACAGCCAGAATTCGATAAAGTACTTTCATGATATCCTGCATCTTCTTCTGTTGATTAATGATGACTATGACAATGATATTTAGAAAGGATGAGCAGAAAATTAAAAACACACCAGCACCCATATTCCAAGAAGACTGAAAAGTAGAGCTTTCTCGAGTCAGGTTCGATGCCATCTTCTCCGGGAAGCAATGTCCATGACTATTTCATGTTATCATGTTTTATACGAGCAAAACGCGTAAAGGAAAACAAAAGTAGAAGTAGGAGCCTGTTTGTCCTAATTGAACGGTTGGTGAATTACAACACCTGTATTGATCTTAAAAGCATCAGTTCCATTCGTCAAGATTTAATCAGTGGATGCTCAACGTGACTTACATATAATTTCATGTTTTAAGGCATGGGTACTGTTTACCTTGCTGTACCTGTCATGTAGACAAGAAACGCTTAATTTCTTTGCCAAACCAAAAATAAAGCCTTTGTGCTGAAGGAAGCTACAACACAATACCTTACTGAATATAACTTTGATATAAAGAATTGTATTTCTACATACGATTGCACTCCATTGGCATAATTGTTTCCGTATCATTTGGTTTTTGATAGGTTTTGTGGCTACGCTGTATAAACACAAGCTATACTTGTGATGCATTTACCTGTTTACTTACGTTTGAAGGACAAAATGCTCTAACGCTATAATCGATAATATATATTTCATAAGGCAAAAGTCCACACATTTTTCTCGAGGTTAAATTTGAGAACTTGTTAATGCTTGATTTACTCTCGATCAAAAATCAATGGGCTGAAATTTCGCTATTTTTTTTCTCGTATATTGAGTGTGTTTAATAGTTTGTTTGATCATGTTTTGTTTGTAAATCTTGATTTTTCTTGTTTCATATAGCCTGAATCCTTTGATCGAAAGAATTACCTCAAACCATATGACGCCTTCATAATGTCAGATATACAAGAGGAAAGAAAATTATTTTCATTTGAAATTCGTCGATTCTTCAGTATATATGCAGACGTAATATAATACATGTAATACGTAATGGAGAAAATCGTGACGCGCTCTGTTATTTAAAGGGAAAATGCGCTAACAATCGATTTGTTTGTAGAAAATAAATAACCTTAAGTTTTATCAAACTTCAAATTTACCAGAGGTCGATTTCTTAAAAATTCAGAAGAGTGAACCTGATGTAATTTTTGAGCAGGTCTCCTGATATTTTTTAACATAGATTTTAAAAATCGCGTGGAAACGTGCTGTTGACGGGATAACTGTATGCTTATTGCCGTGCCGTGACCAACCACAACATTTGATTTAAAAAAGTCGGTGAAATGCAAACACACAGACGTGATCACTGACAAAAAAATGGCGAGATCACTTTAAACATAAATAATTGTATGAATCTGTATAATCCTCATTTTTGAGGATTAAGCCCGTTTTGGAATGAAACTGCGGTCGACCGTCTATTTTTGCCCGTTTAATACAATTTAACGATTCGAATTCAATGCGATACACATTACTGCTAACAGAACACATATTTTCATCTGTATTGGTTACTACATTTTCTAATGCAAAAAGCCATTTTTCCTCTAGAGAACTCTTTCAGATGTTTTATTCCAAAGGGAGCTAAATCCAAAAATGTTCGTTAAAATGATTTGGATATGTTAAATTCATGGACATTTTACACTGATTGCCTAGGATGGTAATTGCACCATATAGGCCTACCACAACAAACGAAAAATCATAAAACCTAGCTTGAGGAAACGTGGTCAAAATATAAAAAAATCGTAATCACCACAGTGGATTTAAATGCACACTGCAATACTTGTAGCTACTTGCGCCCTCTATATAACAAACAATGCCTAATCGGTGACCATTGGTCCCCCATGATCCTCTTTTTCTTATGTTAACTGAGAGCTGAGTTGATGAGATAACCACCTGTTCAGTGACCTTGTAGGGCGGTCTAATCCCTCCTGTAAACTATGGCAGATAAGCTTTAAATCCTATTGGAATGAAACGAGTTTGGGTTTAGCTCCTTTTGGAATGAAAGGAAAATTTGAAATCGAAGTTGTCTACGTTTCGAATTATATTTGTATATGCGATACAGTGCAATTTGATCCATAATATATTTTGGTGCACTTTTCAGTCCAACGATAATCATGAATAATCAAACAGTGACATTAATCATCAGGAAGATGCAATTAGTCAAATTAATGCACGTCATGACATTAATTCTTAGCTCGACCCAAAATGACTCTTTCCCACAAATAGTGTCAACGTATGATACTGAAGAGCAAATTACTTCTGCTTACTTTCTACGAGGGTACGATGTTGTGCTTAAATATAAGGAGCGCCAACACAAATCTGATATTTTTCGGTATGACCTTTATTTGCACAAGTGAAAGTTTTACCACGAATACGCTTACTGTCTTAAAATCCTACCAACTGAATTATCTTACAATAGCGTTTGCAACTTTTGAGCATACGTTGAGGCTGAGCACCGTGTTTTTTAAATTTCACCATTAAATACTAGTAAAGATTTCTTTAGTTCCATTTTTTTCTTCTCAAAACGTTTCCATTTTAATTGACATGATCCATCATGAAGTCTAGCATTATGCTTAAACTGTTTTCTTCCAACTTGCTGTCCCTGTCTTTAAACACAGTAAGTAATTATACAGATGATTAATCTGGACAGAATGATTTGTGCCTCTTTTAATCTAAGTACTTACAACTGCGCAAAGCGTAGATTCTTCATAATTCAAATCGGAATCCACGCGGATGTAACCGTGGTTACAGTCGAATTGACGTTTGCCTATGACCGAATTTACTTTGAAAGCAATAATGTATTTTTGATTAAACTCTTGTAAATCAGTGGTTCGTTTAATATTTGATGGGTTATTAACGTCTCAATGTGAAACTAAATCAAGTTGTCAGTCACTTTCCACCATTTGATATCTATTACTTAAGGGTGCTTATTCAGAACAGATTCAGAACAGATTCAGACCATCGTGAGCTTACTTTTGAAACAGGCGTAATTATAAATGAACTTGTATGCTGTCGTTAACGAAGTTGAATTTATTGTTCTACAGTGAGCTAATATTGATCGTATCACTTGTTTCACACTGTAGTCAGCACAAATCCACTTTTCTTTTGAACGGAATCTTGAACTTCAGTTGCATTTCTCTAGAATCGACCTGAGAATAAAAGGTATACCGACTAATTCAACCTGGAGCCAACGGTTCTCTTACAATAAATCGACTGACTAGCCTTCAAAACTCCTATCTGGCATTTTCCTGGTACTTACAAATCAGAGCTGGCAGCTGAAATGGCAATAGAGCCTGATGCCGTTAGGATCCTTATGATAACTTTGTCTTTAGTTTTAAACACGATCGTCATGGTTGTTATTAGACGCCAAAAGGAGCTTCAAGAATATATGCGAGTTCTTTACCAGATACTTGCTGTATCGGATATGATTTTAGGAAGCACTTGGAACCTATGGAACATGTTTTGGATACAAAGTTCCAACGAGAAGATTTGTACCATCGTAAGCATGACATTCTCCTTTGTGTATCAGGTGTCTATAATATCTGTAATGGCTTGTCTCAGTGGGACCTGTTTAAATCTTTATCTTCTCGTCACGAGGCCTTTACGCTATTATACAATTGTAACAAGGACCCGATTCTACACAACGCTTACCTCCGTATTCTTGGTGAATATACTTATCTCTGGAATCTATTTGCCTATCCCTGATTCACCTTTTATCAAAATCTTGATTGAACGTTGCGTAGCGCAGAACAACCACATCAAGACAGATCAGTGGGCTTCAGTCGTTCACACCGTTATTCATGTCTTTCCAGTTTGCGCGACAATGCTTTTTACAACAGTATTCTATATCAGATTGCTGGTCATTGCATGTCAAGTTAATAATGTTGTGGCCATTCCTGAAATCCCTCGTTTCCTTGCCAACAATGTTAACATGGAGAATCGAAATCACTTTCCAGGAGATCGTGGTCCCAGTGACACGCCGGAAAATGCGCAAATTCGCGTTGAACGAAACGGCAACTTTAATCTTGATCGGTTGCGCAAAAGAGGGCTAAAAGGTTTCGTAACAGTATTTCTTTTAACTAGTTCGTTTTATATTGCATGGCTACCTTACGTCTTCTCATATGTCATTACAGCCATATCTATTGATTCTTCAACATTGTATATCCTGGACATTCTATCAGGGAGCAGTGCATGCTTACAGCCAGTGATCTACCTGTTGACCAATGCTGAAGCGAGATGCATGTGCTTGAAAGCTCTCGGTCGGTGCTTCAAACAAATGACATGTAAGAAAGTTTGAATTCTTAGATCGAGTTTGTTGCGAAATACTCCACTGAAATCGAAACGAAATGCCCCTCTCCCCCATTGAAAGCTGAGTAATATACTGATAATGAACGTCTCCATCAAGCTTTGAAAACAAAACTTGCAATAATTCAGTCATGTACATACGTCGCTATACGTGTATATATACACACACTTTAATAATCAAGTTTAGCCATGTGATAAAAGTCGTTCATATATGTTGAGAAGGTGTTCATATATGAAGGAATTAATAAAATCAGATTAAATCAATGCAGAACTCCAAAGACGTTATTGGCAATGTCAAGTGTTCTATATAACGTCGATTTTTAAACGTCATTTATAATTTTTAGGTGTGATAATGATATATCATATTTTCTCATCGTGACATTATGCATTAAATCACACCCCAGCTCGATTATGCTAACGAAAAAGAATACGAATTATGTAGTCAAAATATTTAGATGTTTCATTAACGGGTACTTTTTAGTCAGATGTCAAATGTAAATGTTATTATTGTAATTAAAATGATGAATGTCATATTAATAAACGTGATATCTTTTTTGAAAAGATAAAAGAGAAAGCACTAGTTTGAATCAAATCAAATCAAAGGAAGTGTAAGTTTTATTTTGAATGAGTGCTGGTAAAAAAAAAATTCGGTGAAAAATGGTTTCCAATTAGAGTGGACCTACTGATACAACAATATTCTGTAGGCAGACTCTTTATAAAAATATCAACTATTACACACAAACTATTGTTATAGATATTCTTAATGCAAATGTGTTAATAGCTCAAGGATCTTTGTCTTCGAAATCACCCGTAATTGCACTACAGAACAAGACACGTAACCAAAGTTAACTTTCATTCTTTACTACTACTGTACTATACCTGATATTGATGCAAACCAGAGTATAATGTCGGGAAATGGTCTGAATTACATTGTTCTATTTAGATAATCGACAAGATACCCTTCATATCAAAACATTAATAACTGTAGTTTACGTACAGTGTACCATTTTTACGAGGTCACGATTGACCCTGTCCTTGTTTTAAGATTGATGATTATATTGGCGTACTTACTTCTTAGAATATAAAAGATAAAGGTTTGGTAAATTCTCTGCTGACTAAAGCTTATGTAACTAAAAGCATAAGCTATACATTTAAAAAGTATTTAGATCCCCCTTCCATATCAGGAATGCTGCGAGACCAGTTCATGGCAGGCGTACAATAATCCTGGAGAGAAGACCAATTAGATTTAAATTACAGTGATAACAGTTTCTTTAACTTTACTCTATTCATCTGTCTCGTAGCGCCGGCCTTCTCCTTTAACTTTAAACCAACAAAAATTCTCCTTTTTTCTCTCTCTCGGGGTCGTTCAAGAGTAAAGGTTTAAAGACAGACCAGAAGACTTAGTCTGGATAAGAACAAAGAACAAATAACTCTCAAATATACCAGTAAGCACGCCCATGGCTACCAACTCGCTCAGCATTACCCAAGGTGTACCCTGGTCTATGGAGGCTTACTTTAAACTGACGGATGACCTTTAAGCAGTCCAGTTTACACCTGTCTGAGTGAGTGTCTTCTGAGGAAGGCCCATCCCCTGAAATAGAGAGGATGGTCGCGATTTGGGTTAGATAGTCCAAAATGGAAAAGCGGGGAAAGAATCATCGGTCGTGATGGAGTCTTGGATGCCACAAGATCGGAAACACGTCATGCCCTGTTTTCACACAGGGGAAACAAATCTTTAGAGCTGATTAGTTTAAAGAGCTTTAAACTAATCAGCTTTTGGGTCGCAGTAGGGCCACTGTGCATTGTGTGTTTACTATCAGGCAGATTGGCGAGCGCTAATTGGTGCACCCCAGTAAGGGACGTATAACCGTTGACACACAAAATGTCTTGCCTCTTTAAATAGATACGGACTTCGTATCTGCAGCCTGCTCTGACCGGCGTATTTTATACGGTCTTTTTGTATGAGGTTGTTAGTGTGTGTGTGTGTGTGTGCGTGTGTGTGTGTGTGCGTGCGTGTGTGTGTGCGTAAGTGTGTGCATGTGTATGTTTTTGTTTGTATTACACATTCAGAGGAATAAAACCAAATTACATTTTTTTTTTTAATAAATTTTAAAAAATGTGTGTTTTATATGTGTAAGAATGGAGAGCGAAATAGGGAAAAGACGAATAAAGTTACCAGTAATGATGGCATAATTTAAGTTCCCAAATCAAAATTAAATGTCAACTCCTCAGTTTTCCGACAAAATCTAAATATTGCAATTATTTGTATTCATTTATCTATTTATTTATTCATTTACTTATTCATTTATTTATTTTATCAATTTATTTACCTATTTATTTATTTAGTCTTATTCTACCAAGTCGGATTCATCAGTAACGCCACTGTTTTACATAAATCCTCGCAAAAAGACATTATAAATCAAGATACAAATATTACAAACAAAACATGATCAAACAATAATATACGCGACAAAAAATGCACAATTTGAACCAAGAGTGAGTTTATATCGAGATTAAATAATGCATAAACAGATTCTGTAATCGATTTCGAGAAAAATATGTAGACTTTTGCCGTTTTAAATAACTGTCATAGATAATACTGTTAGAGCTTTTAGTCATTCAAGCGTAAACTTTAACATGTTAATGCATCACAAGTATAAATTGTATTCATATGGCATAACCATGAATCTTATCGAAAACCAAATGATATAGAAATTATTATGCCAGGGCAATCGTATGCAGGAATACAGCTTTTTTTGTTAAAGTTATATTTACTTAGGTTTTGGTTTTAGATACATTCAGCACAAAAGCTTTTTTTTTTTGGTTCGGCAACGAAATTCAGTCTGCCCAAAACAGACATGCATCCTCTTCATTTCGGTTTTTTCTCACTAATTGAATATGCCATTGCTTAGTACGTGTTGTGATTGATGCAAGTGATAGGTAATCTTTAAGGCTGTCACAATTTACTGAATCATCAGAATTTTCGCCAGATATCTCACGTGGCAGGTACATCAAGGTAAATAGAACCCATGCTTTAAAAACATGAAATTGTATGTAAGTCACGTTGAGCATCCACATATTATATCTTGATGAATAGAACTGATGCTTTTAAGATCGATACAAGTAATGTAACTCGCCAAACCGTTCGTTTATATGACAGACAGACTCCTAATCGTTTTTTCCTAAATATGAGCGAGTGCCCGCAGTTTGCTCGTATAAAAACATGATAACATGAAATAGTCCTGAACATTACTCCCCGGAGAACATGGAATCAAACCTGACTCGAGAAAGCTCTACTTTTCAGTCAACTTGGAATATGGGTGCTGGTGTATTTCTAATTTTCTGCTCATCGTTTTTTAATATTGTTGTTATAGTCATCATTAATCAACAGAAGAAGATGCAGGATATCATGAAAGTACTTTCGACTTCTGGCTATTTTAGATCTCGCTCTTGGACTTCTTTGGAACATGTGGGCCATATTTTGGTTCCGTTTTAGCGACTTGAACTCCTGCATTCTTATAACAAGACTTTTTGTGTTTCCAACCTATGCAACTTTTATTGCCATCATGGCATGTATATTTGGCATCAGCTTCAGTCTGTATCTACTGGTTAGCCGCCCCCTGCGCTTTTACAGTATTGTCACACCGACCAGATTCCGCGTGGCTCTAGTGGTCACATCTCTTCTGATTCTGCTAATATCGGGGACCTGGCTTCCTCTCAATGCTTCACCCTTTTATCAGTTTAGCGTAAAACGATGCATTTTCTATACTCAATTTAATATCGATAATATGAACTTCGTAGCAATTATGAGTTCTATGTTATTTCTTGCCCCCGTGATCGTGACGTTTGCTCTTTTGACCGTGATCTCCATCAAGCTCATTGGAATTGTGCACAAACAGTCAAGAGCCATCGACAATATCAAGATGCAGGTAGCCCCCCGTGTTCGCAACGCAGCACCCAATGACATGGAACAACATCCTAACCATCGGCTTCGGAATGGGTATGGCCGTCAGCAAAGAAAACGCAAACCAGGAATCATCCGGCGATATAAAGGAGTCCTTACTATTCTTCTTATCTCCAGCTCGTTCATACTTGGATGGACACCATTCTGTCTCATCACGACCGTCCAAGGCACCAGTGCATCGAATGTTTTCGTCATCTTAGATAAGTTTGCAGTATCCACCACATGGATACAACCTATCGTATATTTGGTGACAAATGGAGAGGCGAGGGAGATCTTTCTTTCTAGATTAGGCCTACATCGAATTATTCGTTAGTAAAAGACATTGAATATTGTCAAATTGTTAGACATATTTACTGTTCTATTGATGCTGTAGAAACATAATGTGCCCTGGAGTTCCTTTAAAGGGGATGCCACGGAGGTGACAGAGCAGTTCGTTGATCAGAGAAAAGCCTTTCTATATTCCGGGTGTATGGATCAGACCATTACCCAGGGTAATGAGACTACTAAGTATGCTTGTTTCAGTTCTTTCTAGACGCCTCGTTGCAGAGAGTTTCACTTCTCTTCAAATTGCAAACTTGCATATGGCTCCGAATAGTCTCATTGGACAACGCCCCCTATCGTCAGAGTCCAGCAGCCTAACATGTTAGCCAACTGACTTTTACCCAAAAAAAATCGTTAAAAATTCTCTTTTTGTTTAAACCAAAAGCACATCCACCCCGACGTACGTTGACACTAGCTCTTTCATTGGAACCCTCATGTCTCATTGACTTTTGAAATGGTCAAAATAGGTCGTTAGCTCGCCATTGCCTATATAACACATGTCAAACAAGTCGAACTTGGACGCAATTTGCTACGCTATTGTAAGGTTATAGGTCAAGCACAGGAAGGATAACAAGCATGAATTATAATAGATCAGTTCTGTTCGGTTCATTATGTCCATTTCAGCCAACCCCCCATCGTATTTTTTCCATTTAGTATAGGCAAGCATTTTGCCAAGGTAAGCAAAAACATGAATATTCATGATCGCAGCACATCAAACTCCCCTACTTTAAGTCAAGTATTTCATTGTATTATGAAGTTTGGTAGGTTTATTTTAATAACTGTTTAATTATCAGATATCAATGATAGTTTAAAGATATGGAAAATGTTCTTATATTTTATATTTAGCAACGCAATCTCACATACAAATTCACTACCAAGTGTCGTCTAATCCACCGATTGCTGTCTGCTATTACGTCCAGCGAGCGAAAATGAGACAACCAGAGCAATATGCGACTGCTCTGGAATCAAAGGAAAGGGGAAATGTTTTCAGAACATTGACAAATATTTGAACTACTGCTATTTCCAAGAAGGTTAACACAAGATCCACGACATCAAACAAATTAAGGTTCTTTCGGAATATCCTAGTTTTCCTGTGATTCGGGGAAGGCTATGAAGGATACGAAGTCTTGCCCAAGGATGACCTGGAACTATGCATTCATGGGTAGGATCGTTCAGCTCCCGTAAAGACCCGCATATCATTAGTCTACTCTGCAACCCTTCAAAGGATGCCCGGGAATCATATCATTATCCCTTCCTCCATGACTCTACGGCTTCTTAACTCCTAGACATAAATCATGAATATAAACTAAACATGGAATGATAACTCTGAAATCAACGGCAATGAGATGCATTTTCAGGTCATCCACAAACATTTTGGGGACTGCCACGGTGTATGCTTAAGAATTGTGAAAATGTTACTGTTTGATAATTCAATGTTATTATTGGACTAAAAAGTGCATCTGACACATCCAAATCGAATGCAATAAAAGGCATTCAAAATGTTTTTTCAAAAGGTTTGTTTCAAATTTCCTTATTTCTAAAAGGATATAAATCCTCTTTGACGATTACAGATTTATAAATTTGAACCACGATTCCTTCAGCTAAGTTGTACAATATTTGTTGTTAATGATACAGTCCCTAGTCTAGACGTTCAGTCCAAAAAAATTCAAACAAATTACGTATTCAGAGAATTTAACGATTATTTTGTGATCTTGCTCCTTTTGGAATGAAACATCTGAAAGCGTTTTTCACTAGAGGAAAAAATGACCTTCAAAAAAAGAATAATTCAGTAACCAATAAACATTAGAAAACATGATAAAATATGTTCTGCTAGCAGTCTCTGTGTTTCGCGTTGAATTTGAATCGTGATAATGGATGTGCGTGGATGTGTGCGTACGCGCGTGGGTGTGCGTGTGTGTGTGTTTTCATTCTCTAGCGGTACCAAAGTGGATCATATCGGAAATACAGAAAATATGTTTTGAATTTATATGGAATGGGAAAGATCGAATTTAAAAGATTGATATTATATCAAGATTGTAATGAAGGAGGGTTACGAATAACTCATTTTGGCTCGTTTGTAAAAACCCAACCGGGTAATGTGGGTGAAAAGACTATTGTACGGAGAAAAATCTATGAGATGGAAGTTATACTTTGATTTCTGCTTCAAGATGGTAGGGGGTAGATTTATTTTTTTGAGTAACTATGATTCCAAGTTATTCAGTTTCAAAGTACCTAATTTCTGTTTAGAAATGATCAAAGCATGGGAAGAGTGTTGAAGGTTGTAGGAATTTTGAAGTAAAGAATAATCAAATTATTTTTAACAATAAAGATTTCTTATTGAAAAAGAAAATGATTTTTGATGAGGAGTTGTTTACATGCAATATAATTTCAATTCAAGATATGTTTGCTGAAAATTTAATGCGGGCAATATTTCATTTTCACATTTGGGGTTAAAAGTAAACAACAATTTTGATGTATGGAACTTTGGGGGAAGCTATTTTGAGAAGCGGAAACAAGTATAACTGGGGTTTAGTGGATGTAAGAGAGTATGATATTTTAATGCAGTTTAACAGTACTGTGAAGCTCCTCAGAGATGTATTGTCGAGGGTAAACTTGAGAAGTTACAAAATTCATTTGTCTTGAAGATTCATGATGGACGGGAATTTTCAGATCTTTCATATGAGGTATGTAGGTATATATTTAGTAGGCCTAGGAAGGTTACTCTTGTTAATAGTGTAGTGGTACGCTCATTTGGGCTAAAGGGGGCGCTAGAGCCATAGAAGAGCCGGGCTGGGTTGATTAATTGTACGATTATTAGTTTGACTTGGTATACACCTAAAAGTTAAATAGCATTAATTATGTTTCCAATAGTATGCCGGGAACGGGTAAACAACCCCTGGTTTTGAATTCTTGCATAAGATTAAAGTGTTCATTTCGATAAGCACGTTGGAAATGAATTCCTGCATCAAGATGTACAGGTGTTCATTTCCAATAAAACGTTAGACAATAAACTGTTTTGCCGGGGACGCGACATTCTTCCGAAGAGATAGACTCCTCCCATTTGTTTCGGTGACTAGTTCAAATTACTCGTATCTATGATGCTCTGTAATTGGTTATAATTGATTAAAGGTATAACTCCTCTCTTAATTGGTCGGAAGACCTAAGGGTAATTGTATTAATCACGTCTTGTAATTGGTTGGCTTCGTAAGGGGTCCTCCTGGTTGGCTAGTGATATCTAAGCCTCGTCGGGTGCCGCAGTATTTAAATGCCATGTGCGGGGTTTTGTAGTCATATTATTTGAGAGTATATTATTTGATAGTAGATATTATTTGAGAGTTTATTTCATTCCGTTATCATGTTTAGGATGTGCTGCTAGTTTACTGTCAATATGGCTGCCCAGTCTCTGAGAGAAGCAGCTTATTTACAATGTTTATATAATAATAATAATAATACTCTTCGTTTGCAACAATTGGAGCTTCGGCTGACTTATATATTTAATAAAGTGGACTTCAACTGTAATTCCGAGCTTCTTGTGTTTTCATTTATATTCGAACTTGTCATCTTCAACTCATTAACTGGCCCACCACAATAGACTAAAAGATATTCAGTATGAACTGCTTCATGGAGCAATATATACTAGAGAACATTTATTCAGATTCGGCTTTGTTGTAGATAACTTGTGTTTATTTTGTAAGCAAAAGATAGAAACATATTTACACTTGTTCTGGGGGTGTGTACATGTTAAAAGATTATGGCAAAATGTAATAGCCAAGTTTGAGCTAAGGGAATTAAGGTCTATCGACTGGATGAATATTCATTTAGGGTTGTCCGGTAATTTCCCACGAATAAAGATTTTTAATACAATTATTTTGCAATGAAATATTGGATATAATTATAGATGCAGGGGAAAGTCCGTAATATTGTCTTTGGGGGAGTTTCAAAAAGAACTGTTGTGATTTAGGGAAGAAGAAAAGAATTTTGCAGGGAGGGCAGATAAGATGGCCTTACATTTACAGAAGTTTTTATGAACTTTTAACACTGGGGTATTGTGGCTATTGTAGCCTCGTTTAAATGATTTTTGTTTTTTAATATTGTAAATAGATTGTTTCTGTTTGTCTGTCGCTCCAATTTGGGGTATTTTGAGGTGGCTAGGAACGGTGTGTAGTGGAAGTGTGGTCGGTGGTGTGTGTGTCCTTTAGTGGGGAGGGGGGGGGGTAGTAGTGTGTTTGGTTGGGTGGGGTCATTTGTTTTATGTTACAACTGATTTCATTTTTGTTTGCATCAATTGTACAATCTATGTAATGAAAAAAATTTGAATTCATGTCAAGGAAAACAACTGTATGTTATTTCGAAGATTAATTTGTATTGTTTGGAATCAATAAAAAAAAAAAATATTGGAAAAAAAAATGTATATGTGTTTTATGTTTATTTATTTATTTATTTATTTCTAATCTTTTGTCAGGGTAGCCCATTCACCAATAATTAGTGGTCTTCCATGGGGCCCTGAATAAACATGAACATATTTACATCAAAAAGCATAACGTTTATACAGAACAGTCAAAATAAAGTACATGTACATTTAGAAAGATATAACACAGCAATAATAGACGTGGCAGAAATAACACTCGCTTGCAAAAAAAACATATATCATTTACCTAGTTTAACAGTAATGCCAATAGGATAATATTGATTAAGTCGCAAAAATGTGAATAAATCATGTTAATATAATAGAACATGCACGTATGTATGTGTTTGTTTGGCTGAGCCATTCTCAAATTACAACTTTGTTTAAGCAATCTCTTAAATGAATTGACAGAGGAAGCCGTTCTCATCGAATTATCTAGCTTATTCCATTCAAATATAGAAGAAACAATTGGCACACCTAATTTGATGGTTGATGGATCGAACTTGGCTCCTTTGAATTAAATGGAGAGCGAAATAGTGAAAAGACGAATAAAGTTACCAGTAATGATGACATAATTTAAGTTCCAAAATCAAAATTAAATGTCAACTCCTCAGTTTTCCGACAAAATCAAAACTTTGCAAAATGTAAATGTTTATTTATTTACTTATTCATCTATTTATTTCTTTATTCATTTACCTATTTATTTATGTAGTCATATTTTACCAAGTTGGGTTCATCAGTTATAACACCACTGTTTTACAAAAATCATTGCAAAAGGACATCATGATACAAGATACAAATATTAGAAACAAAACATGATCGAACAAACAGTTAGACACAAATGATATAAGAGACAAATAATAGCACAATTTGAACCCAATCAGTTTATATCAAGAGTAAATCATGCATAAACAGAGTCTGAAAACAACCTCGAGAAAAATCTGTGGACTTTTGCCGTAAATGCCATCGATAATAGTGTTGGAGCTTTTAGACATTTAAAGCATTACAAGATTAAATTATATTCATATGGCATAACCATAAATTAATTCAAAAATCAACTGATACAGAAACAATTATGCCAGTGAAGTGCAATCGAATGTAGAAATCCAGCTTCTTCTTTTTTCCTTCAAAGTAATATTTACTTAGGTTTTGTGTTTTAGGCACATTCAGCACGAAAGCTTCTTTTTTTAAATTTGGTTTGGCAACTAAATTAAGTCTGCAAAATAACTGACATGCATCCTGTCCATTCAGTTTTTTTCTCACTAATTGGATATGCCTTTGTTAAGTACGTGTGTGATTGATGCAAGTGATAGGTAATCGTTAAGGCTGTCACAATCACCAGAATTTTAGCCAGATTATCACGTGGCAGGAACGGCAAGGTAAATAGTACCTATGCCTAAAAACATGAAATTGTATGTAAGTCACGTTAAGCATCCACTGATTATATCTTGACGAATAGAACTGATGCTTTTAATACAGGTGTAACTCACCAATCCGTTCGTTTATATGACAGACAGACCCCTACTTTTTCTTTCTTTTTCTACAATGATCCAATAACGTATAAGATATATTTCCTGCGCAAAAAGTCATTTGTTTAGATTTTGGTCAACACAAATCCACATTTCTGTACGAACGGAATCATAAACGTTTGTTGCATCTCCCCCGAATCGGCCCGAGAAGACCAGTTTTACCAGCCACAACAACCTGGAGCCACCGGCTCGCGAATTTTTTTTCCGTACTCGAGAGAGCAAAAATCCCATGTGCGCATGCGCGTGGACTTATGATTTCTCTGCTACTTCCCATACGAAATGTACATGTATTCGCATGTACTGTGCACGATTCGCGTTTCTACGAGTAAACGATGGCATAGTAGTCTTCAAACACAGACTCTGATTTGCCAGTTTGACAAATCAATATGCGTATGTGTCGCGATGTGCTTATTCAAGTCTGTGTAGTTGTATGATTCAGACCCAGTAGTGCATATGGAAATACATTGCAACTTGTATAGAATGGTATAGTAGTCTGCAAGCACAGACGCTAATCTGACAGTTTGACAACATACTAGTAGTGTGCTGAGAAGTACTTTATTCAAGTCGCCAACTTGTATAGAATGGTATAGTAGTCTGCAAGCACAGACGCTAATCTGACAGTTTGACAACTCAGCAGACCATGATTATAAATAAAAGTAATACAGAGAGTGCGAGCATACTGGAGGGAGAGCTAGAGAGAGAGAAAGAGAGAGAGAGAGAGAGAGAGAGTGAGAGAGCAGTGGCACAACACAGAAAACTACGAAAACTTGAATAAAAGCACTACTCAATACACAATAGGCCTATATTATTCTGTCAAACTGTCAAAGGAGAGTCTGTGCTTGCATACTACTATGCCACTCTATAAGTTGAGGTGCATTTCCAATACACGCACCAGTAGGGTCTGAATCATAAAACTACTCAGACTTGAATAACACTATTTTGTCAAACTGTCAGATTAGCGTCTGTGCTTGCAGACTACTATGCCACTCTGCAAGTTGAGATGCCTTTCCAATACACGCACCAGTAGGGTCTGAATCATAAAACTACACATATTTGAATATAAAGCACTACTCAAGACACTATGTTGTCAAACTGTCCGATTAGCGTCTGTGCTTGCAGACTACTATACCATGCTATTCAATTTGGGATGCATTTCTGTAAGCACTAAAATGTCTGAATCATACAACTACTCAGACTTGAATACTAGTACTATTGCTACGCACGATATATGCGTAATTGTTTTGTCAAACTGGCAAATCAGAGTCTGTGTTTGAAGACTACTATGCCATCGTTTACTCGTAGAACGCGAATCGTGCACAGTAGATGCGAATACATGTACATTTCGTATGGGAAGTAGCAGAGAAATCACAAGTCCACGCGCATGCGCACATGGGGTATTTGCCCTCTCGAGTACGGAAAAAAAATTCGCCACCGGCTCTCTTACAATAAAATCGACCGACTAGCTTTGAAAATTCCTAACTGGCAGTATTGATCGAGACAGGCACCTACATCGTTTTTGTGGTTCATTAACAAAAACAGAGCAGGCAGCTGAAATGGCAAAAGTCGGGACTGTGGCACCCGAATTCATAGAGCCTGATGCCTGTAGGATCCTAATAACTACTATGACTATTGTTTTGAACACGGTCGTCCTGGTCGTTATTAGACGTCAAAAAGAACTACAAGAATACATGCGAGTTCTTTACCAGATACTTGCTGTATCGAATATGATTTTAGGCAGCACTTGGAACCTGTGGAACATATTCTGGACACAAGCTTCCAACGAGAAGATTTGTACCATCGTAAGCATGACATTCTCCTTTGTGTATCAGGTGTCTGTAGTATCTGTAATGGCTTGTCTCAGTGGGACCTGTTTCAATCTTTATCTTCTCGTCACGAGGCCTTTGCGCTATTATACGATTGTAACAAGAACCCGATTCTACACCACACTTGCCTCCTCATTCTTGGTGAATGTACTAATCTGTGGAATCTATTTGCCTATTCCAAATTCTCCTTTTATCAAACTCTTGATTGAACGTTGCATAGCGCGTGACAGCGGCGTAAAGTTTCAGTGGGCTTCAATCATTCACACCGTTATCCAGATCTGTCCAGTTTGCGCGACAATGCTTTTTACAACCTTAGGTTATATCAGACTGCTGGTCATCGCATGTCAAGTCAATAAGGTTGTAGCCATTCATGAAAATCCTCGTGTCGTTGCCAACAATGTTAACATGGAGAACCGCAATCACTTTCCAGAAGACCGTGGTCCGGAAAATGCGCAAATTCACGTTGTACGGAACGGCAACGGGAATCTTGATCGGTTGCGCAAAAGAGGGCCGAAAGATTTCGTTACAGTATTTCTTCTAACTGGTTCGTTTTACATTCCATGGCTACCTTACGTCTTTATATATGTCATAAATGTAGATTCTACTACAGTGAATATCATGGACAATTTATCAGGGAGCAATGCATGCTTACAGCCAGTGATCTATCTTTTGACCAACGCTGAAGCGAGATGCATGTGCTTTGAAGCTCTACGTCGGTGCTTCAAACAAATGACAAAATGATAATAATACATGAGATTTATACAGCGCCATCATCCATTCTAATTAAAATTTCAAGACGCTTGGAAGACAGTTTGAATTCTTAGATCGAGCTTGTTGCAAAATCCTCCACTGAAATCAAGACGAAATGGCCTATTGAAAGCTGGATACTTGACTGATATTGAACGTCTCCATCAAGCTTCGAAAATAAAACTTGCAATGATCCAGTCATGTATTACGTAATTATACGTGTATATAAACATTTTAATAATCAAATTTAGTCACGTGATAAAATCGTTAATACAATTTAGGAGGTATTCATATATGAAGGAATGAATCAAATCAGATCTAATCAATGTCGATTGCCAAAGACTTTATTTGCAATGCCAAGTGTTCTATACATAGCGATGATTTTTAATCTACCCTTATAGTTCTTAGGTGTGATAATGATATATGAAATGTTTACATCATGAGACTATACATTAAATCACACCCCAATTCGTTTGTGTTAACGAAGAAAAATACAAATTATGTAACTAAAATAATTGGATGTTTCATTATCAAGTACTATTTGGTCAGATATCAGATGTTAACATTGTTTTTGTAATAAAAATGATCGATGTCATATTAAAAAGCATGAATTTTTTTTTTTAAAGATTATAAAGAAAGCACCAGTTCAAATCAAATGAAATCAAAGAAAGTGTAAAATTTATTTTGAGTGTATCCTGTTTTTTTTTCATTGAATGAAGTAGTTTCCAATGAAATTGGACCTAATGATACAACCATATTCTAGGCAGACTCTTTTTAAAAATATCAACTGATAAATACAAAATACTGTTAAAGACATTTGTATGCAACTGTGTTAAAAGCTCAAGGATCTCTGTCTTCGAAATCACCAGTAATTGCACTACAGAACAAAACACTTAACCAAAGTTGATTTTCATTCTTTACTTCTGTATACCTGATATTGATGCAAACCAGAGTAAAATGTCGGGAAATGGTCTGAATTACATAGTTCTATTTAAATTATCGTCATGACACCCTTCATGTCAAAATATGAATAAATTTAGTTTGCGTACAATGGACCATGTTTACAAGGTCAAGGTGGCATGGTTGTCCATTAAAGATGTTCTTGTTTGAAGTTTGATGATACATTTGCACACTTACTTCTTAGGATATAAAAGATAACGGTTAGGTCAATTATCTGCCGACTAAAGCTTATGCAAAAGCATTGGGCATACCTTTGAAATTATTCGTTTTCCCCTTCCACCTCCGGAATGCTGCGAGACCTTGGCCCCGTTGCACAAAACTTACCATAGATGGTAACTTTGCCATCAATGGTAACTACCATGGAAACCTTGATTTTGATTGGCTGTTGAGCTCTGTTACCATGGTAGTTTCCATTGATGGCAAAGTTACCATCAATGGTAAGTTGTATGCAACGGGGCCCAGTTCAGGGCAGGCGTACAATAATCCTGGGAGAAGACCAATTAGATTTAAATTACCGTGATCGCAGTTTCTGCAACTTTACTATATACATCTGTCTCAAAGCAATCCAGTTTTCACCTGTCTAATTGAGTTTGAGATTTGATATTGGTCTATAATTGTTTAGGTCTGTTTTACATTTACCTTTATTTGGAGATTTTTTTAGCAGTTTTAATTCCTTTGTTATTTGACTTTGGCTAAGTGACATATTGAAAAGATTACATAATGGTTCAGCAAAAATATTAGCAGATAAAATAAACTTGGATTTAATCAATACCAGATGATTTTTCAACTTGAATATTTTTTAATATTTTTTTTAACAAGATCTATTTCATTCTCTTTGAAACAAGAAACTGATGATACTTTTATAAATGTCCTCAACGGGAGGAACCATTTTATATACATTGTTAGTATTGTTCAGACGGAGGCAAGTTACCCTGGAGTAAATGTCGTGTTAAGAGCTAGTCGGGGCAAATATGGTGAGGTAGCTAGGTGTAAAGGTCGGAGTAGTCACCGTCTGAACGATGATCGTGTTAGCTACACCTACCTTTACCCCGACCTAGTTACTCATGGAATTGTCCAGGAGTAACTCGCTAACACCACTAGAGGCTAGCGAAAGTTGACCGTGTGGATGCTTTCACTTACACTCAGGAGTATCACTCTGTGACCTCTCGCGAGCCATCTTTACACAGAGTTTGGCCAACTTGGTTTCATAGGGTCACAACATGGCGTATATTCTTTTGTGTTTTGCTTGCCCAACAAAGCAGTAGTCGCCGCATTGTGTCCAACTCGAACCGGGTTGGCCAAACTCTGTGTATAGATGACTCTGCGTAAGTTACGCTGGTTGGTGGAAGGTCGTGTTAACTTAATCATGGCAAGTCAGTTCGAGTAAGAGCGTGTGTAAAATCATTTTTGTAAATGGAATATACATGAGGTATTTACTGCTGCAGAGATTTAACTTACGCCGACTAGCAAAATCCCGTTTGAACACCTGAGCGCATTTTTTTTTATCATTGTAGCTTGTCTAAAGCCGGTGTAATAAAATGATTGCAGGGCTATCAGGGAGAACAGTATCCATACTGATAAGGCTGTCATAGATAAACAAGACAGTTTATTATTATTATCATTTTATTTTTACTATCATTATTATTATCATTATTAATCGAAATGACCCTCATGAATAATTGGTATTAAGCCCATGTTCCGTCAACTCCTCAGTTTTCCGACAAAATCAAAACTTTGCATTTATTTTATAAATGTATCTAATCATATATTTATTGATTGATTTATTGATTTATTTAGTCTTATTTTACCAGGTTGGCTTCATAAGTTATTACGACATTGTTTTACAAAAATCCTTGCAAAAGGAAATTATAATACAAGGTACAAATATTACAAGCAAAACATGATCAAACAAACAATATACGAGAACAAAAATAGCAAAATGTCAACTCAGTGCGTTTAGATCAAAAGTAAATCATGCATTAACAGATTCTGAAATCATTCTCGAGAAAAATCTGTTTACCTTTGCGGTTTAAAATAAATTTCATAATAGTGTTGGAGTTTTAAGTCATCCAAACGTAAACAAAACAGGTAAATGCATCACAAGAATAAATTATATTTATATGGCATAACCACAAATCTTATCAAAAACTAAATGCTACAAAAAAAATTATTTTAGTGGAGTGCAATCGTATGTAGGAATACAGCTTTTTTGTTAAGTTATTATTTTTTGTTTGGCAAAGAATTCAAGTGTTTCTTGTCTACATGGCAGGTACAGCAAGGTAAACAGTACCCATGCCTTAAAACATGAAATTATATGAAAGTCACGTTGAGCATCCACTGATTAAATCTTGATGAATAGAACTGATACTTTTAAGATCAATACAGGTGTTGTAATTCACCAACCGTTCAATTATGAGAAACAGGCTCCTACTTCTACTTTTGTTTTCCTTTACTCTTCTAAACTACGTAAATATCAGCGTGTGCCCACGTTTTGCTCATATAAAAACATAACATGAAATAGTCATGGACATTGCTTTCCGGAGAAGATGGCATCGAACCTGACTCGAGAAAGCTCTACTTTTCAATCCTCTTGGAATATGGGTGCTGGTGTGTTTCTAATTTTCTGTTCATCCTTTCTTAATATCATTGTCATAGTCATCATTAATCAACAGAAGAAGATGCAGGATATCATGAAAGTACTTTATCGAATTCTGGCTGTTTTAGATCTCGCTTTTGGACTTCTTTGGAACATGTGGTCTATATTTTGGTTTCGTTTTAGCGACTTGAACTCCTGCATTCTTATAACAAGACTTTTTGTGTTTCCAACCTATGTAACTTTTATTGCCATCATGGCATGTATATCTGGCATCAGCTTCACTCTGTATCTACTAATTAGCCGCCCCCTGCGCTTTTACAGCATTGTTACACCGACAAGATTCCGAGTGGCTCTTTTGGTCACATCGATTCTGATTCTGCTGATATCGGGGACCTCGCTTCCTTTCGATGCTTCACCTTTCTATCAGCTTCGCGTAAAACAATGTATTTTCAATACTTCTTTTAATATCGGTACTGTCGACTTGGTAGAAGTTATGAATTCTATGTTATTTCTTGCCCCCGTGATCGTGACATTTGCCCTTTTGACCGTGATTTCCATCAAACTCATTGGAATTGTGCGCCAGCAGTCAAGAGCCATTGACAATATCGAGGTGCAAGTAGCCCCCCATGTTTGCAACGCAGAACCCAATGACATGGAACAACGTCCTAACCATCGGGTCCAGAGTGGGTATGACCGTCGGCAGAGAAAAGGCAAACCAAGAATCATCCAGCGATACAAAGGAGTCCTTACTATTCTTCTTATCTCCTGGTCGTTCGTACTTGGGTGGACACCATTTTGTATCATCAGGACTGTCCCAGGCGCCAGTGTATCGAATGCTCTCATCATCTTGGATAAGTTTGCAGTATCTACCACATGGATACAACCTATCGTATATTTGATGACAAATGGGGAAGCGAGGGAGATCTTTCTTTCTAGATTAGGCCTACGACAAAGTACTCTTCAGTGACATACATATAATGTTTTCAAATCGTTAGACACATTTACTGTTCTGATGATGCTGTAGAAACACAATGTGCCCTGGAGTCCCATTGAAGGGGATGCCACGGAGGTGGCAGAGCAGTTCGTTGATCAGAGAAAAGCTTTTCTATGTTCCGGGTGTATGGATCAGAACAATGAAAGTATACACCCAGGATAATGAGACAACTATGTTTGCTTTTTTTTAAAGTCCTTTCCAGATGCCTCGTTGCAGAGAGTTTCACTTCTCTTAAAATTGTAAACTAATACGCCTGTTCTGGAATCATAAGAAATGGAATTTGTTTTCAGAACATTGACAAATATTTAAACAACTGCTATTTTCAAGAAGGTTAACACAAGATCCACAAAATCAACAACTTAAGGTTCTTTCGGAATATCTTAGTTTTTCTGCGATTTGGGGGAAGGTTATGAATAATACGAAGCCTTGCCCAAGGATGACCTGTAACTATGCATTCATGGGTAGAATAGTTCAGCTCCCTAACACGGTAAAGGCCCGCATACCCATATTTTACTCTTCAAGCCTTCAGAGGATGCCCCCGGAATCATATCATCGTCCCTTCTTTCGTGACTCCACGGCTACATAGCTCCTAGCTATAAATCATGAATATAAACTAAACATGGAATTATCACTCATTATCACTGATTCGGGGAAGGCTATGAAGGATACGAAGTCTTGCCCAAGGATGACCTGGAACTATGCATTCATGGGTAGGATCGTTCAGCTCCCGTAAAGACCCGCATATCATTAGTCTACTCTTCAACCCTTCAAAGGATGCCCGGGAATCATATCATTATCCCTTCCTCCATGACTCTACGGCTTCTTAACTCCTAGACATAAATCATGAATATAAACTAAACATGGAATGATAACTCTGAAAATTAACGGCAGTGAGATGCATTTTCAGGTCATCCACAAACATTTTGAGGACTGCCACGGTGTATGTTCAAGATTTGTGAAACTTATGTTACTGTTAAAATAATTCAAGGTTATTGTTGGACTGAAAAGTGCATCTGACACATCAAAATCAAATGTAATAAAAGGCATTCAAAAACAAAATTGTTCGAAAGGTTTATTTCAAATGTCCTTATTTCTTAAAGGATATAAATCCTCTGTGACGATTACAAATTTATAGATTTGAACCACGTTTCCTTCAGCCAAGTTGTACAATATTTGTTGTTTATGATGCAGTCACTAGTCTAGACAATCAGTCCAAAATTTCAAAAAAAAAATAGCGTATTCAGAGTATTTAAACGATTATTTTGTGATCTTGCTCCTTTTGGAATGAAACATCTAAAAACGTTTTTCACTAAAGGAAAAATGACCTTCAAAAAAGAAAAATTCAGTAACCAATAAACATTAGAAAACATGATAAAATATTTTTCTGCTAGCAGTCTCTGTGTTTCGCGTTGAATTTGAATCGTGATAATGGATGTTCGTGGATGTGTGCGTGTGCGCGCACTTGGTTGTGTGTGCGTGTGTGTGTGTATGTGTATGTTTTTGTTTGTATTACACATTTAGAGGAATAAAACCAAATTAAAATTTTTAAAAAAATTAAAAATTAAAATGTGTGTTTTATATGTGTAAGAATGGAGAGCGAAATAGGGAAAAGACGAATAAAGTTACCAGTAATGATGGCATAATTTAAGTTCCCAAATCAAAATTAAATGTCAACTCCTCAGTTTTCCGACAAAATCAAAATATTGCAACTAATGTATTCATTTATCTATTTATTGATTTATTCATTTACTTATTCATTTATTTATTTATCAATTTATTTACCTATTTATTTATTTAGTCTTATTCTACCAAGTCGGATTCATCAGTAACGCCACTGTTTTACATAAATCCTTGCAAAAAGACATTATAATTCAAGATACAAATATTACAAACAAAACATGATCAAACAATATATACGCCACGAAAAATGCAAAATTTAAACCAAGAGTGAGTTTATATCGAGAATAAATAATGCATAAACAGATTCTGAAATCATTCTCGAGAAAAATATGTGGACTTTTGCCGTTTTAAATAACTGTCATAGATAATACTGTTAGAGCTTTTAGTCATTCAAGCGTAAACTTTAACATGTAAATGCATCACAAGTATAAATTGTATTCATATGGCATAACCATGAATCTTATCAAAAACCAAATGATATAGAAATAATTATGCTAGTGCAATCATATGCAGGAATACAGCTTTTTTTGTTAAAGATATATTTACTTAGGTTTTGTGTTGTAGGTACATTCAGCACAATTTTTTTTTTGGTTCGGCAACGAAATTCAGTCTGCCAAAAACAGACATGCATCCTCTTCATATCGGTTTTTTCTCACTAATTGAATATGCCATTGCTTAGTACGTGTTGTGATTGATGCAAGTGATAGGTAATCTTTAAGGCTGTCACAATTTACTGAATCACCAGAATTGTTGCCAGATTACTCACGTGGCAGGTACAACAAGGTAAATAGTATCCATGCTTTAAAAACATGAAATTGTATGTAAGTCACGTTGAGCATCCACATATTATATCTTGATGAATAGAACTGATGCTTTTAAGATCGATACAAGTGATGTAGCTCGCCAAACCGTTCGTTTATATGACAGACAGACTCCTAATTATTTCTTTTTCCTAAATATGAGCGAGTGCCCGTAGTTTGCTCGTATAAAAACATGATAATATGAAATAGTCCGGAACATTACTTCCCGGAGAACATGGCATCAAACCTAACTCGAGACAACTCTACTTTTCTGTCTTCTTGGAACATGGGTGCTGGTGTATTTCTAATTTTCTGTTCATCGTTTCTTAATATTGTTGTTATAGTCATCATTAATCAACAGAAGAAGATGCAGGATATCATGAAAGTACTTCATCGACTTCTAGCTGTTTTAGATCTCGCTCTTGGACTTCTTTGGAACATGTGGGCCATATTTTGGTTCCGTTTTAGCGACTTGAACTCCTGCATTCTTATAACAAGACTTTTTGTGTTTCCAACCTATGTAACTTTCATTGCCATCATGGCATGTATATCTGGCATCAGCTTCACTCTGTATCTACTGATTAGCCGCCCCCTGCGCTTTTACAGTATTGTCACACCGACCAGATTCCGCGTGGCTCTAGTGGTCACATCTCTTCTGATTCTGCTGATATCGGGAACCTTGCTTCCTTTCAATGCTTCACCTTTCTATCAGATTCGCGTAAAACAATGCACTTTCTTTACTCAATTTAATATCGATAATGTCAACTTGGTAGAAATTATGAGTTCTATGTTACTTCTTGCACCCGTAATCGTGACATTTGCCCTTTTGACCGTGATCTCCATCAAGCTCATTGGAATTGTGCACAAGCAGTCAACAGCCATCGACAATATCAAGATGCAGGTAGCCCCCCATGTTCGCAACGCAACACCCAATGACATGGAACAACATCCTAACCATCGGCTTCAGAATGGGTATGACCGTCGGCAGAGAAAACGCAAACCAGGAATCATCCGTCGATATAAAGGAGTCCTTACTATTCTTCTTATCTCCTGGTCGTTCGTACTTGGATGGACTCCATTCTGTCTCATCAGGACTGTCCCAGGTGCCAGTGCATCGAATGTTCTCGTCATCTTGGATAAGTTTGCGGTATCCACCACATGGATACAACCTATCGTGTATTTGGTGACAAATGGAGAGGCGAGGGAGATCTTTCTTTTTCGATTAGGCCTACGTCGAATTATTCCTCAGTGACAGACATTGAATATTGTCAAATTGTTAGACATAATGCTGTAGAAACATAATGTGCCCTGGAGTCCCCTTGAAGGGGATGCCACGGAGGTGACAGAGCAATTCGTTGATCAGAGAAAAGCCTTTCTATGTTCCGGGTGTATGGATCAGACCAAGGAAAGTTTAACAAGTATACACTCATGATATTGAGACTTAAGGTATATGCTTATTTTATTTTCAGTCCTTTCCAGAGGCCTTGTTCCAGAGAGCTTCACTACTTGCAAAATTTTGAACTAACGACTGCTCTGGAATCATAGGAAATGGAAATGCCTTCAGAACACTGAAAAAATATTTGTACAACTGCTATTTCAAAGAAGGTTTACACAAGATCCACGACATCCAAAAAATAAAGGACCTTTAGGAATATCCTCGTTTTCCTTCGATATTGGGGAAGGCTATGAAGGATACGAAGTCTTGCCCAAGGATGACCTGGAACTATGCATTCATGGGTACGATCGTTCAGCTTCCTAACGCGGTAAAGGCCCGCATACCCATATTCTACTCTTCAAGCCTTCAAAGGATGCCCCGGAATCAAATCATCGTCCCTTCTTTCGTGATTCTACGGCTACATAACTCCTAGACATAAATCATGAATATAAACTAAACATGGAATGTTTATTCATGATAACTCTGAAAATCAACGGCAATGAGATGCATTTTCAGGTCATCCACAAACATTTTTAGGACTACCACGGTGTATGTTCAAGAATTGTAAAAACTGATGTTAGTGTTATATAATTCAAGGTTATTTTTGGACTGAAAAGTGCATCTGACACATCAAAATCGAAAGCAATAAAAGGCATTCAAAAATGTTTTTGTTCGAAAGGTTTATTTCAAATGTCCTTATTTCTAAAAGGATATAAATCCTCTGTGACGATTACATATTTATAGATTTGAACCAAGTTTCCTTCAGCCAAGTTGTACAATATGTGTTGTTTATGATGCAGTCCCTAGTCTAGACGATCAGTCCAAAAAAAAAATACGTATTCAGAGAATTTAACGATTATTTTTGGATCTTGCTCCTTTTGGAATGTAACATCTAAAAAAGTTTTTCACTAGAGGAAAAATGACCTCCATAAAAGAAAAATTCAGTAACCAATAAACATTAGAAAACATGATAAAATATGTTCTGCTAGCAGTCTTTATGTGTTTCGCGTTGAATTTGAATCGTGATAATGGATGTGGGTGGATGTGTGCGTACGCGCGCAATTGGTTGTATATGTGTGTTTTATGTGTGTATGAATGGAGAGCGAAAGAGGGAAAAGACGAACAAAGTTACCAGTAATGATGACATAGTTTAAGTTCTCTAATCAAAATCAAATGGCGCATCTTCCGCTCTCATGTCGTCATTTTTTTGTCAGTAATCACGTCTGTGTGCTTGCATTTCGACGTCTTTTTCAAAATCAAAATCTGTCGCCACGGAATGGCAATAAACATACGGTGTATTCGGAGTATAGCTTTTCTTTAGTATTTACGTAATTCTAATATTGGATTATATTGGATATCCGAAGTATTTTACTTTAAATGTTGTGATACTGTCAACAGCACGTTTCCAAACGAATTTTAAAATGTTCAATAATATCAGGAGACCTGCTCAAAGATTATGTCAGGTTAAATCTTTTTAATTTTGTACGAATCTATTCGGGTATATTTTCAAGTTTGATAAAGCTTAGGTTATTTTTTTTCTCAAATCAAATCGATTATATAGCGCATTTTTCCTTGAAAAAACAAAGCGCATCATGATTTGGTCCATTACGTATTATATTACATCTGCATATATACTAAATATTAACTGCATACATTTTTCGACATTTTCTTGCCACCTACATGCAAGCGGCATCAATCTCTTTCATGAATAATTTTCTTTCCTCGTGTACATCGGGTATCGTGTAGGCGTCATACGACTTGCGCTTATACTATCTATCAAAGGATTCAGGCTATAATAAACAAGAAATAACACATTTTGTATAGAATCGTTCATTTGAATGTGTCATTTATTTGAGGGATTTTTATCCTTCAAAAATTATTATTATTATGATTATTGTTATTATTATTCTTGTTAATATTATCGTTATTATCATTCGGAATGTGTGTAACTCTCATTTAGTCCGTGTTCCGTCAACTCCTCAGGTTCCGACGAAATCAAAACCTTGCACTTATTTTATTTATTTATCTATTTATTTAATTATTTATTTATCTCTTTATTTTATTTATTTACTCTTTTTTTTACTAAGTTGGCTTTATCAGTTATACGACACTGTTTTACGAAAAATCCTTACAAAAGGACATTATAATACAAGATACAAATATTATAAACACAACATGATCAAATAAACAATTAGACAGAAGCAATATGCGAGACCAAAAGGATAGCAGAATCTGAACCCAGTGGCCGAATTCACAAAGGAGGTTTGTCGACAAACCTAGGTTTATGTGCGTAATATGACGAGTTTGGACGCGTTTTTTTACAAACCGTTTGTAAAAACGCGTCAAAACGCGTCATATGACGACAAACGACAAACCTCCTTTGTGAATTCCGGCCAGTGTGTTTATATCAAGAGTAAATCATGCATTAACAAATTCTGAAATCAACCTGGTAAAAAAATTGTGGACTTTTGCCGTTTGGAGTAAATGTAAGCGATATTAGTGAAGGAGCATTTATTCATTCAAACGTAAACTAAACAGATAAATGCATCACAAGAATAAATGGTATTTATATGGCATAATCAAAAATCTTATCGAAAATCAAATGATACAGAAAAAATAATGCCAGTGGATTGCAATCGTATGCAGGAATACAATTTCTTTTTTTAAGTTATATTTATTATAAGGTCTTGTATTGCAGGCACATTCAGCGCAAAAGCCTTTTTTTTTTGGTTTGGCGACGAAATTAATGTCTGCAAAATAGAAACATGCATCCTGTCCATTTCGGTTCTTTTTTCTCACTAATTGGATATGCATTTGTACGTGTGTGATTGATGCAAGTGATAGGTAATCGTTAAGGCTGTCACAATCACCAGAATTTTAGCCAGATTATCACGTGGCAGGAACGGCAAGGTAAATAGTACCCATGCCTTAAAACATGAAATTGTATGTAAGTCACGTTAAGCATCCACTGATTATATCTTGACGAATAGAACTGATGCTTTTAATACAGGTGTAACTCACCAATCCGTTTGTTTATATGACAGACAGGCCCCTACTTTTACTCTTTTCCTTTACTCCTCTACACTATGTAAATATGACCAAGTGCCCACGTTTTGTTCGTATAAAAAAAGACAACATGAACATTACTCCCCGGAGAAGATGGCATCAAACCTGATTCGCGGCAGCTCTTCTCTTCAGTCTACATGGAATATGGGTGCATGTGTGTTTCTGTCCATCGTCTCTTAGGCCATTAAAAAGTATATACATGTTCAGCGTCCCCGCCCGCTTCCTTTTGGGGGGGGGGGCCGCCTCCTATTTATTTATTTATTTTTGAATTATTTTTTTTTAAAGAAAAAAAACATGAAAAACACTACTAAAGCTGAAATATTTCTGATTTAGGAAAGAAAAAAAAATGTCGGCGGCCATCTTGAAACATAGCCCGATTGTCAGGAAAATTCTACCGAGCGGCCATTTTGAGCGGCCATTTTGAAAGAATAAAAAAAAGGGGGGGAGGGCCTCCTCCTTCCTATTTTTCAAAAAAGCAGGACGCTAAACATGTTTTTTGTTAATTTGGCCTAAATTTTATTGTTATATTCATCATTAATCAACAGAAGAAGATACCAGATATCATGAGGGTACCATTCTTATTCTGGCTGTTTTAGACTTCTTTGGAACCTGTGGGCTATATGTTGGTTTCATTTTTACGATTTGCAATCCTGCATTCCCATAACAAGACTGTTGTGTTTCCAGCCTATGTTATATTAAATGCCATCATGGCATGTATATCTGGCATCATCTTCAGTATGTATGTTCTTCATAACTCAAACCCAACCCACGCTAATGTTACCATGGTGACAGATGTATTGTCGTTTTCCCGTGTGCAATTTTCCTTCGAAAACATTAACACAATGTTTGAACAAAGTGAAGAGAGCTAATTTCACATCAGTTGCCCTTTTAGCCTGTAGTGGGTGGTTACCTATCCGTGTGAAACTTAAATCAAGTTGTAAGTCACTTTGCACCATCTAGTATTTGTTAATCAACGTTGTTTATTTAGAGCAGCAGCTTCAGATCATGTTGAGTCCATTTTTTAAACAGGCGTAATATTGGATCAACTTGTACATTGTCGCCAAAACAAAATTTCTACAATGATGTTATAACGTATAAGATATTTTCCGTATCCGATACGCCAAAAGTCAATTGTTTAGATTTTGATCAACACGAATCCACATTTCTGTCGAGCGGAATCTTAAACTTTAGTTGCATCTCCCCCGAATCGGCCCGAGAAGACCAATTCTACCAGCCATTTCAACCTGGAACCGCCGGCTCTCTTACAATAAAATCGACGGATTAGCTTTTGAAAATTCCTAACTTGCAGTATTGATCGAGACAAGCACCTACATCGTTTTCTGGTCTATTAAACAAAACAGAGCAGGCAGCTGAAATGGCGAATAGTGGCACTGTTGCACCAGAATTCATAGAGCCTGATGCCTGTAGGATCCTAATAACTGCTATGACTATTGTTTTGAACACGATCGTCCTGGTCGTTATTAGACGCCAAAAAGAGCTACAAGAATACATGAGAGTTCTTTACCAGATACTTGCTGTATCGGATTTGATTTTAGGAAGCACTTGGAACCTATGGAACATGTTCTGGATACAAGGGTCTAACGAGAAGATTTGTACAAACGTTATCATGACATTCTCCTTTGTGTACCAGGTGTCTGTGCTATCTGTAATGGCTTGTCTCAGTGGGACCTGTTTCAATCTTTATCTTCTCGTCACGAGGCCTTTGCGCTATTATACGATTGTAACAAGATCCCGATTCTACACCACAGTTGCCGCCACATTCTTGGTGACTTTACTAATCTGTGGAATATATTTGCCTATTCCTGATTCGCCTTTGATCAAACTCTTGGTTGAACGTTGCATAGCGCGTGACAGCGTCGTAAAGATTCAGTGGCCTTCAATCGTTCACACCATTTTTCAAATCTTTCCAATTTGCGCGACAATGCTTTTTACAAAAACATTCTATATCAAACTGCTAGTCATTGCATGTCAAGTAAATAAGGTTGAAGCCATTCACGGGAACCCTCGCGTCCTTGCCAACAATTTTAACATGGAGAATCGCAATCACTTTCCAGAAGACCATGGTCCGGAAAATGCGCAAATTCGTGTTGTACGGAACGGCAACGTAAATCTTGATCGGTTGCGCAAAAGAGGGTTGAAAGGTTTCGTTACAGTATTTCTTCTAACTGCTTCGTTTTATATTTCATGGCTACCTTACGTCGTCACATTCTTGATACCATTACGTTCATTTATAACGAATATCCTGGACATTTTATCAGAAAGCAGTGCATGCTTACAGCCAGTGATCTACCTATTGACCAACGCTGAAGCCAGATGCATGTGCTTGGAAGCTTTCCGTCGGTGCTTCAAACAAATGAGATGTAAGAAAGTTTGAATTTTTAAATCAAGTTGGTTGCGAAAGACATCATTGAAATCAAGACAAAGTGGCCAATTGAAAGCTGGGTTCTTGACTGATATTGAACGTTTCCATCAAGCTTTAAAAATGAAACTTGCAATGATCCAATCATGTACATATATAATTATGAAATGCATATTGCTCCGATTGTCTCATTTTCGCTCGCGTGAACATTGCCAGCACAAACCACTGACCTCCACCTCCTGAACGGATCATCGCACATTCCCATTCACTATACGTTACGTACTAAAAGGCTGTATTGTCTGACCGTTCATGAATATTCATGTTTTTGCTAAACTCGGCAAAATGTTTGCTTTTACTAAATGGAAAAATTACGGTGGGGGGTTGGATGAAATGGACAAAATGAAATAGGCAGAAGTGATCTATGATAATTCATGCGTTTTATGTTTCGTGTGCTCGACCTATAATCTTCAAATCACTTGGTAAACTGAGTCCAAAGTTAGACTGGTTTCACATGTGTATTATAGGCAATGGCGAGCTTGCAACCTATTTTGAAAAATTACGGTGGGTGAACTTTCAAAAGTCAATGAGACATGAGGGCTCAAATGAAAGAGCTAGTGATAACGTACGTCGGGGTGGATGTGCTTTTCGTTTAAACAAAAAATGAATTTTTAACGATTTTTTTTAAAAACGTCCATAGGCTAACATGTTAGGCTGCTGACGCTGACCATGCTCTGACGAAAGGGGGCGTCGTGAAATGAGACTAAACGGAGCCATATGTATTTAAAACCGATCTTACATTTTTTAAATTTGGGTTTTGAAACTAAAAGCTTGCTTAGAATTCAAAAGATCTTTTCAGCAATTAGAAACGATTGGATACAAAGTGATTTTATGGAAGTGGACACTGAAAATTTTGAAATAGAATTGATGATATTTGGACGTTTACAGAAACTATGTGATATAAAATCCAGGCGGTTATATGATTACTTCATTGAAGACCTTCAAAAAGAGTATACATTACATGTTACAGATGGCAACTGTCAATTTGATCTTGGAATGACGGAGTTGAAAGAAACATTCACAAGGATGAAATGTGCAATGCTTTGTAATAAACATAGAGAGTTTCAATACAAACAATTACAAGGGGCTGTATATACGAAAAGAGAGCTCTTTAAATTTGGTTTTGAGTCAGACCATTTTTGTTCCTTTTGTAGACTAGAAGTAGAGACATACCAACATTTATTTTTAGATTGTCTTAAAGTTAAAAGATTATGGCAGGAGGTAATTCAAAAGTTACATTTAATCGAAATTGACATTGATGATTGGAAACCCATTTTTATGGGAATATCCGGCAATACTGCGAGAATATTTGTAATAAATTGTATCATATTTTTAGTAAAGTATATCATTTTTATTTCTAGAAAAGAAGGAACTTTGCCATCTGTACAGAAAACAGTACATATGCTTAAAAATTACAGAGACGAGGAATACAAAATAGCCTTCAAAAAGGGGAAACTGGGGATGCACTTACAGAAATGGGAACAAATCGATGCATTTTTACTTTAATGGATGTGGGTATTATTATTATTAGTAGTATTATTAATTCTCTCTCGTGTACAGGTGGACAAACCGGAACAGGTTGCATGCAGTGTGTGTGTCGGCGTGAAGGGGGTATGATGAGATGGGTGGGCTAGGGGGGGGGGGGTTAAGAGTTTGTGTGGTGTGAGTTGAGGGAACAGGTTGCATGCAGTGTGTGTTTGTGTTTGTATGTGTGTTTATGTGTGTGAAAGGTGGTGTGGGTGGGCTAGAGGGGAGGGGGGGGGGGGGAGTGTGAGTGTTGTGATAGGATGGTAATATGTAATTTTAAACCTTCCTCTACTGTTATTTTGATTATTCACTGTTACATGCAAGACTTTTTTTTTCCTTTTTTTTTTCTCTATGTTCATTGATTGATGTAACTTATGAAATGTCTTGTATCAAAGATCTTGTTTTATATTGCTTATCTTGATAATTTCTTGTTATGTGAATTTCTTGTTATGTGAAATTGTGAGGAAGGAAATAAAATATCATTTAAAAAAAAAAAAAAAAAAATATGTATATTAATACTTTACTAATCAAGTTTAACCACGTAATAAAAATCGTTGATATAATTTAGAACGTATTTATATGTGAAGGAATTAATAAAAATCAGATAAAATCAATGTTGATCTCGGAAACGTTTTTTGCAATGATAGTCATAACGAGGATTTTTAGACTTCCCTTATAATTTTTAGGTGTAATAATGATATGTGATTTTTGTTTTAATTTACTTGATACTATATGCATTAAATCACACCGATATTCGTATGTGGTGAAATACAAATCATGTAAGTAAAATATTAGGATGAGTCATTATCAAGTACGCTTTGTTCAAAAGTGAGATGTTTCAATTGTATTTGTATCGACATGATCAGTGTCACATTAATAAGAATGAATTTGTTTATTTGGAAAGATGGAATAGAAAGAACTAATCAAATAAATCAAATCACAGCAAGTAAAAGCTTTATTTTTAGTGTGTGCTGGAAACTTTTTTTTTTTTTTTTTAGTGACTGAAATAGTTTTCAATCTAAGTGTAACTAATGATACAACATTTACATCATTCTTTCTTTAAAGTAACATTCCAACCCAGTGAGTTTAGATCAAGAGTAAATCATGCATAAACAGATTCTGAAATCAACTTCGAGACAGGAAAATGCATCACAAGTTAGGCTAGTATTTATATGACATAACCTAAAAAAAAACAAATAATACAATAACAATTATGCTAGTGGAGTGTAATCGTATGTAGGAAAACGGCAATTTTGTTTTGTTTAAATTAAAATCAGTAAGGTTTTGTGTTGTAGGTACCTTCAGCACAAAAGTGTTTTTTTTTAATTTTGGCAAAGAAATCAGGTGTTCTTGTCTGGAAAAAAAAGACTTGCATCCTGTCCATTTAGGTTTTTTCTCATTAATTGAATTTGCCTTTGCTAAGTACGTTTTGTGATTGGTGCAAGTGTAGGTAATCTTTAAGGCTGTCACAAGTGACTGAATTACAAGGATTTTAGCCAGATAACTCATGTGGCAGGTAGAGCAAGGTAAATAGTACTTATGCCTAAAAACATGAAATTGTATGTAAGTCAAGTGGAGCATCCATTGATCATAACTTGATGAACAGAACTGATGCTTTTAAGATCAATTCAAGTGTTGTAACTCACCAATCCGTTTTACCATTCTTGGCGTGTATGAAACGATCAGTCCAAAATTTCAAAAGAATTAACATACTCAAAGTATTTTAACGATTATTTTTGTATCTTGCTCCTTTTAGAATGAAACATGTGAAAGCATTTTTACTAGAGGAAAAATGACCTCAAAAAAGAATAATTCATTATCCGATCAACATAATAAAATATGTTCTGCTAGCAGTCTTTATGTGTTTCGCGTTGAATGTGAAGTGTGATAATGGACGTGCGTGGATGTGTGCGTGCGCACACGCTTGGTTGAGTGTGTATGTGTGTGTACTATGTGGTGTGTACGTGTGTTTGTGCGCGCGTGTGTGTGTGTGTGTGTGCGTATGTTTATGTTTTTGTTTGTATTACACATTTGGAGAAATAAAACAAAATTACTATAAAAAAAAATTAAACAAATTAAAACTTTAAAAAATGTGTGTTTTATGTATGAATGAATGGAGTAAAGTTACCAGTAATGATGATATAATTTAAGTTCCCAAATAAAAATTAAATGTCAACTCCTCAGTTTTCCGACAAAATAAAAACCTTGCAATTATTGTATTCATTTATTTATTCATTTATTCAGTCTTATTTTACCAAGTTGGCTTCATCAGTTATAACGCCACTGTTTTACAAAAATCCTTGTAAAATGACATCATGATACAAGATACAAATATTAGAAACAAAACGTGATCGAACAAACAGTTAGACACAAATAATATATGAGACAAATAATAGCAAAATTTGAACCCAATCGTTTATATCAAGACTAAATCATGCATAAACAGAGTCTGAAATCAACCTCGAGAAAAGTCTGTGGACTTTTGCCATTTTAAATAAATGTCATCGATAATAGTGTTGGAGCTTTTAGACACTCAAAGCATCACAAGATTAAATTACATTCATATGGCATAACCATAAATTCTTATCAAAAATCAACTGGTACAGAAACAATTATGCCAGTGAAGTGCAATCGAATGTAGAAATACAGCTTCTTTTTTTTCCTTCAAAGTAATATTTACTTAGGTTTTGTGTGTTAGGCACATTCAGCACGAAAGCTTTTTTTTTGTTGGTTTGGCAACTAAGTTAAGTCTGCAAAAAAAGTGACATGCATCCTGTCCATTTCACTAATTGGATATGCCTGTGTTAAGTACGTGGCTGTCACAATCACCAGAATTTTAGCCAGATTATCACGTGGCAGGAACGGCAAGGTAAATAGTACCTATGCCTTAAAACATGAAATTGTATGTAAGTCACGTTAAGCATCCACTGATTATATCTTGACGAATAGAACTGATGCTTTTAATACAGATGTAACTCACCAATCCGTTTGTTTATAAGACAGACAGACCCCTACTTTTTCTTTCTTTTTCTACAATGATCCAATAACGTATGAGATATTTTTCCTGCGCAAAAAGTCATTTGTTAAGATTTTGGGCAACACAAATCCACATTTCTGTAGGAACGGAATCATAAGCGTTTGTTGCATCTCCTCCAAATCGGCCTGAGAATACCAGTTTTACCAGCCACTTCAACCTGGAGCCACCGGCTCTCTTGCAATAAATCGACCGACTAGCTTTTGAAAATTCCTTATTGGCAGCATTGCTCAAGACAGGCGCCTACATCGTTTTTGTGGTACATAAAAAAAAACTAAAAAAAACAGGCAGCTGAAATGGCAAAAGTCGGGACTGTGGCACCCGAATTCATGGAGCCTGATACCTGTAGGATCCTAATAACTACTATGACTATTGTTTTGAACACGATCGTCCTGGTCGTTATAAGGCGCCAAAAAGAGCTACAAGAATACATGCGAATTCTATACCAGATACTTGCTGTATCGAATATGATTTTAGGCAGCAGTTGGAACCTGTGGAACATATTCTGGACACAAGCTTCTAACGAGAAGATTTGTACCATCGTAAGCATGACATTTGCCTTTGTGTATCAGATGTCTATAATGTCTGTAATGGCTTGTCTCAGTGGGACCTGTTTCAATCTTTATCTTCTCGTCACGAGGCCTTTGCGCTATTATACGATTGTAACAAGAACCCGATTCTACACCACACTTGCCTCCTCATTCTTGGTGAATGTACTAATATGTGGAATCTATTTGCCTATTTCAGATTCACCTTTTATCAAACTCTTGATTGAACATTGCATAGCGCGTGACAGCGGCGTAAAGTTTCAGTGGGCTTCAATTGTTCACACCGTTATCCAGATCTGTCCAGTTTGCGCAACAATGCTTTTTACAACAATAGTCTATATCAGACTGCTGGTCATCGCATGTCAAGTCAATAAGGTTGTAGCCATTCATGAAAACCCTCGTGTCCTTGCCAACAATGTTAACATGGAGAATCGCAATCACTTTCCAGAAGACCGTGGTCCGGAAAATGCGCAAATTCGCGTTGTACGGAACGGCAACGTGAATCTTGATCGGTTGCGCAAAAGAGGGCTGAAAGGTTTCGTTACAGTATTTCTTCTCACTGGTTCGTTTTACATTCCATGGCTACCTTACGTCTTCTCGTATGTCGTACCTTTAGATTCTACTACATTTAATATCCTGGACATTATATCAGGGAGCAGTGCATGCTTACAGCCAGTGATCTACCTTTTGACCAACGCTGAAGCGAGATGCACGTGCTTGGAAGCTCTACGTCAGTGCTTCAAACAAATAACATAATAATAATAATACATGAGATTCATAAAGCGCCATCATCCATTCTAACTAAATGCTCTAGGCGCTTGGAAGAAAGTTTATATATTTAGATCGAGTTTGTTGCAAAATCCTTCACCGAAATCAAGACGAAATTTGCCATTAAAAGCTGGGTACTTGACTGATATTACGTCTTTATATCAAGCTTTGAAAATAAAACTTGCAATGATCCAGTCATGTACATACGTAATTATACGTGTATATAAACACTTTAATAATTAAACCTAGTCACGTGATAAAAATCGTTTATATAATTAAGGAGGTATTCATATATGGCGGAATGAATCAAATCAGATCAAATCAATATCGATTTTCCGAAGACTTTGATTCAGATGATTTTATTTCTCATGCGAAACATAATACAATGAACTAGTATATTACAAAAAATATACGATGAAACGATAAATATAAAATAAATAGCGCGAGAAAAGAGGAACTAACTAGAAGCAGAGCTCGTTGAAGTGTTGCCCCTCAGATACTGTTTTACAAAATATCTTGAACAAAGTATACTTAGTAAATCAATAAATGAAACAATATGTAGCAAAGAAATTGTGAATTTTGGGGGGAAAAGATTAGAAAAATAAAAGAAAGGAAAAAATGGAGGAAAAAAGTAGAAGGCAAAAACAAAGAAACTTTTTTCTTAAAAGGAAAATTAATGATTGCAAAAGCTCTAGAAAAAGGAGGTTAGATCAGTGGAATGAGGGTGAAAGGGATTGAGTAGAGAGTCAAACAAACCGAGATTCATGTATAGTAACGTATCAGCAATGTCAACAGCTGACCGGCGACGGCACATACATTCATGCATACATTTAATTTTCAGATTTTTTGATGTGTATAGACTGGTACTGTGTTTAATAGATGGATCTATGTTATTCCAAAATACTGGACCGGTGTAAATAATTGTTTTTCTGTGTGATAGCTGTTCTCATTTGAGGAGTGTGGAAGTGCAATGCCACGTGTTCTATACATAGCGATGATTTTTATTCTTCCCTGATAGTTCTTCGGTGTGATAATTAAATATGAAATGTTTACATCGTGAGACATTAAATCAAACCCAAATTCGTTTGTGCTAACGAGGAAAAATACCAACTATGTAACTAAAATAATTGGATGTTTCATTATCAAGCACTAATCGGTCAAATATCAAACGTTAACATTGTTTTTGTAATTAAAATGATCGATGTCATATCAAAAAGCATGAATTTGTTTTTTTGAAAATATTATAAAGAAAGCACCAGTTCAAATCAAATGAAAACAAAGAAAGTTTAAACTGTATTTTGAGTGTGTCCTGTTTTTTTCATTGAATGAAGTAGTTTCCAATGAAATTGGACCTAATGATACAACAATATTCTAGGCAGACTCTTTTAAAAAATATCAACTGATAAATACAAAATACTGTTAAAGACATTATTTATGCAACTGTGTTAAAAGCTCGAGGATCTCTGTCTTCGAAATCACAAGTTATTGCACTACAGAACAAAACCATCAATGGTAACATTTATGCAACGGGCCCAGTTCAGGGCAGGCGTACAATAATCCTGGGGAAAAGACCAATTAGATTTAAATTACCATGATAGCAGTTTCTGCAACTTTTCGATATACATCTGTCTCTAAGCAATCCAGTTTTCACTTGTCTAATTGAGTTTAAGAATTGATATTGGTCTTTAATTGTTTAGGTCTGTTTAACATTTACCATTATGTAGATGTTTTTTAGCAGTTTTAAATTCCTTTAGTAATTGACTTTGGCTAAGTGACATATTGAAAAGATTACATAATGGTTCAGTAATAATATTAGCAGATAAAATACACTTGGATTTAATCAATAAATACCAGACGATTTTCCAACTTGAACATTTTTGAATTCCTTTTTAACATGATCAATTTCACTCTCTTTGAAACAAAAACCTGATGACACTTCTTTAAATGTCCTCAACGGGTGGAACCATTTTAAATACATCTTGAATTGTGTTGTTAGTCTTGTTCAGACGGAGGCAAGTTACCCTGGGGGTAAAGGTCGTGTTAAGAGCTAGTCGGGGTAAATATGGTGAGGTAGCTAGGTGTAAAGGTCAGAGTAGTGACCGTCTGAACGATGATCGTGTTAGCTACGCCTACCTTTACCCCAACCTATTTACTCCTGGAGTTGTCCAGGAGTAACTCGCTAACACGACTAGAGGGTAGCGAAATTTGACCGTGTGGATGCTCTCACTTACACTCGGGAGTATCTGTGACCGTTCATGAGCCATCTATACACAGAGTTTGGCCAACTTGGTTTCACTGGGTCACAACATGGCGTATATTCTTTTGTTTTGTGCTCTCCCAACAAAGCAGTAGTCGCCATATTGTGTCCAACTCGAACCGGGTTGGCCATACTCTGTGTATAGATGACTCTGCGTAAGTTACGCTGGTTGGTGGAAGGCCCGCCCCCCCCCCCCCCACACACACACACTCAGTGTTATTTAGGGTACGCATATGCATGTTCCCTCCTTTTGAAAACACCCCCGGTGTGTAAAACGGGCTTTTGTGTACTACGAGCCGGACTTTGATGCGTGAAAAGTACCCGTTTACCGGACATTTTGGTAACACGCATGGTATCCCTCCGATTATGAGTGGGGGCGGGGTGGAAGGTCGTGTTAACTTAATCGTGGCAAGTCGGTCCGAATAAGAGCGAGTGAAAAACCATTGGTGTAAATGAAATATACATGAGGTATTTATTGTTGCAGGGATTAACTTACGCCAAATAGCAAAACCCCGTCTGAACAAGATTATTGAAAGCATTTGCCAAGTCTTCTTGAGCGCCTTTTTATCATTGTAGCTTGTCTAAAGCCGGTGTAAGGGCTTTAAGGGAGAACAGCATTCATACTGATTAGGCAATCCAAGGTAAACAACACATGTTATGATTATTATCATCATTATTATTCGAAATGACGCTCATGTAACGGGTATTAAGCCCGTGTTCCATCATATCCTCAGTTTGCCGCCAAAATCATAACTTTGCGTTTATTTCATTAATTTATCTAATCAATTTGTTATTCATTATTTATCTATCCATTGATTTTTTTAGTCTTACTACATCGGTTACGACATTGTTTTACAAAGCCCTTGCAAAAGGATATTATAATACAAGATACAAATATTACAAACAAAACAGGATCAAACAAACAATATACGAGCAATATACGACACAAACGATAGCAAAATGTCAACTCAGTGCGTTTAGATCACGAGTTAATCATGCATTAACAGATTCTGAAATCATTCTCGAGAAAAATCTGTTGACTTTTTCCGTTTGAGTACATTATTATCGATAATAGTGTCGGAGCATTTTGTCATTCAAACATAAAGATTTGGAATGAGAGGGATTACCCTATTTCCACCACTGTATCAATTGAAGCCTTTAAGCGTCACATAAATAGTAACCAAAAAAAACGCACAATCTCACCAAATTGATTTCAACACAAAAAAACATGGTGAAAGTATCGACTAAAAGCACATCGTTGACATGTTTATGTCATAATTCTAAAAAGGGGAATTGATATTAATACTATGAAATGTAATGGGGAAGGTATAAATAAGTGTAGAGTTATGGTTTATTGGACTTTTCAGCCTTTAAAACAAAATAAGCAGAAAATCGTATCTCTCTGCACATGCTTTTCTATGGAACATCCGGGTACGTGAATATACTCTTCCCGGTCGTGATGTCACGAATGTGTACCAGCTCCGTGACTGATTTTCTATGCAAAGAGTAGCCTTTAAACAAGGCCACATGCCTGATAGACGCCGAGCGACTAAAAAGAGACTAATCGCGAAAACCTGAATGAACGCACGGTGCGAATTGTCCAGACCTGTGGCCTTTATCAATCTGGTTTGGATTTCTTATGTTAACCCTTGTTTCCGACTGGAACTCGCTTCAGAAAACGTAGTGTCCAATCAGCGAACGTATCCTCGCACGACGTCAGCATATAGTATCCATCACACACACACACACACACAGTAAACTCTACGCAGTGCGAACATGGACCTACATGCCTACTATACGTACGTGCTAAGACCACTGACCTCTACATGGAACGAACGAAGCCAACTGGGAGATCGCCGTTCTGATAGGTCAATAAATCCAAAGTAGGCGTATTGGCATGCTAATATGTATCTATGAATAATTCATGCGGAGCACTGAAACCCACTTTGCAAAAGGCCTCGTGACATTCGTCACTCGGTCGCGCGTTCACCCGGGGTATCTAGACTCATCTCAGCCGCTTAGCCAGAGTCACGAGGCCTTGTCAAAAGGCTATGCAAAGAGAGGAGGCTATTTTCGACATTTCAATTGAGGATATCGAGTAGACAGAATTGTGTGTGTGATATACTATGTAAATGAACAACTTATAAATAACATATGCTTGCCCTAGGTACCAAATTAATGGACATTAATTTGCTTAGAACATCAAACTCTTTTCTAAAGTTATATTTACTTAGGATTTGTGTTTCAGGTACAAAGCTTTTAGGGGGGGTTTGGCAACGAAATCAAGTCTGCAAAAAACTGACATGCATCCTGTCAATTTTTCTCACTAATTGAATATGCCTTTGCTAAGTACGTGTGTAATTGATGCAAGTGAAAGGTGATCGTTAATGCTGTCATAGTTAATTGAATCACCAGGATTTTAGCCAGATTTTCACGTGGCAGGAAGGTAAATAGTACCCATGCCTTAAAACATGAAATTGTATGTAAGTCACGTTAAGCATCCACTGATTACATCTTGACGAATAGAACTGATGCTTTTAATACAGGTGTAACTCACCAATCCGTTCGTTTATATGACAGACAGACCCCTACTTTTTCTTTCTTTTTCTACAATGATCCAATAACGTATAAGATATTTTTCCTGCGCAAAAAGTCATTTGTTTAGATTTTGGTCAACACAAATCCACATTTCTGTAGGAACGGAATCATCAAAGTTTGTTGCATCTCCTCCAAATCGGCCTGAGAATACCAGTTTTACCAGCCACTTCAACCTGGAGCCACCGGCTCTCTTGCAATAAATCGACCGACTAGCTTTTGAAAATTCCTAATCGGCAGCATTGCTCAAGACAGGCGCCTACATCGTTTTTGTGGTACATAAAAAAACAAAAAACAGGCAGCTGAAATGGCAAAAGTCGGGACTGTGGCACCCGAATTCATGGAGCCTGATACCTGTAGGATCCTAATAACTACTATGACTATTGTTTTGAACACGATCGTCCTGGTCGTTATTAGGCGCCAAAAAGAGCTACAAGAATACATGCGAATTCTATACCAGATACTTGCTGTATCGAATATGATTTTAGGCAGCAGTTGGAACCTGTGGAACATATTCTGGACACAAGCTTCTAACGAGAAGATTTGTACCATCGTAAGCATGACATTCTCCTTTGTGTATCAGGTGTCTATAATATCTGTAATGGCTTGTCTCAGTGGGACCTGTTTCAATCTGTATCTTCTCGTCACGAGGCCTTTACGCTATCATACGATTGTAACAAGAACCCGATTCTACACTACACTTGCCTCTACATTCTTGGTGAATGTACTTATCTGTGGAATCTATTTGCCTATTCCAGATTCTCCTTTTATCAAACTCTTGATTGAACGTTGCATAGCGTGTGACAGCGGCGTAAAGTTTCAGTGGGCTTCAATCGTTCACACCGTTATCCAGATCTGTCCAGTTTGCGCAACAATGCTTTTTACAACAATAGTCTATATCAGACTGCTGGTCATCGCATGTCAAGTCAATAAGGTTGTAGCCATTCATGAAAACCCTCGTGTCCTTGCCAACAATGTTAACATGGAGAATCGCAATCACTTTCCAGAAGACCGTGGTCCGGAAAATGCGCAAATTCGCGTTGTACGGAACGGCAACGTGAATCTTGATCGGTTGCGCAAAAGAGGGCTGAAAGGTTTCGTTACAGTATTTCTTCTCACTGGTTCGTTTTACATTCCATGGCTACCTTACGTCTTCTCGTATGTCGTACCTTTAGATTCTACTACATTTAATATCCTGGACATTATATCAGGGAGCAGTGCATGCTTACAGCCAGTGATCTACCTTTTGACCAACGCTGAAGCGAGATACACGTGCTTGGAAGCTCTACGTCAGTGCTTCAAACAAATAACATAATAATAATAATACATGAGATTTATAAAGCGCCATCATCCATTCTAACTAAATGCTCTAGGCGCTTGGAAGAAAGTTTATATATTTAGATCGAGTTTGTTGCAAAATCCTTCACCGAAATCAAGACGAAATTTGCCATTAAAAGCTGGGTACTTGACTGATATTACGTCTTTATATCAAGCTTTGAAAATAAAACTTGCAATGATCCAGTCATGTACATACGTAATTATACGTGTATATAAACACTTTAATAATTAAACCTAGTCACGTGATAAAAATCGTTTATATAATTAAGGAGGTATTCATATATGAAGGAATGACACAAATCAGATCAAATCAATATCGATTTTCCGAAGACTTTGATTCAGATGATTTTATTTCTCATGCGAAACATAATACAATGAACTAGTATATTACAAAAAATATACGATGAAACGATAAATATAAAATAAATAGCGCGAGAAAAGAGGAACTAACTAGAAGCAGAGCTTGTTGAAGTGTTGCCCCTCAGATACTGTTTTACAAAATATCTTGAACAAAGTATACTTAGTAAATCAATAAATAAAACAATATGTAGCAAAGAAATTGTGAATTTTGGGGGGAAAAGATTAGAAAAATAAAAGAAAGGAAAAAATGGAGGAAAAAAGTAGAAGGCAAAAACAAAGAAACTTTTTTCTTAAAAGGAAAATTAATGATTGCAAAAGCTCTAGAAAAAGGAGGTTAGATCAGTGGAATGAGGGTGAAAGGGATTGAGTAGAGAGTCAAACAAACCGAGATGCATGTATAGTAACGTATCAGCAATGTCAACAGCTGACCGGCGACGGCACATACATTCATGCATACATTTAATTTTCAGCCTTTTTGATGTGTATAGACTGGTACTGTGTTTAATAGATGGATCTATGTTATTCCAAAATACTGGACCGGTGTAAATAATTGTTTTTCTGTGTGATAGCTGTTCTCATTTGAGGAGTGTTGAAGTGCAATGCCACGTGTTCTATACATAGCGATGATTTCTATTCTTCCCTTATAGTTCTTCGGTGTGATAATTATATATGAAATGTTTACATCGTGAGACATTAAATCAAACCCAAATTCGTTTGTGCTAACGAGGAAAAATACCAACTATGTAACTAAAATAATTGGATGTTTCATTATCAAGCACTAATCGGTCAGATATCAAATGTTAACATTGTTTTTGTAATTAAAATGATCGATGTCATATCAAAAAGCATGAATTTGTTTTTTTGAAAAGATTATAAAGAAAGCACCAGTTCAAATCAAATGAAATCAAAGAATGTTTAAACTGTATTTTGAGTGTGTCCTGTTTTTTTCATTGAATGAAGTAGTTTCCAATGAAATTGGACCTAATGATACAACAATATTCTAGGCAGAATCTTTTAAAAAATATCAACTGATAAATACAAAATACTGTTAAAGTCATTCTTTATGCAACTGTGTTAAAAGCTCGAGGATCTCTGTCTTTGAAATGACAAGTAATTGCAATACAGAACAAAACCATCGATGGTGACTTTTAGGCAACGGGGCCCAGTTCAGGGCAGGCGTACAATAATCCTGGGGAAAAGACCAATTAGATTTAAATTACCATGATAGCAGTTTCTGCCACTTCACTATATACATCTGTCTCTAAGCAATCCAGTTTTCACTTGTCTAATTGAGTTTGAGAATTGATATTGGTCTATAATTGTTTAGGTCTGTTTAACATTTACCTTTATGTAGATGTTTTTTAGCAGTTTTAAATTCCTTTAGTAATTGACTTTGGCTAAGTGACATATTGAAAAGATTACATAATGGTTCAGTAATAATATTAGCAGATAAAATACACTTGGATTTAATCAATAAATACCAGACGATTTTCCAACTTGAACATTTTTGAATTCCTTTTTAACATGATCAATTTCAATCTCTTTGAAACAAAACACTGATGACACTTCTTTAAATGTCCTCAACGGGTGGAACCATTTTATATACATGTTGAATTGTGTTGTTAGTCTAGTTCAGACGGAGGCAAGTTACCCTGGGGGTAAAGGTCGTGTTAAGAGCTAGTCGGGGTAAATATGGTGAGGTAGCTAGGTGTAAAGGTCAGAGTAGTGACCGTCTGAACGATGATCGTGTTAGCTACGCCTACCTTTACCCCGACCTAGTTACTCCTGGAGTTGTCCAGGAGTAACTCGCTAACACGACTAGAGGGTAGCAAAATTTGACCGTGTGGATAATCTCACTTACACTCGGGAGTATCTGTGACCGTTCATGAGCCATCTATACACAGAGTTTGGCCAACTTGGTTTCACTGGGTCACAACGTGGCGTATATTCTTTTGTTTTGTGCTTTCCCAACAAAGCAGTAGTCGCCATATTGTGTCCAACTCGAACCGGGTTGGCCATACTCTGTGTATAGATGACTCTGCGTAAGTTACGCTGGTTGGTGGAAGGCCCGCCCCCCCCCCACACACACACACACACACTCAGTGTTATTTAGGGTACGCATATGCATGTTCCCTCCCTTTGAAAACACCCCCGGTGTGTAAAACGGGCTTTTGTGTACTACGAGCCGGACTTTGGTGCGTGAAAAGTACCCCTTTACAGGACATTTTGGTAACACGCATGGTATCCCTCCGATTATGAGTGGGGGCGGGTGGAAGGTCGTGTTAACTTTATCGTGGCAAGTCGGTCCGAATAAGAGCGAGTGAAAAACCATTGGTGTAAATGAAATATACATGAGGTATTTATTGCTGCAGGGATTAACTTACGCCGAATAGCAAAACCCCGTCTGAACAAGACTATTGAAAGCATTTGCCAAGTCTTCTTGAGCGCCTTTTTATCATTGTAGCTTGTCTAAAGCCGGTGTAAGGGCTTTAAGGGAGAACAGCATTCATACTGATTAGTCAATCCTAGGTAAACAACACATGTTATGATTATTATTATCATGATTCTTCGAAATGACGCTCATGTAACGGGTATTAAGCCCGTGTTCCATCAACTCCTCAGTTTGCCGCCAAAATCATAACTTTGCGTTTATTTCATTAATTTATCTAATCAATTTGTTATTTATTATTTATCTATCCATTGATTTATTTAGTCTTACTACATCGGTTACGACATTGTTTTAGAAAGCCCTTGCAAAAGGATATTATAATACAAGATACAAATATTACAAACAAAACAGGATCAAACAAACAATATACGAGCAATATACGAGACAAACGATAGTAAAATGTCAACTCAGTGCGTTTAGATCACGAGTTAATCATGCATTAACAGATTCTGAAATCATTCTCGAGAAAAATCTGTTGACTTTTTCCGTTTGAGAACATTATTATCGATAATAATGTTGGAGCATTTTGTCATTCAAACATAAAGATTTGGAATGAGAGGGATTACCCTATTTCCACCACTGTATCAATTGAAGCCTTTAAGCGTCACATAAATAGTAACCAAAAAAAAAACGCACGATCTCACCAAATTGATTTCAACACAAAAAAACATGGTGAAAGTATCGACTAAAAGCACATCGTTGGTATGTTTTTATGTCATAATTCTAAAAAGGGGAATTGATATTAATACTATGAAATATAATGGGGAAAGTATAAATAAGTGTAGAGTTATGGTTTATTGGACTTTTCAGCCTTTAAAACAAAATAAGCAGAAAATCGTATCTCTCTGCACATGCTTTTCTATGGAACATCCGAGTACGTGAATATACTCTTCCCGGTCGTGATGTCACGAATAGTGTACCAGCTCCGTGACTGATTTTCTATGCAAAGAGAGGAGGCTATTTTCGACATTTCAATTGAGGATATCGAGTAGACAGAATTTTGTGTGTGATATACTATGTAAATGAACAACTTATAAATAACATATGCTTGCCCTAGGTACCAAATTAATGGACATTAATTTGCTTAGAACATCAAACTCTTTTCTAAAGTTATATTTACTTAGGATTTGTGTTTCAGGTACAAAAGCTTTTTTGGGGGGTTTGGCAACGAAATCAAGTCTGCAAAAAACTGACAAGTACGTGTGTAATTGATGCAAGTGAAAGGTGATCGTTAATGCTGTCATAGTTAATTGAATCACCAGGATTTTAGCCAGATTATCACGTGGCAGGAACAGCAAGGTAAATAGTACCCATGCCTTAAAACATGAAATTGTATGTAAGTCACGTTAAGCATCCACTGATTATATATTGACGAATAGAACTGATGCTTTTAATACAGGTGTAACTCACAAATCCGTTTGTTTATATGACAGACAGACCCCTACTTTTTCTTTCTTTTTCTACAATGATCCAATAACGTAAAAGATATTTTTCCTGCGCAAAAAGTCATTTGTTAAGATTTTGGGCAACACAAATCCACATTTCTGTAGGAACGGAATCATAAACGTTTGTTTCATCTCCTCCAAATCGGCCTGAGAATACCAGTTTTACCAGCCACTTCCACCTGGAGCCACCGGCTCTCTTGCAATAAATCGACAGACTAGCTTTTGAAAATTCCTAATCGGCAGCATTGCTCAAGACAGGCGCCTACATCGTTTTTGTGGTACATAAAAAAAAAAAAACCAGGCAGCTGAAATGGCAAAAGTCGGGACTGTGGCACCCAAATTCATGGAGCCTGATACCAGCAGGATCCTAATAACTACTATGACTATTGTTTTGAACACGATCGTCCTGGTCGTTATTAGGCGCCAAAAAGAGCTACAAGAATACATGCGAATTCTATACCAGATACTTGCTGTATCGAATATGATTTTAGGCAGCACTTGGAACCTGTGGACCATATTCTGGACACAAGCTTCTAACAAGAAGATTTGTACCATCGTAAGCATGACATTCGCCTTTGTGTATCATTTGTCTATAATGTCTGTAATGGCCTGTCTCGGTGGGACCTGTTTCAATCTGTATCTTCTCGTCACCAGGCCTTTGCGCTATTATACGATTGTAACAAGAACCCGATTCTACACCACACTTGCCTCCTCATTCTTGGTGAATGTACTAATCTGTGGAATCTATTTGCCTATTCCAGATTCACCTTTTATCAAACTCTTGATTGAACGTTGCATAGCGCGTGACAGCGGCGTAAAGTTTCAGTGGGCTTCAATCGTTCACACCGTTATCCAGATCTGTCCTGTTTGTGCGACAATGCTTTTTACAACAATATTCTATATCAGACTGCTGGTCATCGCATGTCAAGTCAATAAGGTTGTAGCCATTCATGAAAACCCTCGTGTCCTTGCCAACAATGTTAACATGGAGAACCGCAATCACTTTCCAGAAGACCGTGGTCCGGAAAATGCGCAAATTCGTGTTGTACGGAACGGCAACGTGGATCTTGATCGGTTGCGCAAAAGAGGGCTGAAAGGTCTTGTTACAGTATTTCTTCTCACTGGTTCGTTTTACATTCCATGGCTACCTCACGTCTTCACATATGTCATACCTTTAGATTCTACTACATTGAATATCATGGACAATTTATCAGGGAGCAGTGCATGCTTACAGCCAGTGATCTATCTTTTGACCAACGCTGAAGCGAGATGTATGTGCTTGGAAGCTCTACGTCGGTGCTTCAAACAATAAATTAACATAATAATAATAATACATGAGATCTAAATAGCGCCACCATCCATTTTAATTAAATGCTCAAGGTGCTTGGAAGACAGTTTGAATTCTTAGATCGAGTTTGTTGCAAAATCCTCCACTGAAATCAAGACGAAATTAACCATTATAGAAGCTGGGTACTTGACTGATATTGAACGTCTCCATCAAGCTTTGACAATTAAACTTGCAATGATCCAGTCATGTACATACGTAATTATACGTGTATATAAACACTTTAAAATTTAAATTTAATCACGTGATGAAAATCGTTTTTATAATTAAGGAGGTATTCATATATGAAGGAATGAATCAAATCAGATCAAATCAATATCGATTGCCAAAGACTTTATTTGCAATGCCAAGTGTTCTATACATAGCGATGATTTTAAATCTACCCTTATAGTTCTTAGGTGTGATAATGATATATGAAATGTTTACATCGTGAGACTATACATTAAATCACACCCCAATTCGTTTGTGCTAACGAAGAAAAATACAAATTATGTAACTAAAATAATTGGATGTTTCATTTTCAAGCACTAATCGGTCAGATATCAAATGTTAACATTGTTTTTGTAATTAAAATGATCGATGTCATATTAAAAAGCATGAATTTGTATTTTTTAAAAGATTATAAAGAAAGCACCAGTTCAAATCAAATGAAAACAAAGAAAGTTTAAACTGTATTTTGAGTGTGTCCTTTTTTTTCATTGAATGAAGTAGTTTCCAATGAAATTGGACCTAATGATACAACAATATTCTAGGCAGACTCTTTTAAAAAATATCAACTAATAAATACAAAATACTGGTAAAGACATTCTTTATGCAACTGTGTTAAAAGCTCGAGGATCTCTGTCTTCGAAATCACAAGTAATTGCACTACAGAACAAAACCATCAATGGTGAGATTTATGCAACGGGCCCAGTTCAGGGCAGGCGTACAATAATCCTGGGGAAAAGACCAATTAGATTTAAATTACCATGATAGCAGTTTCTGCAACTTTACTATATACATCTGTCTCTAAGCAATCCAGTTTTCACTTGTCTAATTGAGTTTGAGAATTGATATTGGTCTATAATTGTTTAGGTCTGTTTAACATTTACCTTTATGTAGATGTTTTTTGCAGTTTTAAATTCCTTTAGTAATTGGCTTTGGCTAAGTGACATATTGAAAAGATTACATAATGGTTCAGTCATAATATTAGCAGATAAAAAACACTTGGATTTAATCAATAAATACCAGACGATTTTCCAACTTGAACATTTTTGAATTCCTTTTTAACATGATCAATTTCAATCTCTTTGAAACAAAACACTGATGACACTTCTTTAAATGTCCTCAACGGGTGGAACCATTTTATATACATCTTGAATTGTGTTGTTAGTCTTGTTCAGACGGAGGCAAGTTACCCTGGGGGTAAAGGTCGTGTTAAGAGCTAGTCGGGGTAAATATGGTGTAAAGGTGTAAAGGTCGGAGTAGTGACCGTCTGAACGATGATCGTGTTAGCTACGCCTACCTTTACCCCGACCTATTTACTCCTGGAGTTGTCCAGGAGTAACTCGCTAACACGACTAGAGGGTAGCGAAATTTGACCGTGTGGATGCTCTCACTTTTACACTCGGGAGTATCTGTGACCGTTCATGAGCCATCTATACACAGAGTTTGGACAACTTGGTTTCACTAGGTCACAACATGGCGTATATTCTTTTGTTTTGTGCTTGCCCAACAAAGCAGTGTCCAACTCGAACCGGGTTGGCCAAACTCTGTGTATATAGATGACTCTGCGTAAGTTACGCTTGTTGGTGGAAGGTCGTGTTAACTTAATCGTGGCAAGTCAGTTCGAATAAGAGCGTGTGTAAAACCATTTTTGTAAATGGAATATACATGAGGTATTTACTGCTGCAGAGATTTAACTTACGCCGACTAGCAAAATCCCGTCTGAACAAGATTATTGAAAGCATTTGCTAAGTCTTCTTGAGCGCCTTTTTATCATTGTAGCTTGTCTAAAGCCGGTGTAATAAAATGATTGCAGGGCTATCAGGGAGAACAGTATCCATACTGATAAGGCTACCCTAGGTAAACAAGACAGTTTATTATTATTATCATTTTATTTTTACTATCATTATTATTATCATTATTAATCGAAATGACCCTCATGAATAATTGGTATTAAGCCCATGTTCCGTCAACTCCTCAGTTTTCCGACAAAATCAAAACTTTGCATTTATTTTATAAATGTATCTAATCATATATTTATTGATTGATTTATTGATTTATTTAGTCTTATTTTACCAGGTTGGCTTCTTAAGTTATTACAACATTGTTTAAACAAAAATCCTAGCAAAAGGACATTATAATACAAGGTACAAATATTACAAACAATATGCGAGAAAAAAAATAGCAAAATGTCAACTCAGTGCGTTTAAATCAAAAGTAAATCTTGCATTAACAGATTCTGAAATCATTCTCGAGAAAAATCTGTTGACCTTTGCGGTTTAAAATAAATTTCATAATAGTGTTGGAGTTTTAAGTCATCCAAACGTAAACTAAACAGGTAAATGCATCACAAGAATAAATTATATTTATATGGCATAACCACAAATGTTATCAAAAACCAAATGCTACAGAAACAGTTATTTTAGTGGAGTGCAATCGTCTGTAGGAATACAGCTTTTTTTAAAGTCATTATGTTTTGTTTGGCAAATAATTTAAGTGTTTCTTGTCTACATAGCAGGTACAGCAAGGTAAACAGAACCCATGCCTTAAAATATGAAATTATATGTAAGTCACGTTGAGCATCCATTGATCATACATTGATGAATAGAATTGATGCTTTTAAGATCAATACAAGTATTGTAACTCACCAATCCGGTCGCTTATATGACAGACAGGCCCCTGCTTCCTCCCCTTACTTTTCTAGGGTATGTAAATATAAGCGAGTGCCCGCGTTTTGCTCGTATAAAACATGATAACATGAAATAGTCATGAACACTACTCCCCGGACAAGATGGCATCGAACCTGACTCGAGAAAGCTCTACTTTTCAGTCTACTTGGAATATGGGTGCTGGTGTATTTCTAATTTTCTGTTCATCGTTTCTTAATATTGTTGTTATAGTCATCATTAATCAACAGAAGAAGATGCAGGATATCATGAAAGTACTTTATCGACTTCTGGCTGTTTTAGATCTCGCTCTTGGACTTCTTTGGAACATGTGGGCCATATTTTGGTTTCGTTTTAACGACTTGAACTCCTGCATTCTTATAACAAGACTTTTTGTGTTTCCTACATATGTAACATTCATTGCCATCATGGCATGTATATCTGGCATCAGCTTCATTCTGTATCTACTAATTAGCCGCCCCCTGCGCTTTTACAGTATTGTCACACCGACCAGATTACAAGTGGCTTTTGTGGTCACATCGATTCTGATTCTGCTGATATCGTTGACCTCGCTTCCTTTCAATGCTTCACCTTTTTACCAGCTTCGCGTAAAACAATGCATTTTGAATACTACATTTAATATCGGTACTGTCGACTTGGTAGAAGTTATGAATTCTATGTTATTTCTTGCCCCCGTGATCGTGACATTTGCCCTTTTGACCGTGATCTCCATCAAGCTCATTGGAATTGTGCGCCAGCAGTCAAGAGCCATCGACAATATCGAGGTTCAAGTAGCCCCCCATGTTCGCAACGCAGCACCCAATGACTTGGAACAGCGTCCTAACCATCGGGTCCAGAGTGGGTGTGGCGGTCGGCAGAGAAAGGGCAAACCAGGAATCATCCAGCGATATAAAGGAGTCCTTACTATTCTTCTTATCTCCTGGTCGTTCGTACTTGGGTGGACACCATTTTGTATCATCAGGACCGTCCCAGGAGCCAGTGCATCGAATGTTATCGTCATCTTGGATAAGTTTGCAGTATCCACCACATGGATACAACCTATCGTATATTTGGTGACAAATGGAGAGGCTAGGGAGATCTTTCTTTCTAGATTAGGCCTACGACGAAGTACTCTTCAGTGACATACATATAATATTTTCAAATCGTTAGACACATTTAATGTTCTGATGATGCTGTAGAAACATAATGTGCCCTGGGTCCACGTCAAGGCGATGCCACAGAGGTGACAGAGCAGTTCGTTGATCAGAGAAAAGCTTTTCTATGTTCTGACTGTATGGATCAGACAGGTATCACCATACAAGAGGATCTTACCGCAAGGAGTCGTGCTCTACTTCAAGAAGCATACAACAAATACAAGGAACAACGGTATTCTGCGGCATGGTCATCGGAGGGAAGGATATTTGTCGCGGTACCAACAACAAACGGGAGCAAAGCTGACGAGAAGCTGTCGTATATTTGATGACAAATGGAGAGGCGAGGGAGATCTTTCTTTCTAGATTAGGCCTACGTCGAAGTATTCGTGAGTGACAGCCATTGAATATTGTCAAATCTTTAGACATATCTACTGTTCTGATGATGCTGTAGACACATCCCTGTGGTCCACTTGAAGGGGACGACATAGAGGTGACAGATCTAGAGCAGTTCGTTGATCAGAGTAAAGTTTTTCTATGTCTCGGTTGAATCGATCAGAAGAAGGAAAGTTTAACAGGTTTACACCCATAATAATAAGACTACTAAATATATTCTTATTTTATATTATTTTCAGTCTTTTCCAGACGCCACTCTTAAAATATGAACTCGTGACTGTTTGGGAATCAAAGGGAAAGGTGGTGAATGTTTGCAGAACATTGACAAACATTTTAACAACTCCTTTTTCCCAGAAGGTTTACACAACACCCCCGATATCAAACAAATTAAGGTTCTTTCGGAATATCCTAGTTTTCCTGTGATTCGGGGAAGGCTATGAAGGATTCGAACTTTCGAAGCGTTGCCCAAGGATGACCTGGAACTATGCATTCATGGGTGGGGTCGTTCAGCTCCCTAAGACAATAAAGGCCCGTATACCAATTTACTACTCTTAAAGCGTTAACATTAAATGAAAAGTGACATCATCGGCCCCTCTTTCGTGAGTCGACAGCTTAATAATTACTTTTAAATAATTATGACTCCCCATTTTCAACTCAATATAGTAATGAATGCGTTTTCATGACCGTTATTAAATCGACGGAAAGCAGTGTACATGTTTTGTCATCTTAATTATTATGCACGGACCTCAGCATAATGCATTTTACTATTCTGAGAGGCCTTTGAGTGTCCACCCCCCTCTCTCTCTCTCTCTCTCTCTCTCTCCCTCCCTCTCTCTCTCTCTCTCTCTCTCTCTCGCTCATCTCTCTCTCTCCCCCTCTCTCATCTCTCTCTCTCTCGCTCATCTCTCTCTCGCCCCCTCTCTTTCTCTCTCTCTCTCTCTGTACCCCTCTCTTCCTCGCTGCTGAGTACAATCTACGCACACCCTTGAACACCATACAGATCATTCTCCAATGTATTGTTAGCAAGTAATTTATTGTGTGCAAGTATGCTTGAATTACAGTTGCTATTGACATCATGGGCACATTTCTATTTTGTTCATTACAAGAAATTGTGCCTATAGTATGTCATAATTACACGAAATATTGAAATTACCTAGCTCATGTTATCACATTATGCCTAAACGATATTAAAGAGGGATATTGCAATAACTGTAAAATGTTATTAAGATTTCTTATTATATTGTGTACACAGATTAGGACTATTAGGATTATTATTCGCTTCTTCATTATTTGGTGCATGATATGACATCTACACGCAATGTGGTTGCTTGCTATTATCAGTATTACGTTAACAACAGGTTTGTATTTAATAGTCTTCGTACAATTTTTGTTTTCGTTTTGTTCATTCATTTATTTATTAATTTCAGTTACAAATTAAATGTACAGTTTACAACTAAATTATTCGTAGCCCTTGTAAATTTGATATTTTAAATGTTATTCGTAACCCAAGAATGAAATGTGAGGTCGAATTAGGGCTTTTGTTGAATAAGCTTTGATACCTCACATGCTCAAGAAACATAAAACAGGATAAAACAATTTTAGACATACTTAAAGAATTACAAAACTTTGGTAAGGGTATGAATAAATCAGTTCTTGAAGGGACAGTTGAGTTCTTGAATAAGACCGCAAAGTGCATGGCTATTGCTCTTATTCTTATTTATGACATTTCTAGTGGCGTTTTAGGACCTAAAATTGCTATAAAGGTAATTTTAGATCCCAAAATAGATTAAATCCGATCATACCTATTCAGCTCCACTTTAAAAAAACACAGTGACCATTAATTTGAAAAATTTAATAATAATAACAAAACACTGGCCAACTGGTTGAGCGTATGATAATACCAACACGAAAAAGCCAACAAAAAGCCAATATTGGCATTATATGGAATAAAACGTTAAAGGCGCTATCTCGTTTTTTCGACGGCTAGTTTAAAATTATCGAATATTTGTGGAGCACCACAAATATTAGAAATGGTTATATTTATATTATATTGACTGGGCTTGAGGGGTATATCAGATAAATTGACCAAGCTAAGATAATATTGCCCCGAGTCGAAGACGAGGACAATATGGTCTTAGCGCGGTCAATATTTCTGATGTACCCCAAAAGAAGCCCTGTCAATATAATTATTGTTACCTAAACAAGGCATTTTTAAGCAAATTATTGATAGGGGCCTATACAACTTTGGTATCAATCTTGATTTTTACTCCCATCTGTTTGCCGGTCAGGTTATTCAGGCAGGTATGTAATTGTGACGTAACAATGATTGTTACTGTGTGTAATTGTGATGTAACAATGATTGTTACCGCGCGTACACTTGAACGCCTACATAATACTGCGCGTAAAGCGCACTGACAAGACAGAGTGGAATATGGCTCAATATTGCCCTCTGATTTAGTACAGTGGTCTACGGGGCAAACCCGGAAGAGGGCAATATGGCAAATATTCACGGCTCCGGTTTCATATTCGGAGCAGCGTGCAAAATATGACTTTTTATTTAGCAGCTAAAATGCCTTGTATAGGTAATAACTATGGATATTTCAGCCGTCTCTGAACCGATTTTGATCAAACAAAGATGATTTTGTCATTTGAATTGTACGTTGTTTGTTATTTTGTCTTGACTCACTAGCTCTGTTTTCTTTGCTCAAGTAATGCAATGTTTTTGGTGCCAAAATATAATCATATTGGAAATAGAATCACATTTGATGTATAGAGACATACAAACGTTAATGGTTGTCATACCGGTTGAGTATGATTGTATTATGCATGTATTGATTTAAAGATGCGTTTATTAGTCTATCAGTGGCGTGTCTATCTTAATTTAGTAACAGGAGGCTGAGCCCCCCCCCCCCCCACCCCCCCCCCCCCCCCCCCCAAAAAAAGGGAAAATTAAGAGGCAGAGTGTACGTGATCGACCTATTTGACGAGGACGTACATACCCTGAATTTAACCTTTCTTCTTAGGGGAGGGGGCACACGAACTCCTTGTATTTACTCAATCATAATTATTCACTATTGATTTTATAGTCTGCATGTACTGACTGACATCGTTGTACTTGTATTGAACTGTGGCTCTTCAAACTTCAAAATACGTGATGTAGGTCTATCCTGACAAATAAAGTGCGCTTCTGAAATAATTTCATTTGTCAGACAGTTTTATTCAAAATCGATGGATAATAAGTCAACAATGTATATCTAGGAGCTGGTAAAAAAAAATCTCCCGAAACGTACGTGATCGGAAAGACATTCCAAATATCATCCCAGTAAAGTCAAATTCAATATATTTGTGTCTTTCCTGTTGAAATGTTGAAACACGACAATGTAATTAAGCATTATCCGAACTTTATTTGAATAGGCTATACAAAACGGTATTGAATTGGCTATTCAGATGATTTCTTGAAAGATTTTGCGATCGAGTTCTAGAGAGGGTATGTGTAGGCAAATGGGAAAGGCATATTAAGTCTGCTCCGGCAAGGGTACCGTATAGCTCAACTGCAAATCATAGTTATTCTTTTTTTAAATTTATTTTATGGGGGGAGGTGGGGGGCTTAAAACTGATGAAGTTGGCTTCACAATCAAACTGGATACGCCTTTGAAGAGAATGTAGTTATGATTACACCATGGATACAAAATATGTGGTAGCTTTCAATTTCTAAATAAATTATGTTTCATTCTCAATGTTAAAGATTGCATATCCAGGTGTATGATTAGGATTAGTGAACAATTAAAGAAAGGTTTCGAACTCGACATAGAGTTCGTGGAAATTGGGTTTGGGGGAAATATTCACAGCTGTTTTGAGCGTACTCATTTTATCACTCCCATTGATTACTTGATTGAAATATTGGTTGAGTGATTGATAATTATTAGTTTTCATTTGTTTACATGATTATTAATTACTCTGTTGCCTATAAAGTTGGAATGAATTTTCTAAGCTCTTTTCGTGAAATGGTTGTGACAATACGATTTATTCTCGACTCTTTAAGTTGATATCTTCTCAGAACTCTATGAATCACCCTAGTAAAGGGTCATGAAGATTGATCTGTGATGGTATACGAAGATTTACGTTTATCTATCGAGAATAAATCATACTATCAAAATCATTCCATGAAAAGAAGTTAGAAAAATTAATTCCAACTTAATGGGCAACATTTTACGTATTCATTTTTATGTATTCACCTATCTTTTTACATATCTATTATTTATTCTATTTGTTAAACTCTTTTCTAAACTTTCGCCCCATTCATACGTTCACATACATAACCACAACTGATACTTTCATTTTTTCAGATTCACACGATAACCATTTCTTTTAAGAAAAAAAATAAAATAGAAAGTGTCACATAATTCTCATCTCAAAATGCAGACACAGGGATTCAAACAAAAATCAATTCTTCTTCTTAAAGGTTTGGGAAGGAAGAGTCCAACATTTGTTTTTCTTTGTCAGTAGTATATTTGATTTTATTCAAAAATGTTCATATTGATCACAATTCTTATCACATAGAATCCACAAATTAGCATATAAAATCGGAAAAAGGGAATCGTTCCCAACCCCATCTCTCTCTCTTCCCTTCGTCAAGTTTGGCATGCAAATATAAACAACCTCATATCTCGAGAGTGATTTATCGTGTTCAACTTTTTTTTTTACAGATTATGGGCTAATTATCTAACAGATTAGAGCCCCCCCCCCCCCCCGTTTCATAAAACGTGTGATCAATAACAAATGCTGAATTTGCTCTCAGCCATTCTAATAACACGATTTCAGTAGCTTATAACAATTATTGTAACTTGTCATTGTCAACATGTTTTATGATACAGGGCCCAGTAGAGAATCGAAGAAGACTTTAATTTTATTTACCGAGAGTAAATTACATCAATGTTCTTAATATTAAAAATGAAGGACAAAAAACAGACTGGAAGGAGAAAATAAATATATATGAGAGCAAATATTAGGCCAAACAAGACTTGCTTACCGGTATCTTAATTTGGTAATTTTACCCATTTTGTAAAACTACAAGGGAGCTATTTCTTCTTCTTTTTTCATAATTGCTGAAACAACTTTGCTCCGAACCATCATCCATATTTTCACTGACTGGTTGTTTAAAGACCAAGTGTTATGACAAGATCAAAATGGTGCTGCTATATAAAATCAACCATCAATATTAGACTTGGATGTGGTATCAAGGCATATAGAAGACTTACAAGAACCAATGTTCATCTAGGGACCCTGGACACGGGTGCATCAACCATGATTACAAATCCAATACTGTTACATAACTGTTTTTCTCCTACACACTCACTCTCTATCTCTCTCTCCAAGGACAACTTACTGTGGAATTCACGGCAGAAAGGGGAACTTTTACTAGACCTACATTCAGACTATCCATCAAGAAGAAATTGCAATTCATCAACCACATCTTGGCCAACATGATTGATCAAGTGATTAAGATACACATATGAATAACATTTTTTTCTTCTCACATTGTTTGGCGAAAACACAAACTGTAAATGCGGCACTGGGAATCAACAAATACTAGGATAATACTAGTCAACTAGAATACAATTTCACTAATGGGTTATTACTGCAATGATGATGATTTCTAAAAAAATAATAAAAGAAAAAATCAATAAAAGTATTTTCATTCTTCACATTATTCAATCATTGCATTCAAATAATTGTTTTCATTTTTTAAGTAAAGCTCTATAAAAATGCACAGGCCATGTAGCAATTTCGCATATTCATACACAATAAATACAGAAATAATTTGTTCAGCAGTGCATACTTGATTTCTCCCAAAATAACTAGGTAGACTATATCCACTGACTGACTGATTTCATAATCATAAAATACATTCATAATCTGAGAAAGGAGTCTATCGCATCACATGCGACTGGAGTGATCCTAGAGAAAAATCCAAATCGTGTTTATACTTGAACAAGCCCAACTGCCAACAGTATTGCATAAACTGTTCAATAGTGTCTAATATCTGTTCCTGCAAGGCAAACATTCTTCAAAAAGGGGTATAAAATATCATTCATAGAAAAGCTACGTCTATGAACTTTCTGATACTGGGTTCTCGCGTCTAAGGCATACAAGCAGCATCACTGACTCTAATCACCATAACCTGACTTGGTCAATTGCATTCTGCTTCCATTCAACTTTTTTCTTTCTTTCTTTCGTAAATCCAAATGTACAATTGAAAAAAACCGCCGTTGCATGATGCAGGCTTTTAAATAAAGCTTGGTGGGTGCTATCGCGCTCAATTTCAAGCTTGCTGTCTATAAAGAACAAAAATCTTCCACAGACCCACTACTAGAAGGCAAATGAGAAATTAATCACCCATCCCTATTTCAGCATTCCTCGACATCTTCCTACGTGTTTGCTTACGAATTATCAGACAATGATTAATTAGCATTTTTGTAGAAAAGATGCAACAATAATATCTGGTATTCTCATCTTCATCATCAAAATACCAGATGATAAAGTGGGATTCTGTTTAGATACTTTTGCTGTATCAATGACATACCCACACCATGGCATGATGCCACATAAAAAGAAATTTCACATGGAACTTGGTGGTGTGTGTGATTATATACCAAATGATATTCACAGAGTGCAATACGCTTTGAAGCAAATTTACAATCATCCTTTGATAAAATGTCATGAATATAAAGCGACATGTTTAATTATTTCACTAGTGCATTACCAGTGATGATGAAAAGTAGCAGTTCCATTATAAAAATACATCAACAATACTTCAATTTGTGAATACAGCACTGAGCTGTAATAATAAAAATTGAACTCTACTTCAGAATTTTCAAAAAATTTCATGTAGTTAAACACCTCTCAAAATCTCTCTAAAAAAAAAGAAAATTAATAAAAAAATAATAAAAAGTGAAGACTGAATGCCAAGAATATCTATACCATAATTTATATGTTTCAATTTTCCTAAAATGACCACACAAATTTGTGAAAGAAACATGAGACAAAAAAAAACATTGCTAGTAAATTGATTTGTTTGCTATCTGAAGTACACATAACAAAAACATCTCTAAAACCAATATTTGTACAAGTCCAGACATCCACTTAACATAATTCGAGCTGTTCCTTTTTGAATGGACTATACATACACATATGAATATTTGTTAATTTGGTGGTAAAGCCAGAGTATATGTTTTGCAATTCCATAGGAAAGCAAACTAATTACAAAGTCATTCTCTTGAATGCATCAACTCTATCTCCAGAACCCTACAACAATTCCTACTCACAAACACTTACTCCATTCAATCAAGCCCTGTACAACCTTTTAATTACTCTCTCAATGATGTTAAACTCTTCCCATGCTGATTAACCCTATGTCTGTCCGTGCTGGTCGTCAATGCTGTATCCCCTCAGCCCTCCAGCGGATCAGTCTTAATCCTTTTACTTTCAAAACCATCCTGTCCATCCGTCTCTTCCTTGATGCCGTCTAGAGGGCGCTTCACGTGGCCTTGCAGCTGCTGAACGGCCGACGTGGTGGCCAGCATGACGAGGGGCGAGGAGGTTGCGGCCTGGCTGGAGCTCTGAGGGGGAGCCATCTCCATGTTGTGATGGTAACCGCCGGCCATAGGGAGTTGAGGAGGGGGTCGGTAGTGGCTGGCAGGAGGGAGGAAGGTACCTGCGACGGTGACAACGTGATGACTGTCAGAGGATGCCGCCGGCTGAGGTACCATTGTGGACGAAGAATTGGCCGCCTTCAGATGGGACTGCGTCAACATGATGGTTGCAGGGGGTACACCAACTGATGGCTTCTCTGTGATTGGGGAACAATAGGATGGACTTCAATGAATAAAGTACAGCATGGGTACCTAAAGATTGAAGACAGGTTTTAGATAAATAGTTATCATCAACAACAGTTAACAAATACACTATAAAATACACTCTCATACAATACGCTAAGAATAAATCCATTATCATTGATTTTATATGAACCAATGCAGTTTGAACCTTTGTGATAACCTTTGTCAAAGAGAGCATGAAGTGTAAAAAATCTACAACATGAGGTGGCCTCTTCGGATCTAAGGACATGGGAAAGATTTGGCCTCTCTTACCTTCCACTTTCATGTCTATGCCATTCTTTTCCGCACTACCTCCTCCTCCTCCTCCAGCACTTGAGATGTCCTTTGCCTGGTGGCTAAATCCTCCTGCAGAGGATGTAACATGGCCGTTGCTCAGTGACGCCTGTACAGCTGCTTGCGTCCGCGACGACGTGATCACAGATGCCATCTGAGGGTGGATGGCAACGACGGGTACCCCCTGGCCCTGAGGAGGGGGGTTCCCTGCTAGGGCGAGGGAAGATAGAGGTATGACACCCCCGCCCCCAGGGAGGGCTGCCATGTGGGCAGCATGGCTGGCAGCCTGAGCACCTGTTGTAGTAGTGATGGGCGAGCCGGGGCTCACTAGACTCACCTTCACCTGCAAAGATGCCATAAAGAAAACACTTGTTAATATATTAACAAAAGCATAACTTTGAAAGTAATAAAACTGAACATTTGCATGGCAATGACAAATAAGTCTGTTTCAAGTTAAATTTGAATTTCATATTAAGTTAACTAAATTATTCATACCCCTTGTACAATTTGATATAAAGTTTTTTCATAATTCAAGAATGAAAGGTGGACTGGTTGAAAAAACACCTTCGTTGACTACTTTAAGATGTAGGCTTTAATATGTCACATTCCCAAGAAACGTAAATCAGGACAATCATATTTTCACATAGTTAACAAAGGGTACGACAATTTAATTGTTAACTATAGCCTGACCCTTAGGTCTTGAAATCTATGGTTGGCTTAAAAAAATATATTAAAGAAAACTTTAAGCATTCAAAACAGAGAAATATCAGCCCAAGGAGAGAGCAAAAAATATTTTTTTAAAGTTTTGGCACCTAAAGGGCAATACAACATCTTTTTTTTAAAGGCCTTATGTAGGATAATAAAAATTCCCTACAAACATAAGCAAGGTTGTTTTTTACCTCCTGCATGGCTTGCGTAAACCTCTGATGATCCAGGGGCCCATGGTCCTGACCCTCACCACCCCCGCCAGCATTGTTCATGTTCTGCGGCGCAGGGGAACCTTCTCTTGAGAGGCATTCAGGGGTGAACGTCCCGCTGAACTGGGGGACGTGTGTGGGTGATGATGGCGCGGAGCGGCTGCAAGATCAAAGAAAAAGGTTGAGCAAAGATTAGCAACGAGTTACTTTACTAGAAACTAATAGAAACACATTCTGAAGAAGTACTGAATATGAAAGACAAAACTGCATCTCTGCAGAATTTAAATAGATAATAGATGTAGCTTTAGAACGAGAAATTGCTAAAATGACTAGAATACTAGTAACTATGCTTTACATCCCTGAATTTGCTCAGAAATACTTCTACACAAAGAACAGCGATTGAATGCTGCGCTATAAAAATCAGTCCCTTATAACAGGGAATCATTCGAGCATCATGGGAACTACGTGATCTTAATTTTCCTTTCCCATCAATTCTGTTCTAATTTCAAACATGTAGGATTTTTGAAAAAACTCTTAAAGCCCCACTGCACTACTTATAGCTACCTGTGCACTCTATATAGTAAATAATGCCTAATCAGTGACCGTTAGTGTCCCATGGTCCCCTTTTTCTTATGTTAATTGAGAGCTGATTTGATGAGATAACCACCTGTCAGTGACTATGCAGGGAGGTCTAATACCTCCTGGCCAAACTAGTGCAGTTGGGCTTTAAAAGAGCAATCATTGTAGGAGCTTGAAATTTGAATTCCCTTTTAGATAAGCCCTCTCAGCAAGGAAAGTGTTCTTCAGGCAAGCGTACCTTGATGAGACCCCGCTAAAGGGTGTCCTGAAGCACGGCACTCCCCTTTGGCGTCTTCTTCTGTAAGCTTGATCCATTAGTTTAGCCTCTGACCCGGGGTCAAGCCGCCAGAATGACCCTTTACCTGGCTCTTCCTGTGATCGTGGAACCTTGATGAAGTACCGATTTAAGGACAGGTTGTGTCGAATTGAATTCTGAAAATGAAAAGAGAGAAAAGAAATAAGAATGTATTAGTATGCTCTTCATTTACAAAATCACCAACACCTGTCAGCTATGTAATTTAAACCAAAGTGATAATTCATCTACAGTTGAAGATGGAAGGCACTCATTTTTCTGAAGTTTCTTGATTCCAAGAAATTAAAAAGGGTTCATAGATCTGAACATTTAGAACATTATTCCTAAGGTTCATATTTTGTAAATGAAATAGGGGTCTTTGTTACGAAAATGAACTAGGTTCCGTTATTCTGAGGTTCCGTAATTTCTGGAAACGTTACAGGGCGCTATATCATTTTCAGAAAAAACCTTCAGAAAAACCGACATGTAACCATTGAAGACAGTGTCATACCTGCCATCCTTTGTCTGCTGTTCTATAGTACGGATATGTCTTTGTAATATAGCTGTAAATTCCACTCAATGTCAACTGTTTATCCTGCGCCGACATGATAGCCTGGACAATGAGCTGAGCGTAAGAGTAGGGCGGCTTGGTCTCGTCCCGGGGACCCCCGACATCGTTACTGGACGAGTGGCCTTCCTTGTCGTCAGCAGCAGCTGCCGCAGCCGCAGCAAACGCTGCTGCGGAGAGGTCCGGAGCAAGCATGGATCTCTGACTGGTTCCGGCTCGGGGGCTTGTAGGACACGAGTTGACAGCACTGGATAAGATTGGGGAAGAGACAATAAATATATAATTACTATAATAATACCATTCATATCAAGACATCAAATAAATTGTCCTTTATGGAAAAGAGGGTATTTCTAAACCTAATAGGAACAAGTAGAAATTAAGAATAAAAAGGGGAACAAGAAGGGGGGAATACAAACGATATAATTGAAAAGAAAAATGAAACAAGAAAAATGAAAAAAGAGAGGCAAACAAAAGTGGGAGGATCATAAAGCAACACAGATCAATTGTATTACATTGTATTTTATTTTGAAGAGCTCTTGTAGGCTTAAACTAGACATATTCATCATACAATTTCATAGAGCCTAACTAGGTAATATCAGAACTTGTTTTCAGAGAGAGAACAGTATGAAGCTCGTAAACATCTTTGACTGAAAAATAAAGAATCCATCCAGACTTGAATACATACTGTCTGCTCAGACAAAATATTGTGAAGATGCAAACAAAATTCTATATTAATTTCCTGTAAATTTGAACAGATTCACATGTGAGAAGAAAACAAGGAGGTTTCTGATCATTACAACTTTTGATTATATTCATAGACAGACTGAAACTACTCCTCTTTTATAGAGAAGCATGTACAATGTACTTCATTAAAATGAAGTCCATCAGAATATGATCACAATGCTGCAGTCTCTGTTTATAAAAGCTTGTTTTGATATACATACTAAAACAAGAAGTTTGAGCATATTTGCCATAATATTAATGACATGACAGAGATTCATATTTTTGTTGTTAAGCAAGATGATGATATTACAGGGTTGATTTTTCTTCTTTCTTTCTTTTTTAAAGACAAGTATATGAAGACTTTAATTCCGAAAGGAGATAAATCCATTTTTGTAACTTCAAAGAAAACAGAAATTGGCATCTGTGGAAAAGTGATATTAGAAGGTGCATTTTTCAATTACTAAATTTTCATCAAAAGTGGATTTAGCTCTTCATATGTAGGAATCCAAGCACTAACATCTTTACCTTGGAAGTGTTTGACCTTATTTTAAAACGGTGTGTAGTACACAATTGAAATTAGGAATATGACCAGCGTACAGTGTGTAAGTGTTACAAATTGACCATGGAAAACTGTCACTGGTAATAAGTTGTACAATCCCCTGGCTACATGTATGTAACCTATCAACAGAATCTCACCTAATGGTCCCAGTGGGAGACGGGTACGGACTGGCATAGGTCGCATCGGAAGGCGGGATGTCGATCTTCAACGGAGGCATCATGGTCTTCCGTTTGACAGGACTAGGTTCCTTGGCCACGACCGGTGCAGCTGGCTGCAGCTGCATGGGCGGGACCGGAGCAGGGGGTGCCGACTCGCTGATCAACGCCTGGAACATGATCTTGATACTTGTGCTGGGAAACCTCAAGATACATCTGTAGGGGGGAGGGGGAACAGGATCGAATGATGATTACATAAAACAGAATGATAATGATAATCCTGATTTAATCAATATCTACATATGAATCAAACAGTCCAAGCTACATGCTCATTCCATCTAGTGCCCCTTATTTTACATTCTTTGATAAAGTCAAACTGTCAAACCTGCTTGATTGAACATCTGTCTATAGAACCATTCTTTTAACCCCTTAAACAGGAGGGATTCCACTCAATGAATCTTTATTTAAAAACATCTATCTAATTACATGTATAAAGGGCTTTTTTGTCTCCCATTAACACAGGTTTTACTATGCTATTAAAACAGGGGTTTTTTTAAAGAAGGAAAATACAAATATCTGAATTGTAACTCATAAGGGGGTATCTATTCTTGCCATGTCCCTTCTCCCATGTTCTACAGCACTTACATTACTTACAAAAAGGATGATTAAAAAAAAAATCAAATTAGCCGCTTCAGTCATGAACTGTTACACTGAGATTTCATAAGTATGCAACTACAGTACATGTATGAAGTTGAAGTTGCTAGCAAAAGACCATAAAACAGCACCAAGGAAATGCAACATCTGTAATTATCTTGATAACAAGCTACAAACTGACAATGTATCAAAATACATCAACCTAAACGAAAGTTAACATTCACCATGGTATATATGATTTTCCCTTGTATAATAAAATAGTACCTCAAGTACTTCCTCTAGATATGTTATTCTTAAATTAGAATAACAAATCACACGTTTGGACTGGGATGTCATGGACAGTATGCAGTACAACATGGACAGAAAGGATGAAAGTGCAATGGATAAATTTGTTTGTCTACTAGTTGTAATATGTCTACCGGTAGTCTAATCCAAAATTAATTTCTTTATAAATAATCTAAACTCTGTATTATGAAGACTTTTTTATCCTACATGTATGTAAAAGAATTCCTGTGAAGGAAATGGTCAGGGATAGCTCATGAGACGTAAAACATTTCCAGCATGAACACAAAGTTGGATATGTGTGACGTCAAATGGGGCATATATCTTGGATAATGGATACCCCTTTGACGTCACGCACCACACGCGAACATACTTGTACTGTGCGAATATTGGCCTACAATGTGACTGAGCAATGAGAATATCATTTAAAGGGATTGGGTACATGTATCTTTGCCTCAGATTCTAAACAAAATCCTGGATTTAGCTAATGCTGCAATCATAATTATAAACCTTTAGGCCAGTCAGGAATCCCATCACTATTACAAGCCGATCTCCAGTCTGATTATCAAGATATTTATGATTGGAATTAGAAATGTAAAAAACTGTTTGCATAATAGTTTTGTACAGTTTTTGTATTACACTAACACTAAAGTCTATTGGGGAAAATGAGTATCGTATGGTAAAACAGGCCACTCAAAGATTTTCACTTTTTAAGGCACTTCATGATCATTTTAAAGAGAAGTTTTTTTAGGGCTTCAATATTTTACACTGTATCACAGACACTGATAACATGTACATGTACACGTACAATTAAGGGCCATTCATCTCAGATTTGTAAAACTGAAAACATGCCTTTAAAGGTTAACCCCCAAATTTTTTAGATTTTTCTGATATTTCATGTTATTACTTCGGATAAAAACTGGTGCCTTGATTTTAATTTCAACTTAATACAGTTGTACATACAACAATGTAGTGAACTCCTTTAGTTTTCAAACTTGGTGGTGTGTTTTTTTAAAGGAAGGATATGAATCAAATTTACCATATAATTTTTTTGAGGCACCGGTTAAATTACGGATTCATTTTTCTCTATCCCCATAAACATAGTCAGCTGTGAACTCCTACATTTGTGTTTGTATAGATATTGCATTTTAAAATGGAAATTGAACATAAGTTTGGTTTAATTCACAAGCTGTTTGGGGTTGTGATCACTGCTTTTTTTTCCCCTGGCGCTAAGGGTTGAAAGGGTGCCTGAGGGCTAATTGGGCTTAAGTGGTCCGGGTACCAGTATTTAATGGGCAAAATCATTCTGCTGTGTACAGGTACACAGGGATTTGTCCAAACAAAAACAAAAAATTTGCACACATGTACAAGTATCAAAGTTGGGCTTTCAGGTCTAGAGTAAAGCCTTATCAATGGTGAGTTTTAACAATTTTTTTTAAATTGTTGAATTGTGCGATTGCGGAATTAGGGGGTAAGTTAAATTGGGAAGGTGTTAGCAAACTCTGAAAACAGTTTCTACTTTTTGGCACGTGTGTAAAAGGATGATGTAAAACTCATTTGAGAGTTTGTTTACATCACTCTTCACACAGGCAAGTGGATACCAATTAAGGCTTGGTGGAGTTGCTGATATCAATGTCATACTTCATATTTCATATTATCACCTAGACCGAAAGCTTCAGTCTCCGATATCTGCTGAGAGCCTGAGACTACGTCTGGCTCCACTGAACACCACCTCTATACAGAGACCAGGGAATAATTTTCCTGGTATCGCATCGCAATTTGCTATGCATTTTTGCATGACTGCTATACAAAATATCTTTTGTGTAGCAGTTTTCTTCCATAGAAATGTACAGAATTTCATTTGAAATATTTATCCATCGGCTGAAATTGCTAATCAAAAAATTTGAGGAAAATTATTCCCTGGAGACTGAAGTGTGTTGTACGGGTTAGTGAGGAAAGATTTTGGGTAATCTCATCGCACACAGTAGCATCAAGAAACTAACAGATTAGCTGAAATTCCTTGTATCTTGATATAAATTTAACAATGATTGTCAATGTTATTTGTACATGGAGATAAGATCCATTTTCTCTCCAATCATCAATATTTCAAAATCAAACTGTTAAAGTCTAGATAAACAGAGTCAGACGGCAAACTTCTAGCTGGATTCCAGTGAAAAAAAATCAATAGTTAACCCCCCTTCGGTGTGTGCGGCAAGGTTTACCATATTTATTTATGGGGAAGGTTGCCAAATGTCAGTTTTATCAAGAATTTCCCGTACCACATCAGGGTTATTACAGATTATCACCAAGCCCTAAACTTGTCTTTACTCACTTTTTTTAGCTAGTTCTTTCTCAGTTTAAAAAAAAGTCTACTTCCCATGTTTCCAAACCATCATGCTCAATCCTGACTTTACAAAATCAAATTTTCAACAAGAGAGAGAAAGCATAATCACTGATAATAAAGGCAAATTCGTTCACTGATTTCTGACCGGCTTTCATTCAACGATCCTTCAATTATTTGGACATTCTCACAACCATGGCATGATTCAGATTCACACAGTCACTAGCAAAGTAGCAGTAACCCTTCACTTCAGTACACAGCTCAGATAAGCATGAAAACTGCAAAACAAACAAACAATCAAACACAACAAACTAACAAAACAATAACAGTGGGTTGCATGGCTCGAGCTGACTTGACAAGCCCGTCCGCGTCCCGACCAACACCTCTTGATCTTCCACGGCCACACGTAGCTTGCATGCATTGCCATTGTATTGGCATTGCCCGACACTCCACGCACGGTCAGAGAGCACTAGAGATGTCCGGAATGGACGTTTTGGTATGCGTACCAATTTACGAACAGCTCTAGGTTCTACTGAACAGACATTTTAAAATAAATAATAAAAATAGATACTCACGTCCTGGGCAGTTGCAACGGAGCTGCACCTCTTCTTTGGAATATGCCATCTACAAATATACCATTCTTTCCCGTGCAATTTAAGAAAAAGTTCGGGCTCTCGCAAATTATTTCAAGATGTTTACGTGAAATGAAACTCGAATGTCCCATGTTTACATCCACCTCCCCTTGTTTGCTGTTGCGGCCGACTGTAATTCTGTTCTTGCGGATCAAATACTCGAATTCTCTGCCTTCTAACCGGGCGAGAATAACACCTTTTTGACCGCCATCATTCCAAGGAACCCTTGTAGGACTCGCTGGGGCAGATTTAAGAGCCAGAAGGGCCCAGGCATCGTCGTTTTCCGTTGCCTGTCGAAACGTGGCCATTCCTACCATTCCTACCCTCGATCACAGCAAGACCAAAATGGCCGATACACACGAAAACATTGCTCAACCGGAACAACAATTGGTGGGTAAAATGTATCCCAGCATGCTTCGTTGCTATTGGTGGAAAGCGTTGAAGAAACATTGCGTGCACTATGAAAGCGGTATTTTGATCTCTCCGCACGTGTTTGTAAACAAATATAAATAAATAGATAAAATGGCGATAATTTATGCTGGAAGATAAGGCGTGAAAAATATATTATCATAACATTTTGCTTAGTATCTCTTTAGTGAATTTGTTCCTCTAAATAAAAGATTTTTACGGTCTACATGGACTAAAAAAAAAAATTACTGAACATGCAATTAATTATCTCCACGAGTATAAACATATATATACATAATTCATGATGTATTTTCATTAGGCCCTATATATTATACCGTACGTCAAAGCATGTTTGTTGATACGGGAGAAATCAGGAAATGATTTTGATAATAGGAGGCTTTCCTCAAATACACCAAAGTCAAATGTTGCGCTTCGAGGTCACCCTTTGTAGCTGTACGTCCCTTTTACCTCGAAAGTACTGTTTTTAGGGTGCCCCTGGACTTTGAAAGACGTCGCTCTGCCGCCCCCTGTTGTGATTATTTTTGTAAAAACGAAACATTTTTAAATTGTTACAAGAGTTGCGCGTTGCACTGTATAGCACAAGTACTTAGAACCTCAATTATAACGTTTTCTGGCAAGCTCTCAAATCAATTTTAATCTTGTTACAAAAAGGAGTATGAAGAACCCGGATCTTGAAGAACTTTAGCTCAGGTAAATTTAATGCATTTAGTGTATTTTCATAGGGACCTGATGACCATGTATATCAATCAAATACAAAATATATTGCGAAGAATCCTAAACTGTTTTTTTCTTTATGTGTTTTATTGAACAATCCAAAAACAATCACAATATTTACAAGTTATTATAAAAAGATTACAAAAAAGCAGTAAAACGTAGATCAAAACCTCACGAAAAGTACACTAAGATGCAAGCAATTACATGTACCGATACAACATTATAAAACACTATTATAAAACAAAACAAAATTCATATTTTTTTTAAAGTGCAAGGGCAGTTTGTTTTTCTTTTTTCAATACGATATTCACGATCTTTATAGTCAATGTAAGTTCTGAAACCCTGAAAATTGGGTATTTTACTTTGCCTTTTGCATAAATAAATGTAGTATTTAAGCATAAGAAATAAATAAGTCAAAAACATATCCTTTTCATAGCCAAACATTCTTCCAAATATTGAAAAATTCACTACTTTATCAATCTTCTGAATAATAGTTTTAATGGTATCATCCCAAATGGGTAAGAATCCTAAACTTGCTAAAGGCAGGACTGTCAACCCTCCCGCATTTGTAGTCTCGCGGCCACCACGCTCATTCTCCCGCCTTCCCACCAGCTCGTAGCGGGAGACTCCCGCCACCACGCCTTTCCTCCCGCTTTTCCGCTTCGATCCTGGGAGTGATCACTAATTTTTTTTTTTTTTTTTTTTTTTTTGGCCGCGGGGGGGGGGGGGGGGGGCACGTGCCCCCTGTGCCCCTAGATCTGCCACTGTAAATTGTTTCAGTTATGATTTCACAAGGAAATTATTAGCCGTTAGAATGACTTTAAAGGACAGAATGGTTGGTCGTGAAATGCCCCGTGAAATGCAAGAAGCGACAGGTATGAGGTATTGTGTGCATCATCAGTTCTATGCAACGTGATTTCTGTGTAACATTTCAGTGGAAAATGGTTCCTCTTACAAGCTTTGAGTCATAAGTTTACAGTTTTAGCACAATTAAAAACCCTGTGAAATTTACACAGAGTTCAGGATAATAGAGCATTACCCAAAAAAAATCACTAAAAATGAAGAGGGGTGGACGAGTACCTTTTAAATGTTGCCAATCAAAATCTCGTTGCATTCATTTTGAAATAACGTGTCTACTATCAAGTGAGTATGTTGTCATCACTGCTATATTGCTATATACCCTTATCATAAAATATAAATGCATTTCACCATCTCCTCTCCCCAGGCGCGTACGCGCAGCGGAAATATCGGTAGCCCAAAATTTGAAATTTGCAGACCCCCCCCCCCCCCCCGCCGCTTATTCAGCGGCTGGCTGAGGCGTTGCGAAATTTTCGGCGCGATTTAAAAATGTTAACCCCCCCCCCCCCCCCTTGAAAAAATCCTGCATACGCCATATTGCCTCTCCCTATAGCATGACAATTCGGAAATCGATTTACCTATAAGGCTGCTTTGGCGGACTTTTCATACCCCATGCACCTGCCAGTGCTAAAAATAATAATAATGATAACACTCGTTCGCTTTGTTCACTCGCTTGTATACAGTTACGTAGATTTGTTTGGGCAGAAGGGGGGGGGGGCACAGTTTCATTGTATGCCTAGGGCAGCATAATACCTAGATACACCACTGCCCTTACTTTTGATAGGTAGTACTGTATATAGTTGTTAGCACAAAAATACTAACCAAAAATAAAAAAATAAAAAATATGAATGTAAATATATTTTCTTACTCTCTAGGGTGCAAATATTTTGATAGTTTCCAATAATTTGACTCAGGGTGTAGTCAGTAACGTAATGGAGGGTGGGGGGGGGGCAAGTGTGCCTCTCATCAGCTGTAGAAGGCAAGAGAAAGGATAAAAGAACAAAGCTGAAATGAAATATCAAAATTTGTCATAAAATGGGGCACCGGAAAACTTTGATATCTTCTCCTTAAACTTTAAATTTTCATTGTATCAATAAATAATCTTCATGAAGTATTAATTAGTAAGTCATTTATTTACTTATTCAATTATTTATCTAGTTATTTGTTTATTTGTGTATTTATTTACTTATTTATTTCATTTTATTTATTCATTCATTTGTTCGTCCATTTATCCGTGCGTACTCTCATTCATTCAGTCAATCGTTCATAGGGGGAGGGGTGCGTGTGACACGCACATGGCTAAGCCGCTAAATAATAATGTGGATCCTTGAACTTTTAACGGAACATAGTCCATCATAATAGCAGTCCGTGTAAATAAATAGAAACTTTGAACTTCCTATAACTGCAGTGTAAATTAGTCCACGATTAGATAATGGTTTGATTGTTAAAATGTCATTATTTTTTATTTCGCTGTGAGAATGTACTGTACCATATAGAATTACAGACATGGCGTATATAGAAAGGACAGGGCCAGCGTAAGTTGAAACCAGGGGCGGATCCAGCCGGCGACAGGAGGGGGGGGGGGCAAATCTTTAGAAAAAAATTAGCGCCGACTTAGCCGGCCGGTGAATAAGCGGGGGGGGGGGGGGGGGGGGGGGGGGGGGGTAAGAGCACTTTTTTTTTTTTTTTTGGGGGGGGGGGGGGGGTCCAGTTTTTGAAGAAAAATTCAGCGCCGACTCAGCTGCTGGTCGGTGAATAGGTGGGGGGGGAGGGGGAGGGGGTGGGGGGTAAGAGAACTTATTTTTTTTTGGGGGGGGTCAGGTTTTTGAAGAAAAATTTAGCGTCGACTCGGTCAATCGAGGAGGTATACGAGCACATTTTTGTTCCCAATTCATGAGAAAATATTTAGCAGCGATTCATCAAGCCGGTGAATAAGCGCGGGGGGGGGGGGGGGGGTAAGTGCACTTTTTTTTGGGGGGGTCAGGTTTTTGAAGAAAAAATTAGCGTCGACTCGGCCAATCGAGGAGGTACGAGCACTTTTTTGTTCCCAATTCGGGAGAAAATATTTAGCAGCGATTCATCAAGCCGGTGAATAAGCGCGCGGGGGGGGGGGGGGGGGGGCGAGGAAGGTGATGGAGAGCCTGGAACCACAATTTGTTTTTGAGGGGGTGAAAATATAATTTCTCCTTTTTTTTCTCTCTTTTTTTTTGGGGGGGGGGAGGAGACACGGGGTCCGTTTTTGTTTTTTGTTTTAAAAAAGGTTGAATTTACGTTATTATCCTAATTTTTAAAACACTTTTGGTGGGCTAGGGGGAGGGGGCCGGGCCGGGTTGAAACTGTGTGCGGGTCGTTGTTTTATTTGAAATATTGTTCCAGTTTATTACACAAAAGTAGGTAGACTATATTACTGAATATTATATTAAAATTATATTGAAAAAAAATAATTTCACCAACACATTAAAAGAAAGAGATGCGACGAAATTGGCAAATATAGTCAAGTTTGACTAATAGCCATTATAACACCAAAGAAGAAGAAAAACGAGGACCACTGTGAGGCTGCTGCCCCTCTCAATGTTCTCCCGATGCTTCCAAATAAATGTACTTAAACCCGAAATTGAAACTTTTACAAAAAGGAAAAGGAAAGCAAAGAAGGAAAAAAAAATAATAAGGAAAGAAAGAAAGAACAGAAGGAAAAAAAGAAAGAACAGAAGGAAAAAAAGTGAGAACAGAAGAAAAAGATTGTAAGGATCGAAAGAAAAAGGAAATAAAATGAGCTTCCTTTTCTTGACTTTTTAACCCGTGTCACTTTCCTTTGTAAGGATTATACTGGTTCCAAAAAGTGTCCATATAACCATCAAACTCTAGTTTTTATTACATTTTTATAATACCTATGGGTAGGTATATAGTCTTGCAAAACTATTTGCAAAACTATCATATGTTGGGGTGTGTTTTAAAAAATGAAGCCTGCGCGCTCTAGAGAGTTGGCCTAGAAAAAAAAAGCTTTAGAGAGACTATGGGGGTCCGGATCGGTGATTCAAGGAGCCTGTACGGGAAAATTCAACAACGGGGTTGTGGTAGCCCCCGATGTTGGAGAGTCACACCAACAACCAAAATAATGAATAATTGATATTTTTACCGTTGTCAATCCCCATAAAAGAAAAGGGGTGGATAATTTAGTTAAATGCAATTTTGATCCGATAAATTATTATAAAAGATATTCTCATTGCCAATCTATGCAACTCAGAAGAACAATGTATAGTATCTGACTTTTAAAATTTAACTTTGATAAATGCAAGTTGATCAATGCAATAATTATTAATGTTATTTCAATAAATGTAATTTAATAAATGTAATTTTATGTTTTCAAGCCGGGTTTTAGATCACGTATTCATGAAGATCATACATAACAATATTTAATAATTGTATTTTATCGATTTATTTTTTATATATACTTCATGTAAATGTTACAGTTTAATCGTTTAGTTTCAATTTTTTAATGATCAATAATAATTTTTCTCTTAATGCATTATCAAAATGTCCTGCACCGACTCTCAAACTGTATATCTGATCTTACACCCTTTGATTTTCTATTTATTTCATATCCAAGCATGCAAACCGAACTCAATATTATTATTGTTTTCATTATTTATGATTTATTTACTATGTACTGTTTATATCTGGATTCATTTAAAAGTGTTAAAGCATATAATTATATTTTTTATGTCTATGGAATTACTTTTACCTTGTAAATTCACTTGTATCAGCCTCCAGCTGTATTGTTGAATATTCGAATAAAACCTTATTACAAAAATTAAATCAAATCAAAATAATAAACTCAGTGATGAAAAGTGCTCTAAAATGCGCAATGCAAACCATGATTTTGTTTTAGCTCGGTCCCAAAGTGATATATAACAATTATCAATGAAAGGATCATGGGGGACCAACAGGCACCGATTGTGGAAGTTTTCTATATAGAGGGAGCTATAAAGACCACCCAAGGGAGACAAGAACTATTTCTAGCATACTCATGCATTTTCTCTCTCAAACCATATTCAATACAGGGACTCTATCCTCATTACATTTACCAAAAAGACGAATGCAAACCAAATCTATATTGTAGTAGTAGCATAGTGTTTATTATGACATCAATAATGTATACATGCACATAAAAGAAAACATTGATTTGTATTAACATGAAGAAAAAATGTATAAACAGATATATAGTATACAAAACTCAAGGTTGAAAATGAAAGAAAAATTATATAAAATACAGGATGTAAAACATACAGTTCAAAATAAAAGGTCAAATAAATACAACTTGATAAAATACAGACATCGCAATCTCTTTCAAATTATGATTATAACATATTTTGGGCAACAAAAATGAGCCACTTGTTGTTTTATATTAAAAAGACATGCTGTGCTGACTTCACCTCTTTAGATAGAAAAAACTGCTGACAGATTATATGTCTAAAGCAAGTTACATGTTTTTTACACACTTCCTAACCAGCTAAATACATTCTTGCTATCAATTAGAACAAACAAATAAGCAATATGCATTGTCAATGTTTACAGTAATTTTTTTCTTGCTCCAATTATTTAAGTTGTCCAAATTGTCAGCTAGAAGATGTATACATCGCTTTAAAAAATGTATAAAAATAACAAAAAGAGTGAATAAATCAAAATAAAAAAAACACACACAAAGTCTGAAAATTTGGTCAGACAATTAACTCTTTTGACACTCATGTAAAGATATACGTTTTTTCTATTCTGGTACCCGCACTTTATCATTTCTTTATTGGTCATTCAGTTAAGCAATAGCACCTTTTTTCTTAAATAAAATGTATCAAGTAAAAAATAGGATAGTTTAATAGACTGTCAGTATTATTTACTAAACTCTAAAACCTCCTAGCTTTGATATAAAAATGTAAATGCTCTGTTTGCTTTGTCATAAAATGAAGCCAGAGTCCAGCCACAAATTCAATTTGATTTTGAGGTGTTTAAATCACAATCCTTCAAATTCATGGGACACCTCATTTCTTATCTCTATTTTTAAAAACATTTCTTATTCAAATCGATGCTATTAGATTACATAAATTAGCCAAGATTGTTCTATGATTACTACACTAATTGTCAATTTTGATAATTTGAGAAGATAAACAAAACAAATATGATTAACTTTAACTACCAATTCTACATCCCTATATTTCTGCCAGCACAATAATTTCATACGAGGACTCACAAAATAATAAGCCGAAAGACAAATAATTTTGATTTAATAATCATTAGTGGTTATCTAGATCCTCCAAATGCAATATACAAACACAATCATTTCTAGTCCCCCAGTGAAACTGTCCTAGAAAAACATCCTAGAATTTGTTCACTTTGATTGATTCAAGATTTATTTCACTTTAGAATGACAACCCATCATAAATAGACAACAAATTACTAGTATAATCTCTATAATATTACAATCATTCAACAATGATCATATATTTTATATTCCAGCAAACCATTAAGTACTATTAAAAAGTTAGTGTCCATAATTACATAATTATGTAAATCGAACTACATATTCTTCCTTTTGTTTCATAGTAGAAAGATTTTATTAAAAAGTTGCACGATAGAAAATGATTTTGATAAACACAGCACCTCCTACTTCACCAAGCAGTATCATTTTTTTTTAAATTCTCTTGGAAATAACATCATATGCTACAGTGTATGTGTGAAAAAGTGTTTGAAATGGATGGTCGTCGAATCAGAGGTACCTCTTGTCTGCTAATGATGTCAACCTTGCTGGATGTGCATTTAACATGTTGACTATTGAAAATCTCATCCCCATAGGCTAATACAGGTACTAGTATCACCTAGTTCCTATGTAGGCAATACGTTAAATAACACCAATGCAAATGTTTCCAAAAGATGGCCGAGGCTAGCTACAAAATCATAGCCCATACCCCTTGAAATATTTTAGTAGTAGCCTACTATGACATGTTGAAACATTTGAACCTTTCCATTGTTCTGGAATAGTTGAATGGTAATGTTTATGCCTGTGTTGTTTTGCTTCATTCATAGAGGCTTCATCAACCACAGACTTAATCAAAAAACCTATCATTAACAAGATTTATTCCACCTACATCGATTAGGTGCGCGTCTGTGCTTCTCATTATATCCATATTTGGCTCCCGAAAGGATAAAACCGAGTCATCTGTAGTTCTGTACTGTCCAATAAAAAAGCCATATATAAACTACAAGCTCCCTACAAAAACATGTCTGTTAGAAGCCACAGGGGCATAATGCCATATGGTGAAACACAGAGCTAATGCTCTTGTGGCTCCAAATATTCAAGTCATCTTCAGTGAAAGTGTTTTTTAATAATGATTATTTTCTACAAGTGTATGAGTGAGTGACGCAAATAATGCACAATTTATTCTTCATGGTATAAATGGATGGTCCTGTATATTCTCATCCTTAAATTCAAATGTCTTTGCCTAGAGTGCATGAGTGATGTATATATTCATTGTTTTAAAAGGTACATCAAAGAACAAATCTAATAAAACCTCTCTTTCTTCTTTTTTCCCCCTCCTAAACCTGCAGCTCATGTCTCCCAATACTAAACCTCACAAAATCTATGAGACCCCTTCAATGCTTCTGATATGAATAAGGCATATGATACTATTTGATGCCAGCATAAAGATATTTAAATGCTTTAATGATGTATGAACAGTATGATATACGTCAAAGTGCAAAATAATATTTTCTATGGCCTCTATATGTTTACAACTTCATTTTTATGAGACCCTGCCCTAGTAGCCTCTAACCTTGCTTTCATTAACACAATGAAAGATGTTAATATCATATGTTGTAGAAACCATACTATATTGACTAATGACATATATCAAGCTAAATCGTTTTAATCATGATGGAAAAAAAACATACTTTCTTTGCAAATATCAGCTTTTATATCAACAAGCATCTTCTAACCTTGGTCATTTCAAGCAATTAAAAATGGATGTATACACTTCAACTGAGAGCCGTGTATGTGATGTTGCTTGTTTGACATTTTGTTTGACTACATATTTGATTACGTTTGAATATTGACGCTCCATGTAACACAACATTTTATGGAATGGTCCAATGAAATTCCAAATGTGCAGATGTAACAAAAATAAGAATGCCATCATTTTGACAAAACTTATCTTTCTGCCAATTGTGATGGAAAATGTTTGATACATTTAAACAAAACAGACTGCTCTTGGTCTTCAAAATAAATTGTGTTAAGTCCACAAAGGAATGTGAAAATATCGTTGGCGTTATTATGAACCGACAAATCCGTCATATATATTACTGTATGGATTTGTTGGTTTATAATCCATCATATACATATATATAATACTGTATGGATTCGTTGGTTCATAATATAGATGAAGATATATATATATATATGCAATAGTAGATTGCAAACCAACAAAAAGAGATCTTTAGTAACTTGTTAGTAAATGTGGATGCAGTTGAAAGCATGATAAATTATAAATTAACAGATGATTGTGAAATGATGAAGAACACAATAAGATAAAAAGGCACTGTGTTGTAAATAGCAGCAAAAACGACACAATACTTCTTCTTTTTCAACTCTCATCTATATAGTCACTTTTTCAATCATAGCTAACACAATTATACAGCTGAATTATGTCTAAATTTTCCTGTTACTACTGTGAGAAAAAAAAACACATGGAAAAGTTTCTGGAAGACATTCTGATATTGCAGCATTTCTGCATATTTCTGCATATATTTTGTTCAATGTCCTATGCCATGTCTTTCTTGTTTTTATTTAAAAAAGATAAAGGATTTTTTTTAAAAGTCCAATTCTTCATGAATATGGCAGCACCTTCAAACATTTGCATTTTAAATACTCCAATCATCCATGTCAACATCAAACATATAATAATGCAACATATAAGTACTCTGCATGCTTTCAGATATGAGCCGACTTTATGAGAAAGATATTAGGAACTGGCGTATAACACATGTATGATGAATGGACATTATTTGTGTATAACGATGTAGCACACACTGAAAAACAAATGTTTGGTGGTTGGTTTGTTCACACATAATGCTTATGTTACCTGAAAAACATACATAAAGTGGTGGGGGGGGGGGGGGTGAAAGGAAACTGTGTGCCGAGGGCGAGAAGCGTATAACTCACGTCATATTGCACAGAGTTAATGCCCTTCTGGCTCTAAGCAGACGATACATGTGATGTAATGAAGTGATATACAAAAGTATGAGTTAATTAAGTGGAAGTGTGACACTCATGAAATGGAGATTATTCATATCCTTGTTTCACACATGTATAAGGTTTATGGTGGTGGGTGGAAAATATGATGCAGTGGAAAAATAGGATAATGAGAGATGTATTACTAGACAAATGGAGCTCCAAATATGTTAGATTAAAATTACAATCCAGCATGAAAATAGAAGAAGGAGGTGAAAGTTGACAAAAGAAAGCATTTTAACAGCAGCTCACGTGGCATCATGAAACAATATTAAGTTTAATGTCAATGGATTTTCTGTAATCACAATGGTTTCACTTCATTCAAATTCATTTCAAGTGGCTCTTAAACCAAAATTTATCAGGTCGATGTGCACAAATTGTACAAGATTATGAATAGGGTGGAAATATACAAAAAAACAATATATCATCTCATAAAAATGAACTATGCAGTAGTTGCAATGAGATCAGTACATGAAAATTACAAAAACACATACAGCAAACTTTATGTGACTTGAATCACGCTGTTGAAGATAAGTTTGTCTCAGATAAAACAGTGGTGAATAAATGCACAACACTAGCATGTGATGGACGAAATGAGATGGCTGTTAATATGAAAAGTGATGAAAGCTAAATTGCAATTTTCAACCACCAAATACAAAAGATACGTTAGGTGAATGATTAGAAAATTTAAAATTTAAAACATGGAATGGAATCAAACAGGTTTGGGAGTAGAAACTGTAGGTGGATGCAGGCACTGTAAGGGTGGAGACAGACAGACAGACAGAAGGACAGATGTACAGACACCAGGACAAACAAACAGATAGACACAGAGGAGGACGGGTGGTGGTTGGGGTGGGTGGGGTTTACTTGGTAGTCGAGTCACATTTCTTGGTGCTGTAGGGATAGAAAATGAACAAAATGGGAAAAATGAGAGAGAGAGATAAAAATATGAACGAAAATAGTACTTCTACAAGAATGTAATAAAATAGGAGGAAGAAATGTTGGGAGGGTAAGCAGAAGAGGTTTAAAAAGGACAATCAAGGAAAGAAGAAATAATAGTTTGTTATTCTACTATATTATTCAAATCACCACATTGATCTGTCAGACTCTAAACTATTTTTGTGATTATATATTAAATAGGGAATGTTAACTGGAACCACAACCTTGTATTTCAAATGAAAATACAACAGGAACTTCATTTGAAAAATTGAATTGCCTACATGTATGTGTGTGTTATATATATATATATATATATATATATATATTGATGTGCATTGTTTTTATTTACAGGTACACACACCCTGTATATAAGTCGAAGTTATAGGATAGCTTGAGACTCATTTACACACACATAAGTGAAAACATTTTTTGAACACATTTTCTAGTGCAAACACAATCCACAAGATGTTCCTGTTAACTTTTCCATTTTGAGTAAAAAATTAACATTTCTGAACTTCACCTCCACAAAAAATAATAAAATAAAATCCAATGTTGTTAATGTTAAAGGTATTACAAAGTTTTGGTATGGGGTCATGAATTTGGTTCAAATTAACATATTGGAAGCATATGCGTTCCTACAATATAAATTGATCGTTGTCGCGGTTGAAATCGAGTCTAAAGTTATGAAATTATAAATAATAAACTCTTTATGTTGTATAGCTCCCTCTCAAGGTGAAGATATTAATATACCTATGAAACAATGTTTCTTGACTAAAATCGAGCGATTAGATATTCCCGTTTGGAAATTATATATCCCAACTTCATATTCTGAGATTTTCATGGTCGCAGCTACCAATGTACGGCCATAAGCGCTATTTGAAATTTATCAAAATTTACCGGGAGCACCGGTAAATTTTTATATTCAATTTTTCTCGAAAACAGAATTTTTTTAGGGGCTAATTTTTTTAGTGCTTATAATACATCCACAGGGGCATCCAAATATATCAAAATGGTAAAGATTCACTACCCACCCAATTTCCAAAATTTCCCAAAACTTTGTATTACCTTTAAATAAGGGCATGGTAATGAGCACAATAAAATTAGAGTATCCTTCATCAGCACAATGATTCCTTTAGAATTCAATTAGAGGACCCTTTAGTATATACATGGGATAATAATAACATGATATGTTCAACATCTACTTTCATCTGCTTTATCGTACTTCTGTCTAGCTTGGAGTCTCTCGTAGCGGAAGTTCTCGTAGTGGATGGTGTCTGTGATTTCTTTCAGGTCTTGGAGATGGGTTCTGATCAGCATGTCACGCAGGTTGGAGAACTCGCAGTGGTTCGGGTTCTCAACTGTGCAGGATAAACAATGTGGAAGACATGAGAAACTCTTTCTCTCACAATCAGTAAAAAAAAATGTTTATGTTTTTGGTAAGCTTTAGTTTCTTCAAACTTTTGTCAAAATGTGGAAGACAATTCTGAGTAATGATATGGCCAAAATCTCTTCACCAGAATATACATTTTGAAATCTTGAACATGGATTCATTGCTTTTTTGAAAATTATTAGCTCTTCTGATTTAATAAATCTAACTGGGCCAATATTTTTCTTCTTAAATTGGATATTTTGGGGAATGAAATATGTTTGCTTACTTTCAGAGATAGAAAAAAACAACATATGAATGGAGGATCCAGAAAAAGGGGTAATGTGTCCACATAATATTTTCTATTTGAATTTTGTTTTCTTCATTTTTTTAAACTGAGAGTTACAGACATTTACCCTCTTTCCGTGGGGAATGTCAAACATTTTATAATGTACTTATACATCCCTCTGATAATCTCCCCAATTAAATGACAATAGGTCTGCCAATGCATTTAAATATCTATAAAATATATCTCCTACATCATATGTAAAGAAATTTAAAAAGTCATGATTTCTCATTAAAAAATAGCCTTCTTCATAAATTTGTGTTGCTTCTATTCTCAATGACAATGTCGAAACCCTGAAAATCTAAAGAAGATCCATTCTGAAATATACTAAGTGATTGTTTACCTTCAATTAGACCCCAATTTGTAAGTCTTCCCAGGATTTCTCGTCCATCAAGTTCGTGAAGCTTATCACTTCCCACTACAGCAAATGGCATTTGGTCCTGAGAGAGAAAAAAAAAGAAACATTTTGAATAAGAGAATCATAGAAAGAACATATGGTACATCAAAATCTCTGCAAAGTTTGCATATTTTGAAGGGATAACGACAATACCTAGATTAAAAATAAAAAGTAAAACCCAGAATTTTGCAAGCTGTAAGGCCTCAAAATTTCCACAATCATAATACATGTATAGACCGTTTTCTCATATTAAAGTCAATTAATGAATTATTAATATCTAAGCAAGAAAATTTTGCAAAGTTTCTTGCACATCGAAGGTGTTTTTTAATTATTTTTATTAGGGGGAGGGGGCACAGTTTGAGTGCATCATTTTGTAAAGGAGTAAGACTTACAATACCTTACAACCACAATTCTTGATTAAAAAGAATTTCTAAGGTATTTCGGTCAGCCAGGGATAGAGCAACGTCGATCTGGTGCTGCTCAGTGGCTGCCGGGCTCACGATCAATTGGGCAAAAAGAATTTCCGTTTCGGTTTAATAAAATTTGGAGTGGACTATTAGGCTATTATTGTTATTGTTATTATTATTATTATTATCATTATTTACTAGACCTCACTCAATTGAGATCAGGAAAAGCTGAAGTGTGTTTTCTTTAGGACATAATCGTCAAAGGGATACAAAGGCTCAAGGTCTAACCACTCTCCTTAACTGCTTAATGCATTGTTATGCAGTTTACCCTAATGACAACATTGGACTAAATTTAAACCTTCCAAATAAAGTGGTTCTATTGACAGGAACAGAAAAGAATCTTCAGTTGAACACTTCACTGTGCCATCACAATTTTCACGCCGAAAGTTCCCCAGTAAAAAAAGGGCCTTCTCGTAGGCAGCCAATGATTTGAATTCCAATTCAAGACTGGTTTGGAATGCCTCCGTCTCCATACTAGCCTAAAGTGCTCTCCTGGAACAGTTAACGCACCTCTACGCTACCTCATGAAGGTAAGCTAGCAGATGCATCTTGGCCTAGAAATGTTTTCATTTTACAAGTATGCATGCTGGCTAGGTGTGCTTTTATTTTACACATGTAAGTATACAAAATGATCGCAAGGCCTTCTGAAATATCAACTAAAGGCAATTCCAATAGTCCATCACCTTGAAATGTGCGAGCATTACAGTGATGCTGCTTATAAGTATCGGCTTGCATGGTGATGTAGATATCCAGTAGGTTTACGGTTGCACCATGTGAGAAAGAGGGGAGAGACCAACAGTCTCTTTCAAGACTACCTACAATTCTTTTCACAACGACACACACACTCAAGAAAGAAAGATTACTGACAGTCCTTTTCAGGACTCCCCAATCCCCCCCCCCCACCTCTCTCACATGGTGCAACCGTAAACCTACAGTACATTACAGTGATATACTGCAAAATCCAAATACGATTTCTATGGGTTTTACGATAGGGTATTGACATTGGCCCTGAGTTGACTTTTAAAAAATAGTTATGAATGTGGCTTTACCCTTAGGGCATCATTGAGAGCTGTGTCCTCCTCGTCTTCCTCCAGATTCTTCATGGGGTAGGTCTCGATCGTGTTCTTGTTCAGTGCCATTTTTATCTGAAATCAAAATATCATCAACATTCTCATGATATATATATGACATGTTTAGGAACAGTTTCTGAGTTTTGCCAAGCAACCTCTGTCCATTTAAAGCCTGTCTAAAGTGTTGGGAGCCCCAAATTCGCTTACACATTTGATGGCAAAATTTCACTTGAATTGTGTAACGATGTGAAAGAGGATGTCATATAACACTCAACTCTGCAAGGATTTTCAAAACAAATGTGTTGTGTTTGAAGATGAATATTGATAAAGAATAGAAACACTTGGGTAAAACCTAATTTTTGTATTTTTTCATCAATATTCGTCTTCAAACTCATTTATTATCACTGTTCATTGATTTCCACAAGCACTGGGATTTTATGAAAGCAAGAAAATACAGGGAAGAAACATCAATATCTCATGCTTGAGATCATACCTACAGGTTTAAGATAATGCAAAATGCTATAACCATAGGCTTTAATACAGGAACAATCCAGTTCTTGTAGGCAAAGGGTTAATAGTTAAACATATTAAATGTCTAATGTTGAGATTACAAATCCTCACCCTCTTCTTGAAGAGCTGTCTTTCTTCAATGATGAGTGTGTCTGCTTTGGAGATAACTGGTACAACATTGACCACCTTGGCCAACCTCTTCATGAACTCAACGTCTAGAGGTTTTAATCTGCAAACAAAGCAAGAAAAAAGGGAAGAAAGAGAAAAGAATGATTGAGAGATGATGACAATTGTGTATTTTTTAAATGTTGATTTGAAATTTAAAAAAAAATTAAACAACATTCACTATACACCTGCATTGCTTGTTCCCATTAAAGGCCAACCGCACACTATACGATCTTCCTGCGATCTGGATTTCGAAGACATTGCAATTATATTATAAATATATTATAAACAAACATCATCTGAATGATTTAATTTCTATATAATAATAGGAATACTATCAAATGGAATATTAGTGAATTTAACCCTTCTAGTTAGAATAAAGGCTGAATCGGCTCCAAATCATATACATGTATATACAAACACACAACTGGTCTGACATCACTACGAATCTGAGCTGATTTAGTTTTTTTCTCTCCTAAAGAAGCATTAAATTCCTTGAAATTTAAATATTATTACTCATATAACAATTCTGATCCTTGATCATTAAGATTTTACCTAATTGAATATTCATATCAAATGCCATTACAAATTCTTCCAAAAATCAGATCATTTTCAGATCATACAGTGTGTGGTGGGCTTTAGACTACATAAAATCTTATGCCCCCTATTGTGCTTTTAATTTACAAACACAGCTTTAACTTTAGATTCATTCATATTTTACTGGAAATGTATCTCATATCTTACCACACATTCCAACCACATACCAAAAACTCTCTCCCCCCCCCCCCCCTGTTTCACATCTTCCTTCCAGCCCACATCAGTAATCAGTATACTGCCATCTATGTTTTGAAAAAGAACAATAACACATATATCAGAATAGGTACCCGGTAAGACAAATCACATCAATAAGGAAACATTGGCTTATGTATAGAAAATATAGAATGAAAATCAAAAGAATTTATCAAATGAATTCTGGACAAAATAAAGTGACAGATATTAATATATCTATCTTTCTGTCGACCTACCCATGACCTGTGGGTGCTATGAAGTAGAGACATACATGGACTCTGCTATCTGGAATGTGTTTCTTACGACTGATGTTGATCTCTTCTGATAGGTACTTCTCGTATTGCTCGTTGATATACTCTTCTATTGGAATCCAACTAAGGAAAGACAAATAACAGAGCAAAATAATTTAGCATTTCTCGTTCTAAAAATGTAGAGGTGCACTATTTCTTAGTGCTTGATCTGTTTCCTAACATTCATGTACATGAACATTAAATGGCACCAACTTCCTGATCTTACTGTACAAAAAAAAAAAAAAATCAACATTTTATATGAACCTTGTGGATGTTTATGTTCTGACCAATCAATTTTCCGCTATAGCTCAAAAAACCTTAATACAAACAATTAGGATATGGGTACATTCCAATCGAAGTTCTCAAATATAATTTCTTTCTTTTGTAAATTTACAGATATTTAGACCTTCTTTCAACAGGCTAGCACAACAAAAATTCCTAAATCTTTATGAAGCACATTTTCCTCCTAGAAATCGCCTTGCAACCTTGAAACATCAAAACAATATATGTAACAATTGCAGTCCGACACTTCCGATCTATTGTCAAATAGGTCAGTATAACAATAATATCAAGGCAGCTCTAATCCTGAGATCATGCGTTAAAGCCCTACCATAATAGTCTCACCAGGAAGGATTAGACCTCCCTGCATGGTCACTGACGGGTGGTTATCTCATCAAATAAGCTCTCAATGAACATAAGAAAAAGAGGACCATGGCAGACCAATGGTCACCGATTAGGTATTGTTTGCTATATAGAGGGTGCAAGTAGCTATAAGTAGTGCAGTGGGGCTTTAAGGAAACAATGTAGGCCCTTCTGTCAGGTAAACTTACCAGTTTTCATTGTTGATATGATCCCCAAAGCCAGGTGTATCTGTCACGGTCAGTTTCAATCTCACTCCGTTCTCTTCAATTACTGGAAAAAGTTAAGACATGAAACAAACATTTCAAATCATTAAATAAATGCACACAATCGGTCAACTAATAGTTTTCATTGCTGAGAGTAAATGCATGTATGTGCTTAATTTAGACGAAACAAATGCTCTTTAATTAACTAACAGTGTATTAACAGTAACATGATAATGAAAATGAAAAGACAAATAAGCATCATAAATGAAACTGCAATAATTATTTACTCTGGATAATGAATAAATTACAAGAAGATAGGACATGTGGTTATAAATTAGGTATGAAGATGGGGAATTACTTTGTGTTGGATACAGTGTAGGAAGGTCTTAAGTCTTGAGTCTACGTTTTAAAGTGTCAAGAGTTCATTTCACGTTTCTTGTTGATGCTTATTACATATTTAGATTAAACATAATTATCATTTTATTCGTTTTGTAAAGCACTTAGAAATACCAGCGCTATATAAATCTTAGATATTATTATTATTATGTATGTCTCTTTTATTTATGTACGTGCAGCATTAAAACAAATTATATAACTGTGAACTAGGAATTTGATTGATTTTCTGTTCCAATTTTTTTCTATTGGCTATTCTGAATAATAAATTTTACAAGAAAAAGTCAAATTAATCTTTCCAAATTTTCACAAGCTTTGCAGAACCTGAATAGATAATTACATACTCTTTGGAAAGTAAATTTCTTAGCTATTTCACCATTCTTCAGGTCATGTAAACCATTCAAAATTATTTTTTTGAAGGTATCTTTCTGGTTTCCCCAAATTATGGACAACCGTTACCTAAATTCGACCTAGTATACTTAAACCAAAAATAAACATTTTTAAAACAGAGGCCACAAACTTGGGCCAAAAGAATGCATTGTTTCATTGTTTCACTGTCAGGCACAAATGAAATATTGTTCTTGCTGTAACAATTAAATTGTCATCAATCAGGAAACTATTCTCACATCACGGCTGTTTTATATCTAATCTTAATTTAAACTGTCTACCCCTCGATTAGAAAACATTATAAATACCTAAGAGAAAGAGAAAGTTAGATTATACAAATACACCTTCTCCTGACGGTAGCATAATAACTATAATTGCATTTGAAGTACTTTCTACACGCAAATAGAAGCAACAGGGTATTCAGCAATGACATCCAAGATAGCCCTTTAAAGGGATTAGGTAAGTTTGTCTCAGATTCTGAAACAAAATCCTGGATTTAGCTATGCTGCAATGATGATTATAAACCTTTAGGTCAGTCAGGAACCCCATGAATTTAACCAGCCGATAGCCTGTCTGATTATCAAGATATTTATGATTGAAAATCGAAATCAAATTTTGCGTTTTCCTAACGTTTTTCATAACACTACAGTCTATTGGGGAAAATGAGTATGGTAAAACCGGTCACTCAAAGATTTTTAATTTTTTGAGGCACTTCTTGTCATTTTGAAGCGCAAATTTTTTAGCACTTCAATGTACTATATCACAGACACTGATACCACTAGGACTGTGCATCTCAGATTTAACATTGTTTAAATCAAATGCCTTTAATACATATTTAGTGGATCACTCTTCATATTCATTGAGTACATACCATACCATCTGTACTGGTTGCACATGCGGGTTAGATCTACCCAATATTCACATACATTACTTTAACTTTCCTTTATTATTTCCGCAGAGGTTTCATTTTGATCTGATGATCTAAAGTCCATACATTCTTTATTGTCTCCCCCTCTTTCATAAAGTATTTGGTATAAAAGTACAAGTACTAGTTGGCAGTATTCAATAATTAAGCAATACAAAAACTTCATGTTTTGTGTGTTTTGGGGGGAACATAGCCAACTAAGCATTTAAAAGCTCTGACAAGCACTTTTTATTCATACTTTTGAAGTTCTGTCTACAATATCTCACTAAAATCAATACCAAACATTAAAACCACATGAATATCAGAGGCCTTTTTTTATAAATCTGTCTACCGCATAAGCAATTATTTCCCCAAAATTACTTGAAGTGCTGTGGAGTTGCCAATTTAACAACACACCAAATAAGTAAGCAACGCATGTATTGTGTAATCAGCCTGTTTTAATCGCTGCAAAAACAACATCTCATCAAAATGTCTGTATCCCTGGTATCCACGAAAAGTATCTGTACATGTACCTATAAAATAAGGTATTGGCTTAAACAGTGAACAACCCTGCGTGTGTCTTACCATGGCTAATGGACTTGACTTCCACCGTCTTGGGGATGGGTGGCGGTAATTCTTCACTGTTCTCTTCTGCTGACCGTCTGCTGATCTTGGCCTTGAACAGTGTGTTGACCAGTGTGGACTTGCCCAGACCACTAGCCCCTGATGACAAAAATAATTAGAAGAAAAGGGGAAAATAATCAGAAATCTTGATGCATGGGAAGCGAGATGGTCATTATTCTTTATTGGTCTCTTCTGATCTTGGCCTTGAACAATGTGTTGACCAGTGTGGACTTCCCCAGACCACTAGGATTTCAGGATGAGGGGAAAGGGAAGGTTTGCTTACAACATATACATGTGTTCGATAAAATCATAGCTGATTTCATCATTGGGGATAAAGCATAAAAAATGAAATACACTGCACATGAAGAGCATAGAAGTACAATTGCCCAAGAGCTGATTTCTTGACACTTGAAAGTGTTTGTGATCTGATTTCCAGATCCCTATATGTTACAATAAATTGAAAATATATGTGGCATCTAAATAAATGATCTGCTGAGTCACCTCTCAACTCAGTAAATCATTTATGCTGACATCAGGATCAACTTACTCAAACTTCAGTGAAAACAAAATCCTTGTACATGTATGTCTCACAAGAATATAAAACAGGTCAATCCAATTGTCAGGATGTGATACTATATCTAACCCTAAATCGAGAGGAAGTATTCTTTCACGGTAGTACCCATAAGACACCTAACGGAACCCACTTCCTCTTCTAGACTTTTCAGAGCTTCTCACTTCCATTCACTCATGTTTTCTTTGGGTCTCTGAGAAGATTTCCTCAGATTAGGATGTTTAGAAAGGCCCATGATGTATCTCTCAAGGGTTGAAGGTGTGACTTAACAACCTACACAATTCTCTAAAACAATAGCACCCTTACATTTCCAATCTCTCAGTAAAAAAATACCTGAATAGAACTAGAAAAGGTGTTTCTTTTTAGTCAGTATCAAACACATTTCTGTTTGATATGCACAAATCCCTACAAAATTTGTTGTCGAAATCAAATAAGTGATTACTAGCAAGCAATAAATTACTCAGTTAACAGTATTTGGTGAAAAAGGACATGGAAGGTTCAAAGAACTTGTAGGCATACCAGTTACCATCCCCCCCCCCCCCAACAAAAAATTAATAGCCAATAAGCCCTGTATAATGTGGATATCTCCCTTCTAGTGAACATGAAAAAAAGTGAATAATGAGAATGGAAGGATGGACTATAAATGTAGTACCGATAATCCCCAGGATACTGTGCCACAACACATGTACATGGTTCGAGAAGACTAGACAAATATCTGCAGTATAGCAACTCGCAAAGAAATCATAGAAACATTTGACTTGTGATTTCCTCTGAACATCCATCAAAAGAGAGAGAGAGAGAAAGAAAGAAGAGATAGCCTCGTCAAACTGTCAATTCTTTAAGAGATTACTATCAAATGTTGTTACTTTGTCTCCCACTACTTTTAAAACGAAGTAAAGGGTGATCAGGTGAACGACCTTGGGATGCCTTTCACCATGTTACTATGAAGCCCACTTCAAGCAAGCATCCACATTCAATCGGAACATGAAGAATGGACAGAGTTTTTTTTCAATCAGGTAGGTTTTCTCTGCATCAATTTGTGAAGAGGAGAACAATCAGTGAATCAGGACTAAATTTAGTGGAAAAAGAGAAAGCCCATTACAATGATTTCACTTCAATTTATAATTCTAAAGATTTCTCTTGGAACAGAATCATTCTCTGTTGTCAAGATTCAGGGATTTCCTATCATCAAATTAAGCCCAGGGCCTAGTGGTGAGAACCCTAAAAGTGATAAATTTGAGCAATTATGTACCATGTTTAATCCTCGAGCCCCTTTCTATTCATTTCATTATTGCTAATTTGCCCAGGGGGAAGGTCCTCATGAAGTTTTCTTGATGCTTTTGGGGGGAGAAGACTCCACCTAGAAAGCCTTCATGAGTTTCCTTTTTTGTCACTATGGAGTCTTGGGTGTAATTGAATAGTGAATACCTAATCTATCCACTTTCACCCTTGCTTGTCATATATCAAAAGCTTTTTTTACAATGGTAAGCATTATGCTATGCCAAAAGGAGGACTAATTCCCAACACATTTACATAAATGGGCTGGGCAGGGTACATACCGGTTTTAATAATCAAAAAGTCAGAGCAAGATAATGGTGCTCTATTTACGAGTCAATTTCATAACAACATCTTTAGTCTATATCAAAATTGGGGATGATGAAGATATGACCTGGTTCTTTCAATTTAAAGCTAATTATACATTATGAACTTCCATTTTGACAATGAAAAATGGCTTAAAGTAATTCTAAAATGTGTTGTATATCATGCAGTAGGTTAGTTGCTTTACTTTGTCTTTTGATGGCCTTCTCTCATTCAGAGCTAAAATAGCATTGTACTGATAATCTCAATATTATTTGATGGCGTTTTAAATTCAGATTTAAAAAAATAACAGAACATAAGTTTCTGATCTACCGGTAATGTATAAAAAAATGGACGATTTCTTTAGAGCCATCTTTTTTTACAATCAGACTTTGTAAATTGATCAGCTTTAAATGCACTTTAGCACTTTGAAGATGAAAGATCATGAACGTGATCATGTTCACACTTGTTGTAGATCAATCCTACTTCTTTAACCTTGAAGATGGATGTGTGTTTCGTTAGGTGTTAAATGAACAGTTTAACAACATCCATATGTATGTCAGCTCCTTGAATCCTTGTCACAATGGTGCAACATTTAGTAGCATGGACACAATACAAACTGCAAATATTAAGTATTTAGTATGTGCAACACAAAATATGACACACCATACCCTATTCCTTCCTTCCTGTAAAAAGGAGCCTTCAAAAAACCCTAGACATCCTTTAAAAAAACCTAGACAATATTTTTTGTTCTCCTTTCCCCTCTAATATAACATGCTTCCATCAATATAACTAGCTTTCAAGGGGCATTTGATAATGGCACCCTGTTCTGAGAGCACTGTGATCCCATATCCAACGTTCCAACATCTGTATAACCCCATACAAAAGTGCAATGTTCCATGAGAAGAATTCAGTTTTTTTAGACCGACACCTGTGAAACAAACATGTAGATTGTGTTGGATCATATAGGGTGTTGAAATAAAGAGGCTCTGGAACATATAATTTTCAAAAGATAGGAGTGAGATAATATGTATTTAGAGTGTTATTTTGCCCTGGTTTATAACATTACGAATCAGAGCAAAATAACACTGAGCTCCTATAGGAAATCTTTTTATTCAAATGGTCATATCTCAGCCAATACTTAACATATATTTAATTGGCTTTCGACATTTGGAAATTATTTTTGATGCTCTTTGGGAAAATGAAAACAAAATTGAGAAATTCTAAAAATAGATTTTTATGATGTCACAGCTTCGGTACTCTATAAGGCTTATGACTGGCCTAGGTGTACTTGATCTTACCTACAACCATGATGTTATAATCAAAGCCCCTCTTCAGTGCCTTCTTCCTGATCTGTTCCTGTATGGTGTCGATCCCTACATAGCCGTTGATCTCGGTCTTAAGGGCACCCCACTCTGTCGTCTGTGACATCGTCTCCGACATGATGGTAACAAATTCAGAAAACTGTACAACTCCTGCATCAAAGAAAGAGAATTACCATCAGTGCTTCAACATTGTTCAATGAATGCAACTTAAGTCACAAAGTAAGTTGTAGACATTATTGTGAAACCAGACATTTTTGCAACATGAAACTCCCATAATTTGTAAACGAGAGTGACTTTCACGGCAAAAATATTTTGTGAGTTCCAAATATCAGTGTAGTGTTAGTTGTGATTGAATAATTTAATCTCATGAGACTTTCAAAATCTAAATGACTCACAAAATTCAGGATACATTTCATCTACATGAAAGTTTCGGATTATACAGTATTCATATCACTTTTTTTTCCATCAAACGTACTTGCTGCAGAATAATTCTAGAAAGATTTAGCCTGCTGATGAATTGCCATACATAGGTGAGACAATCGATGATCCCCCAACAGTTCCTTTGAAATATCCACAGATGAATCAAGATTGCTTAATGTCCAAAGATCAACTGCAAAGCCCATTCAATATAGGCCCTTTCACACAAAGCGATACAACCATCGCTTCATACACATGTGTGTCTTACAGCACTACAGTCTAATGATTTCTCCAAGTAATCTATATAAAATTAAGCACATTTAATCTTAATGTTACACAGATAGGCCCTGCAGATGTGCATGTAGAGACCATAAATGACTTTATAATCATCAAAAGATCTGCTGGTAGTCGGGTGGTTCCATATATAGACCTGTACCAACCAGTATATCTCATACTTTTTTTATACCCCATAAACCATAATACTATGTCTAAGTGCAAGAAAAACTGTATTGGAGCTACGTGACTTTTTGTAGCTTAATGAGTACCGTATTAGGGGTCACATGGGTTAAGAAACATAATATCTCTCCTGCATAATAATCTAAGCTTTATGGAAAGAGATCAAAATTCATAACCTGATTATGTCATTGTTTTTTTTCCGTTGGTGCACACCCTCCTGATTATCCTGTGAAATTTTGAAAGGACTCCCATAACAAAGAATAAATATAGCATTTGGAAAAATATAATATAGCTCACAAAAAATATGAACTCCCAAGATGTTTCCATCTTTTTAAACTGCCCCTTTTAGGGGCCTTGTTACATGGCTACCATCTTCAAAGTCCATTTTTCTCTCTCTCTCCCTCTCTCTCTCTCTCTCTCTCTATTCGACCAGGCCAGCCACCATAGGTTACCAATCTTTCAACTTTGGATTAAGCCCCGCTACCGCAGAAGTCCAAGAAATCCTAGGATCGGAGCATCATCCCCGTCTCCCAGGAATGGGGGAGGAAATGAGATTGTCAGAGGATGACCACAAAGCACCTCAAGACATGTGGACTGCATCCCAACTGGTAGCCTGGCTTCAAGGCAGAAGCAGAGTTTTTCCCCATCTCATTGAGATAGAGTTAAATCAAATTGGTCATTTTGTATAAATCCAAAGAGAAGATACACCAACAGCTTAATTGCCCCCCCCCCCCACCCACCCCTCAAAAAAATGAAATTAATGAAATTGGTAGGTGATAATAAACATTTCTGGACTCTGTGTTTTGTAAACATACATGTGTATGTAGATAGAGAAGCTAAAGCAATTTCAAGGTACTATCAAAATATAACTTTTACAATGTTTTCTTTTTTGGGCAGTTTAACAAAAATATAGATGCATTTTGAATACTTTAATCTTCACTTGAAAATGTGAAATACTGCTGAGAAAAAAGACTTTGGAATTTATAGACTTCCACATCTTCATTACCTCGTTTAATTTCTACAATCAAGGTCATTGACTACACATATTTTCTGAAACATTTAGTTTTTGCCTTGAAACAAGTCTATCTATCCATGTATATCTGCCCGCTAAACATAACATTTCTGCAGATTCAAACCAATTACAGTCTCCCACATGTAACCCGTTATCATAGGATATATCTTCTCGAAAGAAACATAACAACATCACCCATCCATACTGCATTATACTATACAGCTGTGTTACTTTTTTAGACAAAAACAACATTAATGTTAGAAGAATTTTTTCTCTAGCTATAGATGAGTATACTTTTATAGGCATATATATTTCTTCAACATCCAAGCACATTATGCCCTAAAAATTCAGACTTACATGTACATGTACATGTAGCTCAAAAAGCAGTCAATTTTCCTAATGTAAGATTTAAAACGATTAAACATTGTACTTTTGTTTTTGCATATTTAGATTTTGCACTAATTTCATATCTTTCCTTTCCACATGGTTACATCCCTGCCCACCTCCCCCATCACTTAGGTTAGATGCGATTACCCCACGAATTAAAGAGAGTAACTTCAACAATTGACATCATCTGAGGAACCTAAAATCCAAGGAGCTGAATCCTTCACTGCTGCATTAGGGCTAAGTGGGGATTGTTAACAGTTTCACTAGCTCAAAAGGCCTGTCCTCATCAGACCGAAGTTGCAAAATAACCCGCTATTTTAACTAGCTTGATCTCAAATTAGCCAGCTAGTTTGCGTTTTCATCAGCCTGCAGTTGCAATTAGTGGACTATTTGGTTGAGAAAACATCACAAGAAATCTCGGTCTTGTTTCCAAAATAGCCTGCTATTAGAGGAAATAGCAGGCTAATTTGCGCCCGTCTGAGCTAGTTTGTGATGAGCGTATCGGTCTGGTAAAGACGCAATTTCGAGCTTCAGGAAAATATCCCCGAGTCTGAAAATAGCGGGTTATTTTCCAACTTAGGTCTGATGAGGACAGGCCTAAAATGAAGGAAGAAATAGTGACTTGATATCCCTCTTCAAAATTCTCCTAAGCACTGCTACTCAAGTGATTTCATCATGCTTTATCAAATAGATTTTGAAAGGTGTGAGGGAAAGGAAAGCTCTACATTCCTGGTGTGCACATGTTTTAATCAATTCAAAGTTACTATGAGACTTCTTTTAAAGCCCCTCTAAAGTGTTGGGAGCCTCAAATTCACCAAAACTTTGATGGCAAAATTTCACTTAAAATTGTATCAATGTGAAAGAGGATATCATCTAATACATACTTAAGAAAAGATTTCCTCCAAAAAAATGTGTTTGAAGACAAATATTGATAAATTTGGGTTTTTAATTATACGCAGAAAACCTAAATGTTGTATTCTTTCATCAATATTTGACTTCAAATTTGACTTCATTTATTTTGAACAGCCTCTTTCACATTATGATACAGTTTAAAAAGTTAAATTTTGCCATCAAATTTTTGGGGCTCCAAACACTTTAAGAGGAGCTTTAAAGATATTGAAAAATCATTCCTGAAGGTTGTGTGAAACATGAATCTATGATAATATGCATTAATATGTCTTGTTTAGCCAGGGTAGCCTCATTAGTATTAATACTGTTCTCCCTGAAGGCACTGCAATAAAATTTAATAAAAGATAGGGGCCGACAATCTCATAAAATTCTCTCAATATTAATTCTCTGGTTATGATGATTATAAAGCTCCCAACCAAAAATCAATATCACTTGTAAGTTGTTCCCTTTTTAGCCATATAAGGATATCTAGAAATGGGGGAAAGGTTTCATTGCTCATCAACAATTTTGAATTCTAATGTTTTGATATTTTATGCCAAGCTTTGGAATGACAGATATACTGAAAAGTGAAAACGATAAGGCCTGTTCTTCTTATTTCTCATTTCTATATAATTTCTGACAGAATTGGACTCCTGGGGGGCATTTCACAAAAATTTGTCATCAGTGACAAATGACATTTTTTGTTATAAGCTACTGAAATCCTGGCTTCCGATTGGTCAACAGCAGATTTGTCACTGATTTTGTCATTTGTCATTAAAAAAAAGGTTTTGTGAAAGGCCCCCTTGGTTGGGCTGAACATTGTCAATATGGTCTGTGTTGAAATATCATATCAGGAGGCCTCTCACACATGGCTTTCATTTAGAATTTGCTACCAGGAGAGCATTTCAATTTAGAAACATTTATCCAACAGAAGCAAGATCAAAACCTTGGGGTACCCTTAGCTTTTTGCAAGTTTAAAGATATGAAACAAACAGCTGGTCATAAAATAACACTGGGATATATATGAAAGTGGATCAACATATGTACCTAGAGGAATATCAAATTGATTTAGCAAGAATGCTATTCTTTGAATAACAAAACCAATCAGAAGTCAGAGTGTCAGCTAAGTTCAATCAAACAAAACATTTAACAAATATTGATTATTAACAGGACATTTTGTCAGAAATAACAGGCATATCCACAACTTCGTAAGACAAACATTTGAGGGTGCATACCTAAGCTGCCTGTGTGCAAGAAACCCCATGGAAATTGTACAGATTTCCTATTCCAGCTAGGCCTTCAAAATGGGGAAGTATACACCAACTACAAGCTGGATATGCCAGTGGAAAATTTAAGATAATAAATTCACATAGAAGGGGAGTGCACTCCGTTAGGATCGACTATAATGAGAAAATATGACCTTACTACAAAGTGCATGAGCTCCACAAACACTATCAATATCAATATCTAGAAGCTAGAAGCATATCCTAAAATGAAACCACAGAAAACAGCAATGTCTCTCTACAGCGAACTCTGATATATACAGTATGTATTAATAACTGCCATCTCAATAAAATGAAGATGCATGTTTGAGATTTAGGTCAAAGGCTTTGATAATCTATATAATACATAACTAATGCAAAATTTGGCTAACTGTAATAGCTGACCTAGGTCCCACCTAATACCGCTACATAAATGCAATGTCAGGCAAGAACTGGTATAGAAAGCCTATGCAATATCCACTGCATGTTTTTGTTTTTTCAAAATTGATAAAAATAAAAAGATATACACATTTTTTAATAGTGTATGCAGATTTTGCTTAAAGAGAAGGTTGAGTTCTGGGAAGAGGTGAAAAATAATTTGTGAACTTTATCATTATTATTATGCAAGTGTGGAAGAACATTAGATAAGACATGTTCCCTGAAAAGCATGGCTCTTCAAATGCCTTCATATTCTAAATATGTCATGTTCATCGTAAAACTCGGGGGGTAGGTTTTTTACGCCACGTGTTCGTGTAGTCCCATATACATCTTTCTGTGTACAGTGTTTGTAACTCTACCAATACTTGGCAAAATTTATTATCATTTTGATGATTCCAGAACCTTGAAATACACACAAATTCTTATATGCTAGATGATCAACCTTTTCTGGTCGATTCCACACCGTTTCTTTCACAACGCAATCGCATGACCAGAACTCAACTTCATCTTTAAACTACCAGACATTATTATGGAATAGTTAAGATTGAAATATAATTTATCATCTGGTCACCATTCAATACCCTTACCTTTCCCTGATCTATAAAAAAAATCTTTAAAATTACATCTATCTCTCTATTGTGTTGCAATGAGGATCCCGTTCGAGGGTCAAAATGCATAACTTTATTACCTTGACACAGGCAATTATGACTGCCTACTTCACCCTTATTGAAAATAGAAATGCATCTCTACCCTAATTCAGAAAGTCATTGAATCCCCCATCTCCCGGAAATTACGAAAAAATATAGTCTTCTGACATAGCCCTTCCTCATCAACATAGAGTTGTGAGACAGAGGCACGTTATACATGTACTGTGCATAGCATGATAGTAGGGAGATGGGAGGGATGGTAGTAAACAGAGCTAAACAGGCTTGAGATAGAGTAACGAGTAAGGGTAATAAGGTATGAAGTACAGGGGAAGATAGAGCATAGGGAGTATGCGAAGATAATAAATCATAAACAGAGATGATAAAAGATGGTATGGATAGCCCATGGAGCAGAATGCAGAGAGGTCCATGGAGCAGAATGCCGCAGAATGTAGAGAGCTATCAGTTCCTGTTAGTATCACGCTGTGCACATATCATTCTTTCCTCCTATACCTGGCATCATTCCCCGTTCATCCCTCCCGTTCTAGTTTGCAGGCACACATCATTAGCAGTCGATGTGCTTAATAGTGTCTGCAACTGTAAGACTATGGTGACTGCACGGTCAACTGCACACCATAGGCTCTGTACTGTAGCTCGCTGCACACAGCCAGGGACTGACAGAGCTAGGCTCAGCTTAAAGGTATAGACCAGTTTTGGAAATGCCCCCCCCTCTCAAAAAATGAAATGGAAGCTGTTATTACCAATCATGTGAAAGACGGTCAAGACCTTGTTTCTAATGAAACGTGATGACACAAATTTTCCCTGGAAACCGCCTACTAATTGATATATTTGGTAAATTATTATATCCATCCGGCCTGTATAGATATCGCGAATGCACTTCAACATTGAACATTTGGGCATATATTTCTGCTTTTTGGGGAATTTAGGTTTAGGTATTGCCATCTAAACCTCTGAAGGCAATATTTAAACAATATTGAATGGATATTTTGCACCCAAAACCCTTGAACCACAATTTTACCACTACAGGTCTATATCTTTAATGCTTTAAGAATTGAGGTTTAGTGTTATATATTACAGTCTGTGCCTGCAGACTACTCTCATCCCATTCCATCCCAAGCCTAGCAGCAAGCAAGCACTCACCGTTCTTCGCCTTGGTGTTGGCTCGTAGCTGGAGCAGGGAGCCTTTCTTGAGGGATGCGTCTCCGAGTAGCTTGCTGATCAGCTGTGGCACCAGACCGGTCTCTATCGTCCCCTTCTTCTCTGTGTCGATCTCTCCGAAAGCTGCCTGCAAGACTGCGATGGATGAAGACCATGCATGGAGGGAGGGAGGGAGAGAGGGAGGGAGGGGAAGATGAAAGAAAGAGATAGCATGATAGAAATGGCTTCATGCTTTAATATGTGTGTGTGTGTGTGCCTCAGGCTCAGGCAAGAAGATCTTTAATAGAGATGGGACAGTAGATACAGATCTATGACTCCATCTGTGCGTGTGTCAATTTACCTCATCAAAGCATAATCACTAGCTATGATTGGCTGGGTGGGAACTAGAGACGCTCTCATCAATACCAATCTGTTTATGTTTTGAGTGAGCATCAGATGTATGATTTTGAAGGATATTTCACTCCCGGTCTTTACATATGTATATCTTTGAATCAAGTTAAGAGTAGGATCACACAACTACGATGTACATCTTTGTGATTTTACATCACAATGGCATACATATTCATTTCAGTAGATGCATAATGGAATTGCCTAAGCACATGAAAACTACACTGTTAAAGCAATGTTAACAAATAACATTTGTCAGACTATAGAAAGTTACCGAGCAATACCACAACATTGCTAGAGGGCAGACAAGTTTGTTTAAACCGGTTAACAACAGTACAGCAGATACAATGATTTCACAACTACCAAGATTCTAGTAGAGACGGGACAATAGATACAGATCTACATGTATGACTCCATCTGTGTGTGTGTCAATTTACCTCATCAAAGCATAATCACTAGCTCTGATTGGCTGTGTGGGAACTAGAGACACTTTCATCAATACAAATCTGTTTATGTATTCATTGAGCATCAGATGTATGATTTTGAAGGGTATTTCACTCCTGGTCTTTATATCTTTGCAATCAAATGAAAAGTAGGATGCAACTATTATGAATATGATTTTACATTTTACATCACAATGACATACATATTTATTACAGTAGATGGAATTCTCTATTAAAGCACAAGAAAACTACATTATTTAGCAATGTTATTACATGTATTTATAACATTTTCATACAATCAATGGTTACTGACTAAAACCACAACATTGCTAGAGGGCGGACGAGTTTGTTTAAACGGTCTGTTACAATGATTTCACTACTGCGCCTAATCTATCCAAGAAATCTTCATTGACCGGTATGTGTAGGACCTTTGTTGCATGCGGGTTCCATTCATTTACACGTTTGAAAAATACAGCTGAATTTTTTTTTGCGGCAGCTGATCTCAACAAGCCCTTTTGTAATATCATATTTCCTGAAACTCTTAACGCTAACATTGATGTGCAGTGAAGCGTTACTATATTACTTGGGACAGCTGTACATTTCATATACTCTTTATTAAATATGATTGATTATTCTGATTGTTTTATCTTGGCTCGAACCCCATTGAAAAACAGCTTCTAGCTAACAATGGCAATCCATCCCATGAGTGGAGAATTTCAATGAACTTATTAATTGAGTGTTCATGTGATTGAACGGAATCAATTAACATGGCTAATACCAAGATCTATCAATTTAATTGGAGGGCTAAGTTTTAGTTTCAGTTTAGCGATCGAGTCTATTAATATTTTGATCCCATCTCATTCTTTTTCATTTCTATCTAGGTATGAAATATATGTCATTGTGAAAATGTATATCTTATCATCTTGGAGCCAGAAGGGTGTTAACTCATATCATTTCATAGAGTGATATGTATACTTCCTGGAATTGAAATGGGATCAACTTGATAGCCTATGGCTATAGAAAAAGAACAAAATATGATCATATCCAGCAATTTCTTTCATCAATCTTTCACACAGAACAGAAAACACACACTCAGAAAAAGAAAACAAAAACTCTGTATGGTATTAGAATTTTGTTTCCAGCCATAAACCATTTGCAAATTTTTAGACTTTTCACTGAAAATAAAGGGTTAGCCCAGTTTTTAGATGCACTGAAGACATGGAGAGAAACTTGAGACAGCAAAGAGGATAATATTATAGCTGTTGGGTCATTGAGGTCATTCAGAATGACGAATTGCATTAAATCATTCTAGCAACTTTTTCATATACATGTATATAGACCCATTATTTGACAGACGAATGCATTAAATAAGGATTGATGGGTATGCCAAGGTCACTTAAAAAGTCACTAATGTTAGGTACAGGAGAAATACATATCTTATTGAATAAACTGGATTTGTTCTCAATGTGATCAGAAAATTATGCATGGGAAGAGATTATTTCCAAATAAGCTCTCGAGCTTTCGTGGGTTATCCTGTTCAAGCCGACTTAATTTTGATCTGTTATTCTTGTACATTGTTGATTGTTGGAAGCTTGGCGAGTAAAAATCAATCAATCAATCAATTCAATGCATGCATGAACATGAAATCTAATGAAAAGGTCTTTGTAATTGCCATGGCCATTTCATACAAGAAGATATAACAAGTTCAAATCTCCCAAATTTATGGATTCATTGTCAAAGTTTGATTGATTTGCTTTTTGTGCTGTAGACTGTTGCTCTGCCTTAAGTAGTGCATTATCTAGAAGACTAACTGAAATTGAAAGAAATGCTAGAATAACTTGCTATTTTTACCCCTGTTTCTGGAACATTAATTTGGCAGATGTACAAAACTCCAAATAAAACTTACTTTCATCAATGTCATATTTCACTTGCAACTTTCTTTACCTTGGCTATCTCAAGCTACCCCCAAACAAAAGAGATAAAACAGGAAATGGTACTTTAAAAAGCTAATATTTTGAAAGACTTCTGACATCTACGAGCAATTCAGAAACAGAAACTACAAATATTCATGTCCTTTTCAGCACCCTCCAGGCTTCTGTCAAATCATTGTTTCTTCAGGGTTTGCCGATTGAGATAAAGCAGGATTCGTCAAAATAAAGATAATGGGGTTTGAGGAGAAAAAGTGCAGAGAGTGATAACATTGGTAGCCCGTAAAAGACAGGAAATTGTTTTCACACCTTCCAACAGTACATATGAACTCTGATTGTCAACCAATGCTCTACATAAACTTTTACTCTGTGGCAAAAAGACAATCCAATGGTTCCTAACTATTACTCCAGGAAATGCTATTTTGCATTTAACAAATTGAGTATTAAACTTTACACTTTATCAAACAAAAATTGGATATTGTAGTTTAAGCATATACCCATAGCAAAAGAAATATAACCTGCTTTAAACAGAGCACCACTGTTATCAAATTCAAAGTTTAGGATTGTCTTCCAAGAGATACTTCAGGCCTACTTGGTACAGATATACACAATCATAATGTGAGTGAATGAAGTTCATTAGATATTTAGAATCACTTTCAACATTTACAGATGGATACAAAGTTGTTTTGGTAGGTTTTCCTGGCTCTCCGACTCAGCACGTCTTTCAATCAGCAGCCCCTCCCTCCTATCGCCCTGTTTACAGGTACTTGGCATTTATTGCTTTTTAAAGCCTCCATTCTTTTCCTCAACCTCTTGCCTTCTTGAAGACTATTCTTCTTGATACAAGTGGTGTATTGTATGGGTTAAACCAACCGTAAGTCTTCCATACAGTTGGCCAGAATGGAAACGAGAGAGAAAGTCTTCTTGAATGGGATGCTGGCCTTTCATGAAGCCAGATTTTTTCCGCTCCAAATCACTACCGGTTCTGCACATTTTCTGAGGGATTATTCACGCCACTATAGCTTGTGCCTCTTTGGATACAGTTTTAAACGCAGGTTTTGCTGACAGACTTTGCTAGCTTGTCAGTTTTGCCATCTATTGGCAAACAGTATTTGACATTTATTATTGGGAATTCTGGATTACATGCTGGGTGACTTAAACATTTCAAAAGAAGATAAAACTTCAAAGGGAAGTGATACATTGAAATAAAACCCAAATAATATATATCTCTTCATAAATAATAGGACAAAATTTAACTTATTAAGTGCTGCCTTCTATGAAAATAATTGTCACAATGTTCTTTTCTTTTTAATTGAAATACATGTAAATATATATTGCAGACCTTAATTGAACGGCCTACCAGTGAAAACTCAACACTTTTTTCATTTAGCCTAATAAAGGCTGTATATATCTTTGAATCTAACCCATTGGAGTTGCACCTAAAAAAAGATGTCAACTGAGAACCAAAAGGGAGTAAACTCTACAGGGAAAAAAAAAGAGGAAATTGATTAGGACCTAAACATAAAATGAAACCTTCTTTGGATGAGTAAATTATCTACCTCTCTAATGTACTTTTCTGTAATGATTCACATTCCTAGCCTTGACATACATGTGTTACTAAATGATTTCCCTCGACAGCCATTTACCCAAATCTCCTTTCACAATCTTTTTTCTATTACAATCCACCATCTACACCTTCAGTAGTGAATGTATTCTGGACCAAGGACGTGCTATGTCCTATGCACGGGACAGTCGTATACAAATTACTATGGAACTCTCAGTGATCGTTAACACCAGGGTTAAAGTTACACTCATTATCTAAAAATAAATCAGTGCGAGAAAGATGTGTACAATTTGCACAATGTTCACATCATTATGATAAGCTAGGGGCATGCAGTCTGCTATTCATGTTAAACACTCCACTTTCCACCACCTAACAGCTTTCATGGTCTAAAAACTCCACATTGTTCTTTGGTTGAATGACGTCTTTTTACATTCTCTCTCCCCAAATAAAAAGACAATGTTTGTGTATCCTTCAAGAAAACATCCTGATAAAAGCGTGATGCTTTACGCCTTCTTAGTCATGTATGACATAGGAGAAAGAAAGCATTGGAATGGAACGTTAAATGTTTTCAGGTTAAACATTCTAAATACTGGTAATTCCACTCATTCTGTTGGTATCATAGACAAAAACAACATTTATATTTTTGGCTTATGATGGCAAAAGGGTGAAACTAGCCATTAATTAGCAATACTTTTTCTCGCACAAATCGTCTTTTGAGAGCCAGATGGGTGCGAAGCCAAAACTCTAACACTGGGTTAAAACCCTTCTGGCTCTATAATAGCAGACGAAATATATTTCCTGGACAGAAAAGAAACCAACAAAGAAATTAGTATTTTCAAACCCTGGCATCTTTATTGTTCCATCAGCTTCCTAATTGCAAATGGGACAAACGTCACACTCACTTTTAAATGGGATTGTATTAAAAAATTACAACTTTTTAGTAATAACATCACTTTTTAAATTGTCAATAAAACTGGATTCAGAGTGGGGCCTGTATTGGAGTCACCTTATCCATCCAACTCTCACACTAATACCAAAACTACAGTAAAAGTAATAGGGGGGGGGGGGGGGGAAAGAAAAAAAATAAGTTTTTTTTTTTTTAAATCAAGTAACTCAATGCAGGTCATATATTTAATCATATACAGTGTAACATAAAACACAAAAGGTACAAGATGTAGAGCAAATATACATGATTTCTCAGGGTTTTTTTTTTGTCAGACTTTATACCTTGGCTGACTAACATTATCAGTTGATGAGAAGTCTACGTGGTAAGAACAATACAGTAGACTTGACCTTGAATTACAATCCTGAGGCTTGTGAGACACCTGCGTCAGGCTTCGTCTGTACCCTATGACTATGTATGAATAATGGCCTGGTGGTGGCTCTAACAACTGTCTGAATCCCTGAGAAGGGGGTCATGCATTCCACACCCCGAAAGAACCATTCTTCTACCCCTATAAACATGAGTTACTGGTGGCGTGATAACTGTCTGAATCCATAGGAAGGGGTCCTAACAGGCCCCCTAGACTACAATTATTAGACCCTTTCCAACACAAGAACGCATAACCACTGGGGTGTCTGAATTCCATAAGAAGGGGTATGGAAATACTATTATTCCACCCTTTATTAGTTTATTTATATACTGTATGAGACACAATACTACTGATGGCTTAATGATTGTCTGAAATGGGAAGGGGGTTCTACCAGGCCCCCTCCTAAACTCTATTGTTCCACCCATTTCAATATCATATAAATTACTCCTGATGGCTTCAATTGAAAGGGTTTCTGTGAGGCCCCCTAATCAATTACGGCTCCATCCTTATCATTGGTCATATGAAAACTCTTTAAGAAAGGGGGTCATGCACATACCTGGCCTCTTTAATAATCAGTATCATTGTTGTTTCACCCATTTCAAAATAGGATACACTACCACTGCTTGATTGATAATGTCTGAAACTCTGAATCCCTCAAAAAAATGGGTCATACTAAAACCCCTCATCAACCTATTTGACCCCCCCCCCCCTCCCTTCCCTTCTCCAATGGCATTGAATTATCGCTTTCTTGAAACTTTACACCTAGAAAATATCCTTGACCTTGGCCTTAAAATTAAGTTGAGAAAATAGCTCCAAGTCATTTGTAATCAATATCAGGTCACTGTACTAATTTTCCTGCGATACTCCCACGAACACTACAGGGGAGGGGGAGGGGGGGGGGGCTTCTAATAGCCGATTCCTATTTCCGTGATATTAATCAAATTACTGAACTGACAGTGATGTGGAAAGCATAAACCATTAAAGACAATCAATCTTGGCTGCAATCAAAATAAATTTTTATTTTCAGGAAACAAGATTTTCATCAAGTTTTTTCCACTTCCTTTTTATTTGTTTGGCTTAAAGTTCAACCATAACATAACTTGTAATGATTGCATGATAACAATCGCAAAGTGGTTCTTAGAAGTACAGGTGTACTTTCTTGAATTTTATCTTTATACAGTGAGTACTTGAAAGTGGCTTAGGGTAAGTTTATATGCTCACTTTTTCAGGCCAGAATGAGGCATCTGTTACGCGTTAGTTTAAAACACGGTTGCGTCCTTTCTCATTTTTGTAGAATCACCGAAAAATGGTGATCGTAATCGCCGATCGTAATCTCACAAAAAGGTGCGTTTTGAATCGGCGATTCTGGGAAGCATAAACGTACAATAATTTGTAAACGCGTTTAAATGGGGTCAACGTAGCATGCGCAGTGCAGGTTTGCAAATGCAGCTGCAAGGCCACCCAGCCAGAATCATGCCTGGAGGAGCCAGAGAAGTAAGCATAAACAGTACACCGTGGAACTGCGATTACGATGAGCGTTTCAAATCGCTCATTCTACCTTCAAAACTGAGCATAAACGTACCCTCACATGGGCAGGTGGGAAACAAACTGCGAACCTCGACAATGTTAGGCCTAGGACTACCCACTTCCTCTGTCACTATGGCGACGACACAAGAATAGCCAACACAGGATGCTGAGTAATCAACAAGTTATTAATTATTTAATGAAATGGACACTTCATGCTATTCTTCTAAAAAGTACAACATGCCATTATCAGGAGTGATCATGATACCCCCAAGGTGATGCTCTAATGGTTCTTAATCAGCAGTGGATTTAGGAGGCAGGCATATCCATATTGAGCTCTATTTTGAAACCTAATGAGCTTCACCTAATTACACATCAACAACAAAGCGTGATCAATTGTTTCCACTTTTTTAAATTGTTGCCCCCCCCCCCCAACCCTCCATTCTCCTTTGAAGTACAACTGGCATACCTCAGTATAAAGCAATACAATAAAATGCATCATTAATAGTATAGTTGTTTTAAAATTAAATTTGCCTAAATATCCTCCCCCCCCCCCAAAAAAAAAGGAGGGGGGAGCAGTGATCTGCCCCTGTTGTAAATGGTACTTAAAATAAAGAATAAACTGAGAGTGAGACAATTAGAAGTTTGGTTTGCAATCTATTTATCAGTACAGGACAGATGCATTTTATAATGGAATCACTAGTTGTTTCAAATGAATCAATTCTAATGATACATCAGACACTTCCAAGTTTCTATCCTCTTCATAGGATTAATGCTTGCACACCAAAATCTCAAAATGAAATCAATCATTCTAATTTGTTAATGAATTTAACCCTTGGGTTCAGTTCACTATACCAAAATCTCTTTACACAATTTAGCTATTATCCAGCGTAGATTCGTTCCTTTCAAAAATGAAATTTGTTCTAAAAAACACATCTTTTGAGAAGCTATCCTTCTTATACTGTCATCATAGAACAAGAAATTAAACGTAAGCAGACTAATTATGATCACCCCTCTGATAAAGTACTTGATCAATGTCCATTTTAAATGTATTGGTCTAGAAATTAATAATTTATAGAACAATACATTAAGAATTTTAATGTTCTTGATTATAGTTTCACTCTCATGATTAAGGTTTTACGTGATAAGTCAAAGACAGATGTTAGATAAATGACTTTGGAAAACTAGATTATTTGTTCTATTGACCCTTTCCTATATAAATTGAATTAAATCGTGAGAAACCGAAATGTTATGGTCAAGATGTGCACAAAAATAGTTTTCCAAGTGTTGAGTGAACCCATCTCACTTTTTGGCCCATACAAATCCTGTGGAGGAGGAATATTAGAAACATGATACATATTACATTTTGAAGTAAATATCACATCAAAAGAAGCTACATTCCTTTAAATACAACAGTATAATTAACAGCACATGGAACCTAAAGCTCGTAGAAATCCAGCTTCATTTTAAATAATATCACTGATATATTTCTCTGTGTAGGCATTATACCTGTAGATCAAGTTTGGCACAAAAGGGAAAGATGTTTTTCAAGCTATACATCTATGACATGAAGAAATATGAAGTGCAGTTTATCAATTCCTTCACTATACCATGTTAGCTCACAATAGAAATGAGCCCGCATACTATGCACATGCCAGAAATAATTTGAGACCAAGCATATGATACATAGTCATCAGAATTTTTTCTATGTTTACAAAAAATATCACTGATAGCACGGACAGCCCCTTGTCCCTCATCACCCTGCTTTAATAATAGATGAAAGGGGTACCTGGCCGGGCAAGTAAGCATTTTCACTTTCCCCATTTTTATCTCACAGCAATTCAGGAACCACTTAATTTTAGAAGAGGAAGCTTGGATGTGAAGCAGAGGACAAACCCGATGAAATGAAAGCTCTAAGTTGCAGTAAGACTTCTCTTTCAAAAATCTAAAGCTTCATCATGCAGGCCACCCTATTCCTCCAAATCAGGGAAGAAAGAATAGTGTTTTTTTTTTTTTATGAATTTCTTTTTTAAGAGGGGGGGGGGGGGGGAGGTAATGGATAGATGTCCTCTTGAAGCCCAACTTAATACACACAAAAGACATGTAAAACATCAAACTCTATGGGGGGATAACTTTTATGAGGATTCTTGTGTGTGTTTTCTGGGGCTCTTTTGTTTTTTCATGGGGGGGGGGGGGGGGCAAAACACATCAAGCACACATGTATTTATTTTTTTCGCTGCTACATAATTTTGTGAAAGTCATCCTTTAGAAATATATTAATATTACATTGCTGTTTGCAAGCAGATGGAGGAAAACTTAACTGGAATACACAACAGAAAATTTAGATTGAGTGGGCAGATATCTCAATAATTGAATTATATTTCAAATCTGGAAAGAACATCAGAAAGAAAGCAATCCTTGGTGGAGGGGGAATACTCTCACTTATCCAGAGAAATAAAAGTTAAAAATTCCAAAATAAAAACCTTCCCCTCAGAAGACCTTGTTTTTAAATCAAGAATTAATATACCAGTACACAAAATTCCCTAGGGATGTTAAAGTAATTGTTTGAACACACAGATGAATATTTTCATGGTCAGAGAGGTTTAACAAAAAGGGTCAAAGTCATCAGCACATCAATTCCACAAGAAGGTCTTTATTATAATCACAGTGCAAACAATGCTCTTAAAGGTAAAGACCAGTATTGGAAACGCCCCAATTTCAAAAAATGAAATGGAAGCTCTCATTACCAATCATGTGAAAGAATATGTTTTGACTAATACATGATGATAAAAAATTGGCCGGGAAACCGCCTACTAATTCATATATTTGGTAAATTTGTTTCTCTCATGGTCTGTGAGAGATATAGGGTAGTCCCATATACATCTTTCTGTGTATAGTGCTTGTAACTTTACGAAGAATGGGCAAAATTTCTTATCATTTTGATGATTCCAGAACCTTGCAGATGCTAGATGCTAGATGATCAACCTTTTCTGATTGATTCCACAACGTTTCTTTCACAATGCAACCACATGACCATAACTGGTCTTTACCTTTAAAACTATTTCATTCACAACCAAGTTCCTCGAAAAGTACTAGGTCCACAAATGATGTCAAGGATATTTCATACTGTCTGGCAAAGAACTTTGATGTATTTAAGGGAAATGCAATAGCTCTTAAAAGGAAAACTTCCTGTGAAATATGATATGATTTAATGGCAATTGCTAAAGCTGTTTGCTAAAGATATCAGAATAGGTTCCAGTATAAAAGTCTTGGCACTACACAATCTAAATGCCCATTAAGATCCAACCGCATTCATACACGGTCACAAAGATACCATTTCGATTGGTTTACAAATTACTTTTGATTGTGAACCAAATATCAAATTGTGTGTGTGGACATTAAAAATGCAAATTTATTAGTGATATCTCAATCATGAATCAAAGTAAACAATATTAATTTAGTTGTCTTTTCTGTATTTGAACAAAGATGAGTGAAAATGAACCCATCTTATATCTTATTCATCAAAATAAAGTGTAAGATTTGAGTCATGAATCAAACATATCATTCTAGTTACTTTGTACCAGTCTGCGTTTTCTGTTCAAAATCATCAATCTGTCTTACAGAAGAGTGACATCATTATAAACATGTAACATTGTTTTTATGAAAACAACACTCTCAAGGTCATTGAAAAATATCACAATGATAAATGTAACAGGATGCTTTAAACAGACTTTGTGCTGTGCTTTATTCTTCTTTCATTGTTCTCAGGGAAAAAATTATTTAAAACATTTTGGGGGCTACTTTTCAAGCTTGCTTGCATTAAAGTTACACTCTTTAATTTGTTTTGCATTGAACTCTATACAATTTTTTTGGGGCTCTTTTATGACTTTCAGGGGCTCTTTTTGACGTTTCGGGGGCTAATTCGCCCCGAGCCCCCGTGTATTTTTTTCACTGATTGTTCTAGAAATGTTTGGTATCAAAATCTTGTCAATATTCTGTATCACATGCTATCAAATTTTTATTTTAATCTTCAACAAATGTGCAAGTTATTTCTGGAGAACAACTTAAGTACAGAGAACTTGAATCGTTGCATTGATAGTGAAAGTGGTGAATCAGTGATACTTGTGTTAAAAAATATATCATATAAAGTCGACAGTGAAGGCTTTCAAAAAAGCTGCAAAATGCAAGTCCTTGTGAATGTGAATAGTTCCAAGTGACCGTGCAAACTAACATAGCATGACATAAATTTGTAATGAAGGTACTTTCAAAACTAACCAACCAACCATGCCATCAGCAGATTGCACTTTGTCGCAATAGAATAACTAGATAAAGGATAGGGGGCAAAATCAAATCCTTACATCTCATTTATAATCCATCAGTTTCTTCAAATCAATTTAATAATAGAGATAGGCATGAATCCCCAAGAGGTCTGTCTTTCATATAGACAGAGAGGAGGACATAATCATTAGTTAATCAATGCCCATTGTGTTTTGACACCTGTCCTTAATTTTTTGTAGCTGTTCTCTTTTTTGGCTCTGTACTGGCCTCCTACTCAGGCATTATGTAATGGATATCTTTGTGTCACTCGTCAAGATGTTACCGTTAACACAACTGCATACAGTGCTGATAGTAATGTTACAAGCAATAAATCTCGTTCATTAAATTGCCAACATCTTTTGAGCTACATGTAATTGATTAAAGCTCACAACAACGTTTTTACCAACAATGATGCTTTCTCATTCACTCAATTTCAATATGTGTTTTGGCTTTGTTCGCAAGTCTTGTTACTACTCAAGCCACAAATTTGACAGAAAAATGTAAAATGAGTCTGAAAACACTGTCAATTTATACATTTGGACTGCTTTACCCTTACAGAAACTTAAGCTTGCGGCAAGCTTGTTACAAGCTTGTTAGAAGCTTGCGGCAAGCTTAATAAGATTGCATTACAAATTTAAGCTTGCAAAACTTGCGCGCAATCTTACAGCAATCTTGCTGCAAGCTTGCAGGCAAAGAGAGATATTCATGCAAGCTTGCTGCAAGCTTGCAGGCCAAGAAGATATCCCTGCAAGCTTGCAGGGGTGCAATCTAAAGCCCTTGCAATCTTACAGGCCGACAGTGTATGCCCTGCAAGCTTGCAGCAAGCTTGCGGACATTGCAGGGGCGCAAACTAAAGCTCTTGCAAGCTTGCAGACAAAGAGGATATCCCTGCAAGCTTGCAGGAGCGCAATCTAAAGCCCTGGCAATCTTACAGGCCGACATTGTATGCCCTGCAAGCTTGCAGCAAACTTGCGGACATTGCAGGGGCGCAAACTAAAGCTCTTGCAAGCTTGCAGACAAAGAGGATATCCCTGCAAGCTTGCAGGGGCGCAATCTAAAGCCCTGGCAATCTTACAGGCCGACAGTGTATGCCCTGCAAGCTTGCAGCAAGCTTGCGGACATTGCAGGGGCGCAAACTAAAGCTCTTGCAAGCTTGCAGACAAAGAGGATATCCCTGCAAGCTTGCAGGAGCGCAATCTAAAGCCCTGGCAATCTTGCAGGCCGACAGTGTATGCCCTGCAAGCTTGCAGCAAGCTTGCGGAGCTTGCTGGGTGCAATCTAAAGCCCTGCCAAGCTTGCCGCAAACTTATGTCAGACTGCTATGGACAAACCCCATCTATGACCAAATTATTGTCACTGTAAACATACAGCACAAAAGTTTATATGCACAATTAAATTGTTCAATAATTATCTCAAAACCTTTGATTCTTTGCTAATGAGGTATAAAATAGGGGATCTTTATACACATATAATAATAATAGTACAGTTCTTATAGCGCATTATACCTTTGAAAAAGGATTAAAGATGGATGATCATAAAACAAACATTAAATATCGCATCATGACTCACTTTTCACTGTACAAAAAGGTACACCATCCAACACTCTAAAAATGATTTCCTTTTTCACTGTGATTTACGAGAGACCAGGCAAGAGTCAACAAAAATGGTTGAAACGAAATATATAATTTAAATGAGCGTTTAATCAAACCTTGCTAAAATCTAGCCGGAAAACGATTTGATTCAAAAACTATATTCTTAAACAAAAGCAAAACTAATAGTCCAATTGCCTGATGTATTTCTTTAATTGAAAAAAAAGACCAAGTGTTTTGTTTTAATTTTTGGATAAAACATCCTAAGACATGTCTGAAAAGTGATGTCTTGTGTGTTGTGGGTGGTGGAGCCTGATTTCAGAGGTCAATGACCTTTATTTGACCCTGATTTCGCCTAACAGTTGTTTTTTACATGTCATTTGTTAAAAAGAGCCTCAATTTTAATGAATATTGTGTCTAATGAAAGATAATGAAATTATCTATCACATGATATGAATATTTATAATATTTGATGATATTTTGAACCTTTTTTAGGGTTTAAAATGTAATTTTTTGACTTTTTTCACTAAAATCATAATTTATCACTTTTTGTTCGTATCTGTAAAAAAAGAGGAAACAATGAAAATCCTAAAGAATTACTGTAAAAAATGCATTTATATTCATTTATTACACTGTGAAAATTTTATATTTATTACTTCTCTTACTAAAAAGTTATTGACTTCCAAAGATAACACTCCCAGTGCCAACAAGATCCTAATCAGAAAAATGTCACGCGCCCTCTATTGGCCATTCCAAGATAGTTCATTTTTTGTGGTTGGTTCAAAGTTTTGTTGAACATTTTGTGAACTGGTCAAGTGTGAATCAACTTCAAAATGGTAAGTACTTGTGAGATATTGCACTTACATTATAATAATTCACAACAACATTTAACATATAAATCTCTGGAAAGCAATATTAAAATGAAAATAAAACAGGAAAATTGTAATAATTTGATAATTTTTCATTAAATAATGTAAAACTCAGACTCAGTCCCACATCACCAAAAAAATGTTAGTTAAACTAGCTAGACTAGGTAGTACTAGTTGGTAGCCTAGTCTACTTGGTACTTAGTCGGTTGGTCCTCCAAGATACTCGTCTGAGTTTTAACTTAACGGGTAGGGTGTATATTAGTTTGTAGATGTGGGGACGTCAGGGCAATTTTGAATTTGACAGGGTCAGTGTGGGCGATAGTCTCTGGTTTAAGCTGGTCTAGGTCTAGACCAGGACTAGGTCTAGACTAGTTATAGGCCCATAACTTCCAATTCTAGATCTAGTATAATCTGAAACGGCTCTGGACGCAATTTCTCAGTCTATCTCTCTACCTCTTTGTTTGTATATGTGTGTGTGTTTTAGTTTTTACCCTGATTCTAAGGGTTTGTGTGTGTGTGAGGGTGTGTGTGTGTGTGAGGTAAACAGGTAACAAAGGTAAAGTGGGAGAGAAAAAAATGATTCAACAAAATCCATTAATTATCTGCATTTTGTTCAACCCCGTTTGTGTCTCTGAGTGTGTGTGTTTGTGTTGACGTGCGTGCGTGTATGTTTTTACATCAATTGTGAAAAGGTATAGGTTTTATACTATGTAGACTAGACTAGACTAGATCTAGACCTAGATCTATGTGTTTTTTCCCCCAAAAAAGATGGCACCCACAGGTCTTTCGGGAACAAATTTTCTCCACTTCTATGTATTCAATTTGTGCCAGACTTGCCATGGCAATACCTTTCATTTTCTTTCATTTTTGAGAGGGAATTTTTTTTTATAGAGATATCAAAAGTGTGAATAATATTTTGTCAATGTTTTCAGACAGTCGTTATTACATGTACAAGTATTCAGAAGTCTAGCTGCAGCACTACAATGTCTTTGAAATGTACTTAAAACTCAGGTAACATTAAAACCAGTTGATACATATATGATGTATCTTTTGTAGATCTCTGTCAATGTTATTGTCCATACTGTTACTATTATTCCATTTAATTTGTAGCAAGCTTGCGGCAAGCTTGCGGCAAGCTTGCGACGAGCTAACATCAAGCTTGCATATTTTGTAATTGGCTGAGGGTACCATTTGGATTTTTTACCACGCAAGCTTGCAAAAGCATGCAAGCTCGCTGCAAGATTGCACGCTTCTCTTTTTTTACCAGCTTGGGAGCTTGCGCAAGCTTGCAGATTTTTAGACCTGCAAATATAATTCAATACCTGCAAGCTTGCTGTGTGAGCTTGTTTCAAGCTTGCCGCGAGCTTGTTTCAAGCTCGTTACTAACTTGCAGGGTTCCAAAAATGCAAATGAGTTTATCTGTCAGCCAATCAAAACAGAGGAAATATATTTTCAGATCTAACAATCTGCAAGCTTGCAAGCTCGCAACAAGCTTGCTGCAAGCTTACATGCAAGCTCGCAGCAAGCTTGCAACAAGCTCGCAGGCAAGCTTGGGAGCTTGCGCAAGCTTGCAGATTTTTAGACCTGCAAATATAATTCAATATCTGCAAGCTTGCTGTGTGAGCTTGTTTCAAGCTTGCCGCGAGCTTGTTTCAAGCTCGTTACTAGCTTGCAGGGTTCCAAAAATGCAAATGAGTTTATCTATCAGCCAATCAAAACAGAGGAAATATATTTTCAGATCTAACAATCTGCAAGCTTGCAAGCTCGCAACAAGCTTGCTGCAAGCTTACATGCAAGCTTGCAACAAGCTCGCAGGCAAGCTTGCAAGCTTGCAGATTGTTAGACCTGAAAATATATTTCCTCTGTTTTGATTGGCTGACAGATATAACTCATTTGCATTTTTGGAACCCTGCAAGCTAGTAACGAGCTTGAAACAAGCTCACGGGTGAGCTTGAAACAAGCTCGCAGATCAAGCTTGCTGCAAGCTTGCACTGCAAGCTCGCGGCAAGCTTGCACCAATTTCCATAAGGGTAATGTATATATATACCAGTCACACCTCCAAAACAACTACACATCGACTCCAAACAGACCCAGTTTGGGCCATTCAGGCCAGGGTAATGTACATGTAATTGTGTGTTCGGTCGGTCTGGCGTCAGTTTGGTGTTGGTTTCGTTGGTGTGACTGATCATCATTTTGTATAACCCTGATATATTTGGATTTAGATCGGTGCTCTACATTTTTTACATCACAATTAATAGCCCACCAAAACAACTATATATGTACATTATTACTTCAGAGTGCCTTTGTACTCCTTGACTTACTGTAGTGCACCCCCAAGGGTTGCTCAAAATATAAGGTTGATTTATCGGTGGCAGCGGTGGGATATGGCTCAGCGGTAGAACAGTGGTCTCTTTCAAAACAAGAGGGTCACTGATTCTGGGCCCCTTGCACAAACCTTACCATAGATGGTAACTTTGTAATTAATGATAGCTTCCATTGAATCCTTGATTAGATTGGCTATTGAGTGATATTGCCATGGTAGTTAACATTGATGGCAAAGTTACCATCAACAGTACGTTTGGTGCAACAAGGCCCTGGTTCAAGACCAATTCCATGATCTACAGCCCTTATTATGTCAGGCATCAACGCTCAACTGAATCCGTCAGATAGGACTCAAAGCCATAGGTCTACCACTTAGGTACCAAAAAGCACGTTGAACCTATCATATGGTCATCAATACAAAAAACATACAATCCACTAAACAAACAGTTCCATATAGTAAAGAAGCAGGAGATCACATGTTAGCTGTATACTTGGAATAATCACTATCATATAAATTGTAAATCCCTCTGGAAGTGAGCTCCCAAGCAAGCACGGAGTAATTATGCCACACCTCTCATGGATAGTGAAGTGCATATTCCTCTGTAAATTAAGCTGTACAGGACAACTTACCCTCATATAGATCACAATATCTACAAATCCACTTGTGATGGTACCCAAGTAATTTGCCAAGGCTTCCAGAAATGATACAATGTGCGATTCTACTACCACCACCAGGAACTGAACGATCGATGCTCCTAGACATATACGCCAGTGGGTGTGTGCATGCTATTCTACTTTCGCTCGTCTCTACCAACTGTACTTCAGAACCACGCCACTTCCATTCGTTGTGATTCCCACAATGCAACTTCATGGAATAGATAAAATTGTTCACGTGAGCACTTTTGCTTCCTTTCCTCGTTTACAATACTTCTCTTTCCTCTCTCTCTCTCTCTCTCTGTCTTCCTCTTTCCATCTCTCCCCAATGTGGGCTAGTGATCTCTCTCTGTGACTCTTTTCCTCTTTCTCTTTCCCTATACCCTCCCCCCCCCCCCCCCCCTCCCCTCCCCTCCCTTCCCTTCCCCTCTCTTTCTTTCTTTCTCTCCCTCTTTTTTTTTCTCTCTCTCTCTCTCTCTCTCTCTCTCTCTCTCTCCCTCTCTTTCGCTCATCAAATTGGTTTCTATCCTATCCCATCCCCATTGAGGAAGTCAGATAGTGTAGTGCGGCTATGGTACAGGAAACCAGTGATAGCATAAACAGGCCGACTGCTTCATCTGAAATAACGGACCTGGTATATCAATCTACATCCAATGACTTCTAAAAATCCAGTATTTTCACCAAAAGTAGGTCTACGGATTACAGCTGTATCCTGTCAAGGGTTTAATTATCATCTAAGTTAAAGTTATTCTTTCAATCACCTCTGGCATTATAACATCACATACAGATACCTAGAAGCAACACAAACATTTTACTCAATTTTCTCTTCGAACCATTGTGAACAATCGTTTTGGGAGTGAAGCAGGTTCTAACCAACAATATATGCACAATTTATCCATGAAGATACAAAGTACCATCATACATTTACATTGTAGCACGTCAGATTTACGTCAGTAATTGCACGTCAGTAATTGCATGATTATTGAAGATCAGAGCTACATACCTGTAAAAATCAACAGGTCTGTAAAGTCCACTTAAAATGAATAAAGACAAAATGCACGTACAGCATGGTACCAAGAATTACCAAGGTACCTTAACAGGGTGAAAAGAAACAACTTGAGAGAATAGGTATGGAAATTGGAAAAGCATTTTTGGTGTTTTCTTCCAAACAGAAATGATACAGACATTTTATATGGATACTATCCTTGATGTATTGAATAAAAATAATAAATAGATGTTGTATCATTCACATTTCACAGGGAACAAAAATCATGCAACAAAAAAAAATTGTGTTCAAAATATGTTCCTATTCAGACCATATTAGGATACCAAACAATTTACGCTTGGAGCAGTATCTCCTCTGTACTACAATGCCAGAATACGGAAACCACTACATGTACATATCTTCTCAGACTCTCAAGCAGCATGAATCCATGATTTAATACAAATGTATATGAAAAACTGTAGACTACTGAATGAGTACAGACTTCTAAATATAGATGTGCAGAAAACCTAGTAGTGCATGAGCTCCTATCATCCCGCTAGGGTGTTGCTAAAACTCAAGGAAATTCATTGTGGTTTATGAAAAGTATTGTCTAACTGTCGTACTCATACTAATTGGAAAAAAATGGAAAGAAATATGTCTACAAACAGATATATATATCAACAGCGATACATTTAGTACATCTGCATCCTACAAAACAAGCCTAAAGTCTGATTTTGTAGCTACTGTGAACATGAAGCTTCCATATTAAACTAGTTCACAAATTTAATACAAGCAAGTTCATTGATTTTTCTTCAAAATCCCTCATTATTTATAAACATCATTAATTTATCTTACATGTACATCAATAACGTAGCATCTCTACAGAGATAGAATGCACATTGCAATCGTGACTAACTTAATAGCCTTGACTAGCCTCAGGCAAGCTATTTGGTCGTCATGAGCAAGCTTAATTCTGAAAACAGCGAGCTAATGCACGATTTGTGTGTGCATAACACCTGATACATGAGTAAACTAGGCTATGAACTCCAAATATGGTTAATGTATAATGATTTTTAAAATGTAGCATACATAATGTACTGATTATAAGAAAGCAATGAATTAAGGGCCAGGTCTATTAGGAACACAACATCTCATTGTCAATGTCATAAGCTCTTAATGATTTGTTAGATAACAATACAAATTAATGCCTTTTATCACAAATAATCACCTGAGAAACCAGGAACTAATGATACAAAAACAGATCATGAGTTGCTTCTGAATTGATTTATGACAGAATGTATTAACCAAGGTATCAGTTCCTCCAGGCTAAAGTTCAAGGAAATATTATTGTCTTTTTATCATTAGGGCCATTTGCACACAGAAAAAGTGGGATTAACACACGAACACCACGTAGTGTTTTATGTTTTATGAACACACAGAACAGCAGAGTTTTTTCACCTGTTCACATGAGGTAGAACTTTTTCATTTCATTTTATTCAAGCATAATATTTTGTCAATTATTTCTATGTACATCATTCTTATGGTTAAATAAACTGCCCATTCATATTAAGTTTTAAAAGTTCATACAAATAAAAAAAAAATAAAAAAGTTATTAAAAGTTTGTGGAAAAAATCAAATTGAATCATAATGGTCATCTTATGTTAAAATTAAATGAAAATTATTTAGCAAAGTTATGCACTTTCTAATGAATTTAATATCTGATAAATTGATAATCCCAAGAAAGCCATATTTATTGGTGTAATTTTATTCTCTTCTGGACATTTAACTTGTCCTGCATGACCTAGCAACAACTAATATTAACTTCAACTTCAAAACTTTCAACTGAAATATGGTGTCTCAATCATGTCAAACAGAATAACTATATTACCGGTACTACTGTTCAAAGTCTCTATAGATATTCTTTACTGGTCTATTACTTACTTTAAAATTCATCAAAATACATTTCAAAGTGATGTAGTTATTTGAGCCTACAAAATGTTCTTATTTGTAGAAGTGTATTATTCTATTATGTGATCCTTGCTTTTGTTGTCATATTTTGGATTCATTTCAACTGAACGCAATTAATATACATGTATAGCACCTTTGAATTCACTTGCAACATATGTTTCAAAGTACAGGAGTTGGTTCAAGGCCCAGCCATGTGTCAACATTGAGATATAACAACTGATAAGATTCTATTCTATTTCATTTGGGACAACATTATTTCCCTTTGGCAGTGTCTTCCTGAGATTACAGATAAATAGTAATTACAACGGGACTATTGGGCAATTCCACGGTAACGGAAGGACACTCAGACAAGATTTTTGAACTTCAGGTTCATACTAAAAGAAATGTTTTATTAGTATGTATTAAACTATGGGGAACAAAATGTGTTTCAGTCAAGTGGAAAGCTTCATCAACTTCACAAAGTTTGGATAAACACTAATTAACTGGAAAAACCATGTCCATTTTTATGTCCTTCCGTTACCGAGATAATTAATATGCACATTCTTAAACTACTGAACTATAATGACAATTTTTTTGGGGAGAATTAAAGGCACTTATATAGGTATTATATCTGTACTGTTTCACATCTTATACTAATAAAACAGTTCTTTTAGTATGAACCTGAAGTTCAAAAATCTTGTCTGAGTGTCCTTCCGTTACCGTGGAATTGCCCTATTGTCACCCAAGTAAAACAAGATCAGAGTCATATTACAGGATATATGATAATGGTTTTCATCTTTTATTTGTACATGTTTTCCCTATAACCTTTTTTTCTATTTTTAAATGTTTGTTTTGTTATTTCCTCCTTTTGGGGTTAAACTTTCTGAGATGTCAACCTTCTAGAATATTACCCCAAAATTTTCTATTTTGTTCTTCTAAAAACATGGAGCAACAAGAATGTATTTCATTTGGCAGTACTTGTCAGAATTTATCCTGAGTAATGAACTTTTAATGAATGTTTTTCTGGAAACGATGAGCTTAAAATAACTAACAATTCTTGAGGTCATTATTATACAATGTATTTCATCACTGCTCAGCTTTTTTTCTTCTTGTCATTTCACTTTATTATCTGGTTTGAAAATACTGGACATCAAATTCCAAATTCCTTGAAATTCCTTGAAATCTAAATCCAAAATGAAAATGATTAGCTCTCAAATTCGACAGAAGTCTTGGCAAGCTTAACTTCCCTACAAAAGAAGGCAAACAAAAGGGGACTTTCAGGCTTTTAAATACACATCACACACTTGTGAAGGGGAAAAATATTCTACTTTTCAGGTCAAAGACTGGCGCTTGACCTTGAACTATCAATATTTGGCCAGTGTCTTGTCCAAACGACTTAAGGATGTTTACTATATTATGGTAAGGAAGTTGACTTAATTGTGGTAGGTACATATAGCTCCATCAAACAATCTCATCTTTCACTGGTCAATCACCTCAAGTTCTTGAATAGAAAATTGAAAGCACATCTCAGTTTAAAGTCTTCAATTAGAGGTGAACCTTATTATATTAAACAGAGCTTGGCAATATTAGGAGACAGAGAACAAAGATATAGAGTAGGGGGCATTGTTTTTGCAATTTCTTGTGTGTGCATGTATGTGCATTTAAGGTCAACCAGTATCACAAAGAGCAATCTGATGTCACGTAATAAAATTGTACTTTAACCTCCTATCCTTTTTTTCAAATGATCAGCAATTATGACACACGCAACTTTATCACCTAATGAGTTAACAATATAAACATGTGATTATAACAATGGCATGCCAATAACAAATGGGTGAATTATCACACAATCAAACTTTAACAAAAGACAATAAAAGTATCAACAACTACACTACAATGGAATCAATGGATAATGGTGTATCGATTGCTAGTGCTACCATTACAAAAGACAATTTTTATTTTCCAACTGTGAACTTTTACACTTACAGTAATCTCTATAGATATAACAATCCTCACAGCTCCGATCTCTCAATCCATTCTGTCAAAGTACACTTGTATGAAATGATTTTCAGAGCACAGTTCAAGCCTAATAATATTAGAGGAAGCAAAGTCCTTTTATATTCCGACCTATCACAGCACACGTTACATCATCTGTCATAAATTTAATAACAGAACTTGACACTTACTTCCTTATCACTGTGACTTAATTAGGCTTTCTACTAATAGCTTGCAAGGTAAATAGTAATGTAACAAAACAAAGAGAGCGCTTTGCACATAATTAGCAAAATAGTGGAGAGAGTTCTCATTCCTCTCTAACTTCATGATATACATTACAACTGTATGTAAACCTTCCACTGTTCCAGTAACTTTAAGTACCGGTAGATGATATGATAACATATCAGCATTATTAATGGAGAGTAGAATGCCCACTTCAGCAGTAAAATTTTTTATTCCAAAATAAAAGTGTAATTGTTTCATGTACCTTTCGAAGCAAAATCTATTTTTATACAACAGAGCAAAGACAATGAAATATAATTATGGGCAGATTAGCAATGTACTGGGACTAGTAGAAATATCTGTGAAACTCCTATATCAAAAATTCATAAGATCATCTGTTTTACAACTGAAAGGGCATTAAGTCTGTTTTAAAATTTGAGTTAACACCCTTCTGGCTCCAAACAGGAAAATTATACTTTTATATTACATGTACATCTCTTTTCATTCTAACCTCCAAAATAAAAACTGACATTTTCATTCATTTTCTGCAGCTTCTCCACATTATTTTCAAAAGAAAATTTCTATCCTACAGAATTCTAGACTTTATTCCCTATTCCAGTATATTCAGGTCAACCTGACAGCTGATGGGCAAAACAAACAAATTTGTACAACTCTGAAACTTTTAAATTTCCAGCGAGAAGTAAAGCAACATGAGTCAATTCACAGCCTGTTAAACTTGTAAGTTTGTCTGCCTCCATTTCCAGATCTTGAACATCCGATATCCGTCGGGATTTAGAGATCAGACAGCATGATTGGAAATCATAGCTTTGACTCAGCACTAATTTGAGCATCACTCAAGAAATTACATGTAGACAGAAAAACCAGGCCTGAGTTGGGGGGGGGGGGGGGGGGAGGGGGGGGGGGCAAAAACAGACTTCCTCCTTTTCAGGCCCCTTAACATGTGATAACCATTTCCTTTTTTTTTTTTTTTTTACTGAAGTACTATTCTTCTTGTAAAGAGATTTTTTTTTCATTTGTGCCCCCCCCCCTTCCTCCACTTTCAGACAATACTGGTCTCAACCTTGCCAGACAAGGATTTTGACACACCTGAAAGGAATGGAACATTTCAACTGCAGATGGCTTTATTGTGTTCTACACATACTGTGATAATTTTAGACATATTTGTTTTGTGTCTTCAATGAAAAGCTATGCGCAAGTGGATTTATAGGGCAGGGCTGACAAAGCTATTACAAGCTCTTCTTTCTTTTAAGAGCCGGAAGGGCATTAACCTGATTTAAATGATATGATATGGCACCCTTCTGGTTCTGGGCAGGTAATAACTAAGTATTTTTGAAGTAATTAACGAAAGAAGCACTATAGTGCTCAAAGACTGGCTTTTATATGCACTACCTAATAGATTATGATTAGGATGCAAAACACTTCCACATAACTTTTCTCCTTACAACAGAGACGTTACCTTACGACAGAGACCTTTACATGGTCCCATTCCGTAACAGAATTAATACCCATCATTATGGTCACACCACAATACCTTATATAACTGGAGGGGGCGAACCACTTGTAAGAATTCAATGATCATCGAGTGGCCAAGAGCTATTGGATCCGCCCCCACTTAACGCTTCTCCTACCTCAAATGTTCCAGCCCCAATTAAAAAGTGAGAAAGAGGGGAGTGTGGTGTCACAGGAAGGGTCAACTACATACAATAAACCCCTTTCTCTGGTATACTGAACAAGACTCAAGAGGCTCTAGCTGTGTTCAGACTATGACTATACATGCACATGTACCTCCCAGAAACCATTTTGTTATCAAAGATCCACAACAACACCACATGTGAACGAAGCACTCACTGCATCTGCCCCGCCCCCTCCCATCATTCTCTAGTTTACAATTCACAAGGCCCTTGCTGTGTTCAGATAATGGATGTAGGCCTACCACCCAGTTACCATTTTGCTTTGAGATCCACTTCTACAAGTACATAACAAAACCATATGTAAACAACTTAATCGCTACATCTTACACCCTCCATGCCCCCTCCCCCTCCCCCTTGAGTAATCAGCAGCTCATTCAATCATGGGCTCATCAATTCCTAATTGCACCAAACCTTATAGATCTACAAAGTATTCTTAATTCGTAATCCTTTGAGTCAGACATTCACAGGAAATTGAAATAGGTGGATGATTTAAATCTCATAAGATTTTGGGTGGTTTATCTAATCTATTTACCATGAGGAACATAACCTTGAACTAAATTTTGTGAAGTTCAAAAAACTGCCAAGTCAATGAAGATAACCAACTGCTAATTTTGCTTTCTTGACATTATAGGTACATGTAGGTCTGATTTTGAATATTTTGACACATCTGTGAAATATGTAATTGATTTGTCTTGGAATATTTATAAGCAGAAGAGATTTCATTTTAATATTATCATTGAGCGTTCCTTCCAAAGAAGGAAAATTTAATGTTCATTTCACGAGGAATTATAGTCACACCATGACCTGAATATCTCTAAACTCACAAATGGATTCATGTTTTTAACATGTTCCAAAGTAAGCTACTTCATTTGATTCTACCTATTTGATTCCATCCCAGAATTTCTCCCTCAAATGAAATTTATGTCATGTTTTTCTGCGATGTAAAACTGTCTTTACTTTGTCACAAAAATAGTAACAACAAGTGCGAATTGTGGACCCACCTTCCCTGACAATAGCTTCATCCCTCCATTCAAAACCAAATCCTACTTTCAATAGCCATTACTGCATTGCGAGAACAGGGTTCATGCCCTCAGACGTGCAGAAGACTGAACAATTTCGAGCATGAATAGAAACTTTCTTTCACTTTCATCAAATAGCCCTAGGAATGAACAACAAACTCAATTTCTTAACATCACGTTTGATCTCAATTTACATGTACCTGATTTCCACTTGCACTGACAGATGCATGAAGCCAGGTAGGCCCTACAATATATTGAAGACATGGATTCAAGATTTAACTACAAACAAATTGCATACAAATGAAAGGTATATATAACATTGATGAATACAAAATAAGTTGAAAACGTTTTCTTTGGGATTTTTTTTTTTTTTTTTTTTTTTTTTGGGGGGGGGGGGACACTTTACATCAGACATACATGTATAACATCAACATAAACATGTTCAAAGTGTATGATTCATTGTTAGTTGATGGATGGGGGGGGGGGGGCGCTAATGCTGCATTTCTAGAGACCCCAATTTAGATGAATAGATGATTTGCAAACAAATGTACTCTTGTTTGATATTTGTTTTCATTGAATTTTCAAAGAACTTGATGGTTTAACTGTACACTGTATGTGCATATACTTTGCCTGAAACCCAGAAACACAAAAGTACAGGGCCAAAAAGCTCTAAAAGCTTTAAAAATTGACAATTGTTGTAGGGTTCCGCAGAGGCACATCCATGATTTCCACAAGTGTGGGGGTCATAGGCTAAAATGTTTCAAAGCTGTTAAGTCCATGATCCCTATGAAGCACAGCATGGATACAAACTGTATCAACTTACTTTTTTTCAACAAAAAAAGGGGGGGGGGGGGACATTGTCAACTTTAATAGTCCATAACTCCCTACCTGAGTCCACATGTGTACTGCATGGATACTACATTACAGGTACTAGGTGCCCGGCTTTCCCCATTTATCTTCAGTTTACCTGCCAAAAACTAAATTCATCTCCTGACTGAGTCCATGGGATGTAATCAATGAATACAGGGCTATTCACTTCTATTAGCTTTCACTCACTTCCATCCTGCCCCTGGGATAGTAATATAAAACCCATTACTAGTGAATGCAAGAGTGTGAGAAAATGGTCGGAGTGGCTAATCTTTTCTTTTCATCGGGCAGTCTAAGAGCTTGATGGTATTACCGAATACAATAATACAATTTAATACAAAGTACTTAAAATACTTGTCCAGAAATTTCTGACAAGGCTATTTGCTAATGCCCATATATTATACAGCATTTCGATTGCATGAATTAGCATTGAACAATATTTACTATACTATACAATATCAATAAATAAATGAAAGATTAAAATCATGTTCAAGCAATTTCTTCAGTTCCTAGTTTGACACAAATTGGGTTTTGGGATGTAGCTGTTATCATGTTACACTAGAATACCATTTCATATCATACTCAACCAATATTTTTGCATTGAAACTGAAGGTCAAAACCTCTGAATTGAGAGTCTGAAATTGATATCCGAAATCAATTATGCTTTTAGGACATGAAACTTTTCAGTTCCTTAGATGGCTTGTGCCTCTCTCATGTTACATTCTACATACTTCAGCATTGAACTGTTTTAACTGGTACCATGTTTTCTATTTAAAAACCTTGAGGCAAGTTGAGGGTCTAAAATGTATTGTGACTAGACTTACTTGTATGCTGCGCTTCCGAGATTACGATTCCTTGGCTCTGCAGAATAGAAAACACAGAAATATTGAATAACTAGCATTTGTAATATATCTGAACAAGAAAATTATGATTCCTCCATGAAGAGAGCCAAAGAGAAAGTGAGATTGGGATAATACAAGAAAAATTAGAGGGAGAGGGGCTCGAACAGAGGGAGCCAAAAAAGGTAGGGAGAAAAAGGAGGTGAGAAGATGGATTGAGAAAGCTGAAGAGCAAGGATGGGGGGGGGGGGAATTGGGAGGGTGGATATGAGTAGATGAATTGCCCTTTAAATTATTTTTTCACAATGACAGTATATCTACATTTGAAATGTATACATGTAGTACATTGTAACTCAGAACAGAAATGTCAGGGATCCTCCCATGAATTAGAAAGTGCTATATTGAAGCAGGACGATTGTTCCATTGTTTTTGTATGTTTTATTATTACACAAAAATATGTTATATAATTAATTCAGTGCTCTTTTGGCCATACATTTTGTGTAAAAAAAATAAGATCACTTTTTGTGCGTTATAAGAATTTATATGAGAAAGGCAAATATACTCAAATGAATAAGACTGAGAATTTTTCTTTTTTTTTGGAGCAAGAACTACACCCTGTAGTACCTCTACACACAACATGGGCAAACCATGCAGGGTAAAAAAAATGTTACAACCCTTATACTCCTGGACCCTGCTCTAGTTACACCAAGGAGACCAACGGCAGACCAACAAAAGATCGACAACAGACCGATCAAACAATTACATTACTCCAAATGGCAAAAAGTCAGTAGGTTCGAAGTCAGTGCTGAAGCAGTATTTGGATCACTTCAAGCATGCTTGAAGAAATTCACACACTGGTAGGTGGCCCCAGCTTTCAACCACAGAAGTCACTTCTTTCAATGTGTACTTTTCCAAGTGTTCCGCAAACAAGGGCACCATGTAAATCCTGGAATATTTGGGGATTTTGCCCCTGCTACTTTCTAAGGAATCTGAAGGGAGATGTACAGACTGTCTAAGGATTGGCAAACACCGGGTAATCTGGTTGATTATGTTGACTACTGATGTGTGAACTTAGAGAAAGCCAAAATGCGGGATGATCTGTACCGGTATTCAGCACCTAGGCTTGTACTGTGTTCAGTTATTCTAGATCAAGGAGTTATGCTGGTAACTCCCTGATAAGCTGTACTTGGAGAACACCACTGGTAAACATTGGTGAGGACCGTGAGGTATTCATATTGGGGTCAAGACTGGTATATTTAAGAAATAGGTGCATGTACGGTTAGTTGTATTGTACTGATGAGATGAAAGTGACTCAACTTCAATTTGGGATTTTCAAAAAATTTGCACTTTTGTTGCACAAGTAGGAATATTTTCAATGGGCATGTACATGTACTTTGCATAAATTACCATTTTTATTATACGTTTACAGGTCAAAATAAAAAATTGAATTTCACACTTCAATTTGACATATATTGTTCACACATATTGGTTGATAAATGATGAAGAAACGTAGAGAAATTCTTAGAATGTAGGCCAATACTATAGGGCCATCCACTACAGAAAGTCCACAGAAGAGATGTGAATTCATAAATACTGTTGATAATTGATATTGAGAATTCGCTATGTTCCCACCATTTTTACACACTGAACACACTATGCTCACATTTTTTCACACCAGTATGAGCACTGTTTACACTTTTTAACATGATGTACATGTACGCATTGTGTTCACACCATTTGACAAGTGTACATTTGTACATACTGTGTTGGCACTATTTCAACAAATGTGTTTACACTGTGTTCATGGTGTTCACACCATTTCCCATAATGTAAACATTGTGTTTACACTATTTCATCACTGTGTATAAACTTTGCTCACTTTTCCCAGGTGTGTACAATATACATTGTACAAGTTAATTGTTTTAACACTGGGTATAATCTGTGCTCATACAATTATCCTCACTGTGTACCATTGCATTCACATTGTTCCCACTGTGAACACACTAAAGTAAATTGTTAAAAAAAACTTCCATCACAAAGCACCTTATTGTCTGCCTTTATTATAAGCACAGGCTTAATTTCTTAAACATAAAACCTCCCTCTCTCATATTTACAACCGTGGCCGTTCTACCAAAATGTCTGAGAAGCTTAGAGTATGCCTCAAATCCTAATGTGGTTAGTATAACATTACAAGGAGATATTCTTCTTGTGAACAGCCAAGTCAGATTCCATACTGACTGGGACGTTACTCACTCACCCCCATGACCCAGCTCAAAACCCTAAATCCCATTGATATAAGATTTCCTGTATCTCTGATATTTCAGTTGATGCATGCTAGACAACCCAAAGAAAACTCAACAGCTGGCGAGAGACATTAGCTGTATCATAGTCTGCCGTGCTAAATTAATTAGGCGAGATGTGAGAGCTTTCATGTGTTTTAATGATAACAATCATAAATACATATATGACAAGCTACGTTTACCTTTTCGCAGTAACAATAGAAAAATGTTTTTGAATAGTTGGTATTTTTTTACATAAAGTTTGCACAATCAAATAACTATGGAACAAAGATGTAGAATGGAGGGAAAGCAGTGATTTTTTTTCTTTCTTGAAAAATGCATTCACGGTTCCATGTATTGTATTCATAACAAAAATGGCCTACAGTCAGTGTACATATGTTACAAATCAACATTATTGGTCAAACGAGTGTCAGCATTGAAGATGCAAATTTCTTCTGGTTAATTGCACCAGTTATTCTTTTAACCTGTAGAATACATAGACCATGCAGCTTCCATCAACCAGTAGGCAATCTGTTAGGTGTTTACATTGCTTCAAATGACCAAATATCATCCGCCCTCCGGTCCTCCTCCCTGACCACAACTTATTCAAGCTACTTTTAAGCATAAGATCTTAAGCCTCTTTGCAGCCTTAAAATTACCACCCTTGACCTTTTAATCTTAAATCTTCTTCTTTATAATTATAAAAACATGAAGGGAAAGGTATGCTTGTATGCACAGGATGCTATTTCTGGTGACTGACATTTTCTTAAGATCCTAAACACTGACAAAAACTGTAGCCTGTTACAAAGAGTCATCTGTTCATCCTTAATATAGAAAGTTTATCTCTTGCTCATCTTAAAAATATATGTTGTGATCCACTCTTTTAATCAGCCGGCCAGTTACTACAGGTTACTCTAATTAAATGAAGCAGTTTCCATATAGGTACATGTATAAAAGCTACAGCTCAAAGTCTCAAAGTCTTAAAGTCAAACATTATAGTTGCTTAGTAGGCAACTCAGCTTTATTAGCAAGCAAATGAACCTTGAAATATATTATGCTGAATATGCAGTATGACAGGCCTCCCTGTGAGCTCTGTACAAATATCACTTGCAACATTAGGGGAAAATAAGTTCCCCTCTAAGAAATAATTATTTGAAGAGATTCAATTAAAGAAAATCCTTGTTTTCATGATCCGGGCCATCACATATATGAATGCAACCTAAAGTTTATATTATCAGACTTGTTACATAACATTCTCCCAATTTCAGAAATCATATTCACTGTGCAAGACTTACATTAATTACAATATAGGCCTACAGCAAGATGCACCTTGAATCTTGTCATCTATTCTACTGTACCAGTACTAATTATGTCTAGTAGTAGTAATATTACTTGTTGTCTTGGTCATTAAACAAAATTGTATCTCAAATGCATTTAATAACATGAAGAAGGTGCATTCTTCCTCATCCAAGCAAGTCCCTCGACATATGCTAGTGGAATATAAATAGATCTATGACCAGGCATGATGAATGAAACTAAAAATCTAATTGAGTAAATGAGACCCCAATGTTTACACACCAACTCTAAGAGAAAAGTTACACAATGATGCATGGTAATATTTTAATACAGGTAAAACAAAACAAACATGAAACAATACAACTTTGGCTCATTTACACTGTTTAGATTTGTACATTATAACTTTTAGTTCGTTTCTTGTTAGATAAATAGACACTGAAAACACAGTGAAAAAATAAGGACCACCCCAAAAGAGCTTGGATGTTTCAACCACACGAAAGGATAATTGATTTTGTGGGCGAGGACTAACGAACAGCCATGCCATATTTGTATACAAGGCAACTTTTACACGCTGTGTAAATTGTAATTGTTTAGAACCTTGAGAAATCATAACGTTACTCATGCTTACCTAATTTCACAACTTCCCAAGACTCTAATGCAAGACTCCACCTCGCAATTTAATCGCTCTGCACATACACAGATAGACAGATAATTTAATAAACAAATATTTCAAGATCAAGACTTACTTCCAAAACATCCATGCTGTCCATCGTGTGTGCAGCTGACGACAGGTATATATTTTTGTACGGGTGGGCTGGCTCTGGCACGATATATCGTATCCTTTCCGACGATTCACTTTCTATTCCGTCGTGATCTGCGGCACACTTTTCCTCCGCTCAAGGTCTTATTGTGAATGTCTACCGAACTGAAGCGAGCGAGGAAGGCGCGGCCAGCGAAGAGCCGTAGATCATCCTAAGAAATAGCCACTAGCAGCCGCTAAGTTGAATTTTCTTGGCCACAGCTGGCGCTAAACAACTTTATAAAAATCGGATTGATTTAATTAAATTCTACAGGGGTGGGGATTGCAAAAACCGACTGAATAAACCCGTAAATGCAAAAATCTTCCAAGAGCCTCTCTATCTTGTTATCAAATTCTACAAGCATGCCTTCGATCTTGTGAAATATGCAATTTTATTATTAAACACCTCTTATCTAAATGGCCAGGATTCATCATCTTTCCATTTTCCTCACCTTTTCTTTTATTATTTTCGCATACCTCTTTCCCCATAATCTCTCTCTCTCTCCATATCTTGACACGTCTCTATTCCCTTGTCCTCTTTACTGTCCTTTTCCCCCACCTCCATCTCTCCATCCGGGTCTTCTCTTTCTCTCTCACACACGATCTCTCTCCATTCTCTCTCCCTCTTTATCTCGCTCTTTCATTTTCTCAGAAGCCACAATTTCTTTGAATTCACTTGTTCATAATGAGAGGCTCTAATCCATTTCCAACCAAATACATCCAGCAAATTGTTGTCTTGACCATCTACTGTGATTTTCATCTAGCAAAATGCTATTTTCTGTAATTCAAATTACTTTTTTTTAGATTCAATTCAATTCAAATAAAGATAACTTTCAATTTACAGATAAGCAGTAAAAATCCTTCTAACTCATACCAGAAGTAGTAATGATGCAGCCCTTGAAGGTGATTCAGGGATTTTGTATCAAAAGCAGGGGAGGAGACCGGAGTGGGGGGGGGGGGGGGGGGGGGGCAGCCTAAGTCTGAAAATTTCTGACAATCACCTAAAAATTCATTATTTTATGGTTTGTTTTTTCCTGTTCTAAGATTTGAAAAGAAGTTTACAACAAAAAATAATGGGGTTAAATTAAACTTCATATCTGTGTTCATCTGTACTTATGATATAAAACAGTTTCAAAGGGGTCACAGCTGATTTTGCTCCCACCCCCTAAATCCACCACCGTTAACAATCATATTCTTGCAGTTGCAAAAACATACTACATTCAAGTGTTAGAGTATTGTTTGCACACTTTGACAGCTCGAGTATTTTGGCTAGTTCTTCACAAAAACAACCATTAAGAAGAAAAAAGGAAAATGACATCATTGTTCACATTCACACAATGTTTTATTGGATCTATCCTGGCACAAATTTTACAAACAAACAAAAAAGCTCCAAAAAAGGGAAGAAAAATACAAAGATAATTGTAGGAATGTCATGACTATTTTGTTTTCAACCAAGTCGCAAAAAATTCTAGCATTGCTGTAAATAAACCAATGAATGGAGAATGACAAAAAATTAAACTATCCTAATTGGCAACAATTCTATTCTACAGTTCTCAATTTTTTCTTCTGAAAAATATCAAAAGTGCAGAACCATCCAAACTGCTTTTATCGCTGTAGCTAATATATTGATAAGATAGCAAGAACAAAAATAATAGGAAATATTACAAGCAGCATACAACCGATTTTCAACATAAATTATATCTTGAGATACATAATCATAACTTTTTTATAGCATATTTCACATTAAGCCATTACATGAGATGCAAAAGCAAATGAACAATGTACAACTGAACCATATAAATTGTGGAAATGAATACACCTAGAGTTCTACAAAATGTTGTTCAATTTTTTAAGCAGGAACGCATCTTGAATACCAAAGAAATGCCAATGCCTACATCTTTAAAAGAAGTAAGCGTCCGTAGCAAGAAAATATTTGTACATTGCGTCAGATGCCCGCAAGAAGGCTTAAACAGCTGTGTATTGTCAAAAGCAATAAAAGCCTTCATGCGCGCAGCTGACAATAAATTCTTATTTTCCTCTGGTGCCAGGGTGCATTGTACCAACAACATACAAGCAATCACTGAGTACTTGACTGACATAATAGAGCATAGCAATAACAATAACAACAACACAAGGAAGAGGAAAAAATAGTACAACCTTTGTTTTTCTTTACACATATTACACAATTATGAATTTTACACTATATCAAAGCCATTACTTCATTTATAGAAAGAAAAATTTGTTCACTATCCACTAAATGTACAATGTTTACATTATGACATGGTCACATTTTTATAATTACACCATTATTCCATCAAAATACTACTATTACTACACATACATAATTGCATCAAACCAGCAAGAAAATGGTTACAATCAAATGACATTCAAAAACGTGCTTCGTCTGCCCGCACGTCACTGTAATGGCACAGGCGGAGTAGAAAAAGAAGACGCAGTTTGATCAGAAAAAAAGGTTGGAAAGATCCATTGAAATCAGTCTCAAAAACAAACACATCTACGATAATCTAAACAACACCAAGAAATCTTTCCTTTTAAGGCTTTACACATCAACATACAGACAAGTTATGTTGGGAATTCCATCTGTTACCAATGAGTACTTTTTCACTATATTGACTGCCTTCTTTTTGATACAAAACACTGCTTTCATCACATCAAACTCACGCATGCACATATCGAGGAGAAAAAACCCCACACACTCCTTAACACTCTTTTGACGTCACAATGCTCGCAAAGAATCGGAAACCAAAAGATTTGTCAAGATATATACTTTAAGGAATGGTCTACGCTGCTTAACTACTGTTCTTTGGACAATGCTACCAGCTCCAAAACAAACCCAAGTTACAAACAAAACTAGTACTACAAATTCAAGTACTTCTTAACAGGTACTACAGTTTAACCCGCAGGCATGTTACAACCATCTACAATGTAAGTACTGACAATTTTATAGAAAATTCATGGTTAGACATCCAAACATCTGATATATGGGTCGATTATATCATGTACAGATAGGTATGAGAGTAGTTAACCTTCAACTCTTAAAAGTTAATTTGTCATTTATTCTTACTGGTAGCTCAAACAGAGCTGTCATTACAGTAATCCATGATTTGCATCTAAAAAACAAAACATGTGTTGATTCTTTACAAAATGGCAATCGACGTGATAGAGAGCGTATAGTTATTAATAGAAGAAATAATTAGGTATTGTTTGTTGATTATATATCTTTTAAAAGATCTTCAACAAATATAATAAAAACTACAGGTTTATATAAACATACAACAAAAGAGGCAACAAGTTGGGCTATATCCCTTGTCAAAAGGCAGTCATTTTACAATCCATACTATACATTAGATACATCAAAATAGGGCACCAAGTTAATTGAAAAACACCATTCAATTTGAGTTAACTCTATAGCGCCATCAGAAAAAGTTGCAGCTAATAACCTGAATTTGAAGACAACAATTAGATTCATTTCTGTTTGATATTGAACACAAAGAATATTGGTAACTTGTCTAGACACAAGAATAGGAAAAATACAAAATGTTGAGAATTCATTTGAAATGGAATGCTATTTTGTATGATTTTACTGACAATTTGACTGTTTCATATACTAGCAAAAGTAAAATCATCGCAATTGGCATGATAAATCCTTTTAAAATCACCACACAAGCAGAAAAAGATAACACCTTGAAAAATGGAGACACTGCCTAGTTTTCTTTTGCTGATATGTAAAGCATGTTCTTTCATAATCATGATTAACCTTGCAATATTTTTAAGAGCCAGAAATTGCTGACAAATGCATGACAATGTTTATCTTTGCTAGTCTTCAGAATCTCTTTCGAACGGAAACCCACAGAAATTGGTCCTTCAACAAATACCTGTCTGGAATTTCTAAGTCTATATCAGACTTTCACATTTAAATTTCATCTTAATCACTGTGAAAATTCTATTTGAATTAACCTTATTCTTAAAAAAAACATCCCACACAACAATTCCAATAAGCAGTCTGACAAATTCATTCACAACCACACCCCAATTCGTCCAGTTTTATCACTTGTAGCTCTATTCATACGGTATTAAAAAAAGTACAGAATGTATTTGTACTGTTATCCAAAAACATTATTGACTTGTTCCAAAGAAATGCACTCCAAAAATTCAAATTGGTCCATCAGCAATGGCATATTATCAATAAATCAAAATTATCACATCAATAATTGAAAAATCATGGGCAGAAAGAAAAAAATGATGCCTTCAGTTGCAGTTTACAATTCTTCACAACATCTCTACGCATTCACTCTCAAAACGCATGTATTTTTTTTAGATTGACACGACTCTTTGCAACATCAACGCAGAGTTATTTAATATGAAGTCAAGTCCTTGCGTTAGCCTACTCTACTAATCTATTTAATTGGAATTTAATATTGAAGCAAAATTCATTACTTTTTTTCTTAAAAGAGGAAGAGCAAGCAAGACACAGAAAATCTAGCACGATAACAAGTTTTGATAGAAGTTTCGTAGAAAGCTCCCACGCTGTTTCTGGATTAACACACAATCCATGCGCTCTCTGCCTTGCTTCGCGATCACCATTGGGAAGTACGATGTGGGATCTGTTCTTCAGTCCCACTGGCTCCCGTTCATGTAAGTTACTCCTCAATTTGTAATTTCTCAAGCTGCGGCTCCCCGTTCACTTCATTAGTCTGCAGCAATAAGAAAGATTAAATCACAAAAGGGATTAATGTTAAGAAATTACATTACATGTATTCTATTACCCAAATCAATGTCGCACTTGCATTTCTGGCAATTTTCTTTGAATTGTCAATTTAGAAAAGGAAAGATGAATATGTTATTTTTCCATTGAAAGCATTAAATATATCTTCTTTTTTAAAAATAATTCTTAAACCTTTAAAAAAAAAAGGTCATGTTTAGAATGACTGAGAATACATATGATTATAAAATTGGGTTTTTGCAAAGCGCTCATGTCTGTCACACTTGACACTCTCAATACATGCAAGTTATCTTTGATAGAGAGTATAATATGAATCAATATTTCACAAAGTTGCTAATATTGTATCAACCTTCTTAGAAGCAAATTGTAAACTTGAAAGTTTCAACACGATGACATCCAGCATTTCCTTCAGGTTCTTCAAAGTTTTATGAATGAATTTTATGCCATAACAACTGTCTCATAATCTGTTGATTGATATTGATAAGACAATCACTTTAATGTCATAGATCCCATAATATTGGAATTGCTGTCAATAGGATAAGAAAAGTGCTCTTTCTTTGAAGACTCTATAAATGTTTCTTTTATCATATAACCAAAAAAGGGAGGAATAGGATTTTAAAATTCATAAAGAAAGGAATTCTGTAATGAAACAGAAAAAAAGAATGGACAAACAAAATATTCCTTCTCTACAAAGATGAGAATATCCTTGAAGAGGGTTCATTTGATTGGTCGTTATTCCATATATTGAATTTTCATTGTATCACCCCATCTAGTGGTGATAATACGTCAGTCTGATGATGCCTGCATCAACATAGGCAAAAGTCTCACAGGTAAAACAATCTTTTTGTTTATGATAAGAATAGTTCAATGAGCCACACAAAAATAGTAAGATCTTGTCTGTTGAGAGCAAGAAGGGCATTAAATCTATGGTAACGTAAAAGTGAACACACTTCTGGGTCTAACCAGACAACAATAAAAAAAATAGCCTAAATAGATCAAACTGCTATAATCACACACGACACAAACACGACTTCTTTTTTCTTTCTTTTTCTTCTAATTTTTCTATTCTACAATGTTGATGTGTATGAAATGGAGAATGATGACGACTGTGAATATGTGTGAATGGTGATTCTAGCATCTTCGAAAAATAAATTTGATGATTAGCATACAGGTAAGAAATAACAAGAGAAATACGACTGCATCTCCTATTAATATGCCTCCCCCGGAGTCCGCCCTAACTTCAGTTAAGGAAATGGATGGACTTATTCTTGAAATATCATGATGATAAAAGAAGCCTATAATTACATGTCAACTAATGACTTCGGTATAATGATCTTTGACCTATCTACCCCAGAATCTAATCAGATCGTCTCCCTACAGTGATACATATTGTCACAAAGTTTGAAATTCATACGTGAAGTGGTTCTTGAGATATTGCGATAACGAGGCTAATATCTGTAGTTTCAGAAATTGACCTCTGTAACCTTTGACCTACATACCCCAAAATATGGTCAGATATTCTTCCTATGGTAATAAACACTGTCATAAAGTTTAAAACTCCACTAGCTCCTGAGGTACTGTGATAACTAGGCCAATACCTGTAACATTCAGAAACTGACCTTTATGGCCTTTATCCTTTGACCTTCATACCCCATAATCAAAACAGATTGTCTTCCTATTGTGGTACATGCAATCACCAAGTTTGAAGTTCATACCCCAAGCATTTCTTGAGATATCGTGGTAACAAGAAAGCGGGACGGACAACCTGAAAACATAATGCCTCCGGCACCACCTTCAGTAGGCGGAGGCATAAAAAAAGTGAAATGCCCTAGATAGTGACTAAAACTGACACTCATTGCATCAAGGTTATGGTTATGTAACTGACAATGATGAGATGGCGGTGATGAAAATGATGTGATGTAAACATGGATGACTGAAAAATCTTTATCAGTCCTACAAAAAGTGGATTCAACATGATCGTCTTACGAGAAATCACCTGACGGGCAATTTCAATAGCCTAATGCATCGCCTATAGAATTCACGTTCAGAACTTCAGATGATGACATAATGCCCTCGTAATGTTCGCACATTTCAAAACATGATACACAGTTCTATTGAGATTGCCTAGGGTTGATTTTTGTTTAAGTTGCGATTTTTTATTTTTTTAAATCAAATTAATTGCCTTAGCAAAGCGTCACACAGATGTTAGTTTTCATTCAACTAAGGAGAACTAGGGAAAGGCCCCAAGAAAGGTTAATTCTATCAATCAAAGTCCATGAATATCAAGATAGACAGAAAACACAGCTTAAAGGAATACGGTAGGGCCTACTTATTGCAATATAATATACACGGTCAAACCTGTCTATAAAGACCACCCAAGCGAGAAAAGAAAGTGGTTTTTATAGGCAGGTGGTCTTTAAGTCGGGTTCCTTTAGTAGATGTTTCAATGAGAAACCATTTACAAGGGAAACAAAACATGTGGTCTTTGTAGACAGGTGGTCGCTAAGCAGGTTTGACTGTATATATATATGTGTGTGTGTAGAAGGGGTAGACCTGAAGAAATTTGCAGATAAAATGTTCTATTTATTTAAGCTTATTGCCAGAAGTGTTTCGAAATTAAGCGTGGCAATAAACTTTCACTATCTACTTCAAATCTTTTTGGTCATACACAAGAACTATCTCAAATTAGTATGTAATTTAATGAAGCAGCTAGGTAGTACGATATGATTTGGTTAGTTGCTATTTCTATGGCCACTTCAAAATTTGTATCTTTAGATCTAGAGATCATTAACTCATCAAATGTGTTCCTCCCTACCACCTCCCCTTTTATTTCATTCAAACTCTGAACAATTCTCAAATAATCCTTGTAGATTAATTAATGTCATCTTAAATATAGGAATATGCATAACTGCTTCAGTTTGCACTTCATTCAGGGATTAAAGTACACTTTTTGCTTTAAGGGTAAGAGGCAAGTCAATTCATTAGTAGAGCTGAGGTTAGGAGTTCTAGCTGCCTTTTTGCATTATGTACTTTATCTGCATGGAACACTTTAGGCAGAGATTAGCGATGTGCAAATGTAGAAAAGTATAGTTAATTCATGTTAACCCCTTACCTACTGGATCCGAGCAGCCCCTGTATTACGCCTATGGCAATGAATGAACTCAGCTTATAAATGTACAATGTATGGTACATTTCACACAAAATAAAGTGCTTGTATATTCATATATATATTTAAATGCATGATTTTGTTTTGTTGACTTTTAACCATCGTGCAATGCGGAGACCCCCATCATCTTTTTGATTCAATTAACATTATCCCTATCGAAGTAACATGAAACTTCTTCACACAAGTACATGTAGTGAACACTACTGGTGCACTTTGGGAAAATGCATCAAACCGAACTAAAAGAAATATACAACAAAAACAAACACGACAGATCTACTGATGGGGAAAACATGTTCAGATGCTAATAATGAATGGTATCATAGCAAAATAGAGAGAGAGGGGGAGAGGTTGGATGCAGGCCACTAGAGGGAGCAACACACTTTTCTGACCTCAGTTTCTCCGTTTACAGCGGGTGCAGGCTCTTTATTCACGACACCTTCATCAGGATCGGCTGCTTAACGACACAACACAACGTAAAGAGGGGACAACATAGCATCAAAAATCAAAGAATTGAGACTCTGGCAAGCAAAGATGCACCGTTTGCATTCAACTTTTGGATTTGGTTGCTTTTACGTTTGCCCTTGCTTTCCCACAAGAAGGTGCTCTCTTAACACTCTGATAATTATTAATCTACTAAAAGTTTCAGCTCCATTAAAACATTCCTTTCCGAGGCTATTTGTTCCTAACTTCCTATATATATCTATAATTCAATGCTACATGACTATTTAAGCATACAAATATTACAAAATACTACGGGACAAAAATATTTCCAAGAAAAATCTTAAAGCAAGTGCAAATATTTGTTCATATCTAACAATTTTCTCCATCCCTGCTTCTGCATCAAAACTGTAACTTATGTTAGACATAACTTCCATTAGATATAACTTCTGCTAGATACAGTGTATGACTTCTGTTGCAAAAATTGATAGTCAGAGAGGTCTTAAAAACAAGTCCCTTAATTTTAATTACCATAATAGTTATCAAACTTTTAAATTGAATTCCAAGTAAAGGCATTACTTATTCTTGCCAATAAATGTTCAATATTAACCTGTTTTCTCAATACATAATGACAAATGTACAATATGTGATGAAATAACACAAGACATTATAATAAACTTAAAAATGTCATTAAAAATGTCAGTGCATATTAAGTGCTTGCAAAAGCTTGATTTGCGACTATAGCTTTGAAATTATTTCATTTAAACAAATTCACAGAACAAGTACAGCTGGCACTTTTTACTGTGGTCACAATACCAGGCTAATTATGCTACAATCACAAACATTCGGAAACATAAACATTTCCAAATAGCCTATGTGGAAATTGCTAATGAATTAAAGACATAATATTATTAATAATAATTTGAATAGGTATTGGGTTTACTATACACTAGCTTGTGTTAATTTGTGACGAACAGTTCAGCCTATTCCAAAATGATTGTTATGAAACATTAAATTTATGATAAAAAAGTACCCTATTATTTTATTTTAATACATAAATTTGAAATGAAATCATCCTCATTCATTCATTTAAAAACAAGGTATATCCTTATAATCATAGCCATGCGGTTTACATTGCCATGCGCACATAAACTTATACTCACATTCAGACCACCGACACCAATAACATATTCATTCTTGCAAAACAATTCGGACAAGACAAAAAGGATAGTGCACTTTCTGACTACGATGGTCATTGAGTCATTGAAGTGAGACTTTGTGTAGTATTTCCCCTTTAACTTTGACAAAAATAAGTGACCTATTTTGCCCTTGGCTCATTACATTTGAATAATATTGTAACAAACATAGATAATTATGTATTGATGATCTTGCTGCTTTGTAGAAGTTCTTTACTTATCCTTTAAGCAAAGAGCAGTCCCATTAATTTTGAGCCCCCCCCCTTTTTTTTTCTTTGTGTGTAACAGTCTTTTTAGCAAGCTAAATGACAATGCAAAACAAAAGAAGAAAATCAGATATGAACTCTATTTTGTAATTCAAATGAAAATACCCGGGTAGCTAATAATTGTGTATGTATATTCCTGATTATCAAACAGATAGAATCACAAAATCACCTTCAGCATAAATGTAGTACTAATAGAATACACACACAATATACATCAATAACATTTCTTTGATGAATGCCATAATAGAACGTTGGGAAGCAAACTGATTCATGACATGAGTTCATGACTTTTATAGTGTCATTATGTCCATTTCTTCATACTCCTGTACCATGTAGTCACTGCTAATATGCAGCAATGTTTATGTGATTTTGTTTCTTGGCATAGCAGATTTATGAATATAATATATACTGTTTTATGTTCTGCAGCTTATAATATAACATGTGATATCTTATATCATGTGATATATCATGTGATGAACCATGTGATGAACCATGTGACCAACCATGTGACCAGTGTGATGATATCATGTGATGAAAGGCAAGAAGGGCCTTAACTCTTTTATCTCTATGTTAACCTTTTCAAGACATGATTCATTTTTAGGGCTGAATTGATCACATCTTGTTCTTCAAATTGGCAACAATAATATTTTTTCTTTTATCGCTTCAATGATGGAACAAAATGCAAGGTCTCTGAAAACAAAATACACTGGCCAGGGTGTTACACAAAAGTTTTTAAAATGGCAAGTTTTATCGAAAAACAATAATTTTTAATTTCTAAATGTGTTGCCAATTGAAGGATTTTAAATCCAACTTTCTTTTTGAAAATTCCAAGCATCAAATGCAATATAGTCATGAAACAAAAATAGATGCAGTGAGTGCAAAAATGTTTGCCCTTTCTACTCAAGTATCTGGTACATTTTTAGGGACTCTATAAAATCAAAAGGCATTGAGCCAAACCACAAAAATTGAATATTTGTCGTGAAAGGATTAAAGGAAACACGGTAAAGCCCTTCTGCCTCTTAGCAGACAATATAGCAATGTTTGATTAGTATGTCCGATTGCCCTGTGCAATAGTTATGCAATACTCACAAGATAAAGCTTAAAATAACATTGTACTTAAACAGTTTGTGGCTTATAATGCTCCAATATTTAGAATATAAGTTGTTAGATGAATGTTTAAATACATGCAGAATAAAGTGTGAACAAGTTTATAGATAACCCTGTATTTATTTATGTGTTTAATGGTAGAGATGTGTAAATATTGGTTAAATATGAATTAATGGTAAGAAAGTGAGACAGGGAGGGGGATTATGGAAGAGAAGAAATGTTAGTTCGCCTTACCAGTCCCATTCACAATCTCCTCTTTTGGTTTATTGCTGTTACAGAGAAAATGGAATGGAAAATGATACATGGGTTAGGTCATGTGTGGAGGGCCCACATCAATGAGCAAATGTGGAGGCAACGACGTAGGGGATAAAACTTACCATCATTTCAGTTTAATCTCTTTAAAACAATTGTAAACAAAGAGAGTTAAATGTGATGAGAATAGAATGATTGACTCCTTTAAAGAATAACGGTGTCAGATCACTAATCACGGAATTGAATATAATAATGTTCAATCATAGTTTCTGGTCAAAGAACTGAAATAATAGAATTTCCGGGTCATACTGCTAAACAAAGTTACCTAAAGATCTTTTTACACACAAATTGTACTGCCTTTATTACTTGCCTTAATTTCACAGAAGTCACGTCCCATACTTAGTTCCAAAGCATGTTATTTGATAAAATTTCTTTCATGAATTTGTCTGCACATCAAATAATTATCCTTACAACTTTATACATGTATGATTGTAAATTTACATCTACGGGTAGTACACTTTGGGGATAGCCCAATTTCAGTCAATGTGGATGTCAAAAGAAGTTTATGCCAAGCATTTTCAGACTTGGTAACTAACCTTAAATTAAAAATTCAACGTCAAATATTTTCCTTACAACTTAATATGATTGTAACTCTTCATCTAGTAAAATTTAGGGATAACCCAATTTCAGTCAATATGGATGTCAAGAGAAGTTTATGCCAAGCATTTTCAGCCCTGGTAACTAATCTTAAATTTAAAATCAACATCATTTTTAAAAACTTACTCGTATTCCTTGACCTCGTCGATGGTGATGTCAGGGTTGTCGTCTGTCTCGCCCTCGATGCTGATGTTGATTCCTGTCTTGGCAAGCAATTCATCCACTTCATTTACTAGTTCTAGGGTGGTTAATGGCGGGGAAGGAGCACCAGCAAGGGATAAGAGGGGATGAAGGAGGGAGGGTATATAAAGAGAGCAAGGCAGTACAAGAGGGGTAAAGAGATAGGGTGTGGCGGGTGCAGCATTTTAAGCAAGGCGGTGGTGATAGGTGATAGGTGATAGGGTGGAGAGGAGTGGGAGGGGTGGGGAGGGATGGGGAGCGGGTGGGGAGTGGTAGGAGGGGTTGGAAGTGATGTGGTGTATTTTCAAGAGCAAGTTACAGGACGGGGTAGAGAGATAGGGTGTGGTAGGTCCAGTAATTTCATCAGTGGTTTGTTGATGGGTTTACCACAGGGGACAAGTGAGTGTTCAGATAGGATAGAATGCACAGAAGGCAATATAAACAATAGAGGCAAGAATTAAGAGGAGATGGAAGGGGAGGGTGAGAATGAGGAGGGGGAGGAGGAATGGTGTCAAAGAGTGGGGGAAGGGGGTGCAGTATATCAGCAACAGGTGCAGATGTATATAACAGTTATAGACATGCAGCAAGTGTAGCCAAATAAGTAAGGCAAATTTCATATTGAAAGTTGATTAAATTAAAGATGTTAAAAGAAAATGTTGTGGATTGGGTGGGGCATATTGATAATATAAGTATAGTTTGATTTATGTGATTTTTTTAAAGATTATTTTGTTCAAAGCCAGTATGCAAAAATTAGTAACATAATGCACAGTATGTTCCCAAATTGAAGTGCATTTTCCAAGCAAATATGATTACATATATTTTCAAAATCATGAAGTTAATACCACCATAAAGTATAGCCCAGATGATTGATAATGATGATACAAAGAAAATAATAAGAAAAAAAAAGGAATAGTGAAGCAGGAAAAGTATAAAAGAAGTTGAAAGGAAGAGAAGACAAAAGATAGAATGTTCATGCAGGGAAGATGAAAAAATATAAAGGCAAAAAGCAAACAGTTATGATGCGGTTAAATAGATTAATATGCAGTAGACAGTAATTATTAAAGAAATCAGCCCCAAATAAGCAAATATTATATGTAACGTTATTCAAAATGATATATTTGATTAACATATGGAGCAGGTGAACACATTCCACCATGTACAAGAATGGTGTCATGATGAAGTTCACATTTTATTAATAGCATACAGAATTGCATGTATGAGATGATGATATAATTAATTAATGAGTTATGGTATATCATGGGGATGAAATAGCCAGATAAAATAAAAGAAATAAAACATGACAATGAAGGTGTATGAAAATATACACAAACATAATATAATGAATAAGAATAAATGCCCAATATGAGTGTATATGATTGCAATGATTGTGTGAAGAATGAGTATTGTTTTATGATTAATTGAATAGTCAAAATAATATAATACACAACAAAACCGTTCAAGACCAAAATTGAGCAATGAATTGCAGTAATGTTGGAAATAAAATGCAATGATGAAATTCGAAACCAAAGATGAAATTCAAAACCAAAGTGTAAATCATAGCGCAGAGCAGTTGCAAGAACCCCAAAGCATAGGTAGATTTTTTTTTTTTAATTGTGCAGAGAAAAGGGGAAATAAAAGAAGGAACAGCAAGTAAGTCTTTATTCTAACGAGAACTAGAGATACAAGAAACTATTAAAATCAAAACACCCCTCTATCCACATGTTTCTAACTGAGCTGCTATGTTTATTAATAGACTTTATTCCATATATTAACCATTTTAAACCTAATATGTAAAGCTATGTAAAGATAGTTTAAAATGGCATAGAATTTCATTTTAAAAAAAATATTCTCCTACTTTATGTTTTTTTTTTAAAGAAAATAAACTAAGAAGGAAAAAAAAAGTTTTTGATCAAAAAGTGTACACCAAAATGATGCACAGGTATTAACTATCAAAGTCACTACACAGATTCTGTGTCTAACTCTATATATATTAAATCTCTTTAGTTTCTCAATTACATGTATGTTAATACGTATAATTGCTAGTCCTGCTGTAATGTGGCTATTTGTTTAAATAATCATTAACCTGACTACAAATGTTCAAAATAGTGGTTTTTAGACATGCCTTTGACTTTCTCTAAAATAAGAATGGTTATAAAACTAATAAAAACCAATCTAAGCAAAGAATAATGCAGTCCAATATGGGTCAAAGAGCAATATGGGTCAAAGAGCAAAATGACATTTGAAGAGGCATCTAACCAGAAAAGGTGATGTTGCAATTGCGGCATTCAGTGCACTTAGAATTATTAACAGTAAAATATTTTGAAATCCTGCAGCATTACTGCTTTGCATTTGTTTTCTGAAAGTGCATACTTTGCATGCCAGGAATATTTAGAAGTACAGAAAGTGTAGAGGTTCTTTGAGGAGTTGTGTTATTTCATAACATTGGGGGCAAGAGCTCTCATTAACATGATCAAAATCATACGAAGGGGGATTTGGCATTCATACTGACACAATTCAATTCATTTTGATATTTTTTTCTTCTTCCATGCTTTTACTAATTCACCATGTATGTTTAATGAATTCAAACATAAACATATATTTGAGTGCAAAATCTTGTTCTTTTTCTTTCCTCACAACTTCAAAAATATGTTGGCTGTTCAAAGGAAACAGCAAACTCAAGATGCACATGGAAAGTGCTCAGATTTATATCCTAAACACGAGAAGGCAACAGGCAAGAAAGGAGGCAGATATGTTCATCTGACACAACATCAAATCTATGTAAGAAATAATCTACAAGAGCCATCAATAGAGCCATCATACCAAATTTAGAAACTACCATTTTTGGACATAACATAAATCTGTCATATATTCTTGGTCTCAAGTACTTTCAAGAAATGGGTTATCACAAAAATGCTTCACTCATAAGACCAAAGCCTCCTAAACTGCCTTTTTTTTTTTTTATATCAAAAACATATATTCAATAAATAACCTTGATGGCAGTAAGTACTCTAAGGAGTGGGCCATTTTCATAGTTAAATGGTTTCTTACATGGATTTTAAGGTAAGATTTATTTTGTAATCCTTATTATTAGGATTGGCAAAGATATGAACAGAAATGTACATTAAGACAGGAGTATGTTGTTATGGACTCTAATGCCTGATTAAACTACATACTTAGAATGAATCTATTCGGTGTGTTTACAATATGCCATCAGCAACATCAGATTCTGCCTCAATAAACATCCCAAAATAAAATATTCTGGGTCTGATTTTCTTTGTTATTGTTTTTGTTTTGGGGAGGGGGGGGGGGGGGTTGTAGAGGTGATCAGAATTATCATCACATATGGATTTTTGAATCAAGGAGTATTCTGTTCCAAACTATCTGTTCTTTTTAAATCATGAGGCAACTTTTGCTTACATGCTGTAGAATTCATATATCTACAACTGTCTCCAATTGCTTTTCATGTTTAAGATTTCATTTGTCACATATTTTGCATCAGAGTTTTGGACTTGTCATTATTTTGTCCCTTCAGAGCTAGAAGGGCATTCCCTCATAGCTTTCAACACAGAGGTAATGCCCTTCTGATGCTCAACCGCCAATTTTATCTAATCAATCTATTCCTCTAAATACAGACACATTAATGCTTTGGCAGAGATAACACATCTTATATAATTACTGTACTACATGAAGTAGGGGGGGGGGGGGGGGGAGGTAGTCAAATGATGATACTGTTTATGAAATCTAATGCAACTCATGGCACATTGTAAACACAGCTATGTCTTGGAGATGGTGGGAGGGGGGCACTCACCGTCGGCGGTCTGATTATCCACTTCCTGCTGTATGGCCGCGGCCGTCTCGGCATCCCCTCCTGCCGTGGGCGCCTCCGCTTCGGCCTCCTCGCTAGGGCCGTTCTGAAGAGTAGCTGCTGGAGGGTCTTCTGAGGGTACTACCGGGTCATGGAGGGGGTAGGGGGAGGAGATGAGGAGTGGTGGTACAGAAGGCGAACTATATGATTCTTTTTCATCTACAGATGAAGCCCGTCTAACAGATAGGGTTACGCATATATATATATATATATATATATATATGGGCATAGAATGTCTTTCAGTTTGACATGGCACTAAATGTATGTAGAATAGCATGAGTAGCTTATGAAACCTCATTTTTCTATCTACCCTATCTATCAAGTAAGCTTTCTATGTACAACATATGTATATATTTCGGTTTTATTTCTACATGAATTTGGAAATAGAGATTTCGTTATGGTTGCTTACTACATTTTGTAACTAGAGATATAAAATGCTTTATTTACAATGAATTATTGTTTTCTAATAACTCTCAGAAGACAATGTATATAGATATATTTAGAAAGCATGGCAAACAGGTCAAACTATAAAGGCAGTTTGAATGGGAGCTGCTACATCTTAGAAAGAAATTTGATGAGTTGATATAACTGGTCATGATTCTACATGGATATATAAGTTTACCAATGACTTTTTTCTCTTGAAAACCAAGATATACAATGGACAGATAATGCAGGAATTTTTTTAATGATTTTAAGAATGAATTAACGGTGAAAACAAGCTCTTCTTCAACCGATTTTAATTTACCCAAGATCAAACTGTTGCAATAACCTGTCAACTAATCAAAAGCTTGATAGTTGAAGAAAACCCTTCCTGTAATTGTATTCAAATGATCACCTTGCAATGAATACATGAGCATGAGCCAAGTCCTAACATACATATCACAAACCGTCCGCTCAGAGCCCAAAGTGCGTTAACACGGGCTATTTAACGCGTAGTTATCGCCCTTCTGACTCTGCATAGACGAAACGTTCTAACTATGAAATATTGGAATTTCAGTGAGGTATGAACATGACAGTACTGATTATAATTGATGATAAAGTGAAAAATTATCCCATCATTTTAGCCAATTATGTGCTACCTTTCAACATATATGTGTAAACACCGAGGGTGACTGGTGCGTTCCACTGCAAAATGTGTTCAGTGGCAACTGCAATGCAACCAAACCCTGAAGAGAGGTATATACGATTCTACTCACGCATGGCATCCTTCTCTCCAGGCTCTTGTTCCTCTGCATCAGGCTTGGCCTCTTGGGCAACCTCAGCTCCAGCAGCAGCAGCAGCAGCATCAGCATCACCGCCGGCTCCTTCCTCCGTTGCTTCAGCTGCTGGCTCAGGCTCCGGCTCCACCTCAGGTTCTGGGGGTACGGGGCGCATGCCCTCTGCTAGCTCAAGCATGCACAGGGGCTCGGTTACCGTGCTCGCTGACATGGTAAACCTAGAAGACGAATAAATATACATGATGAAAAGTTGTGCCTGGATATTTATGAATATTCATTGACCACTATTGACTAGATGCTGCTTGTAAGTATCGGCTTACTATTGACTATTCTGCTGCACATGAGTACTGCTAATGGTAGTTGTCTTTGAGAATAATGATGGAAAACTGTGGAAGTAGTGATATTAAGAATGCAATACACCAATATGGTAGTAGCATGAAATCAGACAAAGTTGATGTGTATTTTAGATCCACAACAAAATTGACAGAAGCACAGACAATTTCCAACACATGCTCAGGCAACAAATGCCTTGTAGTCAAATTTATACACTAGTGAAATTATCAACTTTACCTTAGACCCAACACCATTACTGACCCTAACCCGAAAGCCAATCCTGCATGTAGCCAAAGACCAAAAGGTGATTAAAACCCTAACTCAACCCTAACCCTCTTTTACAAATGTTTCTGCAGAGCATATGTACAATGATTTTAAATCAGATTTTATTGAAACAGATGACACTCTTGATTTACCTTTCAAATTCGGATGGTGACAGGAGGTACATGCCTTCGCCCCTTGGGGTGAAGAGAAGCGATGCGATCCCGGTGACGTTCTCCCTCCTGAGCGCCTGGTAGTGATCTTGCCTCTTGAGATGAGGGATGCTGTAGATACCCAACTCTCCTTGGTTGGTCAGGCAGCTGATGTGATTCTCGGAATATGAATCGTCTGGAGAAATAAAACAAGTTCAAGAGTAAACATGTAAATAAGCATGCTACATATGTATTAGCCGATATCTCGTTGGGATGCATTTTAATATTCATACATGGACATGCATGTCGATGGAATGTTAGTGAACTTGTACATATTACATACTCCACAGTTTGTACAGTGGTGAAAAGATGTTGCAGTTAAATAAACGATAAAGACATCGAGAGATAGGAGATGACTCACTATTCCTACTGCGATAGTTGATGAAGGCCACCTTGCGTACTTTGGATCCATCCATGGCCGTCAGCTTGGTCTTGTATCTGGGCTTCAGGCTTGGTAGAGCAAAGACCTACAAGAAGTTGAAACAGAGAAATGACATAATCACAGTTAACAGATGATATCAGGGCCCTGCCTCCAATAGATTGCAAGTTTGCAGTCTCTTATCTTTCATGTAAATGGTTGCGATTTATATCAACCGCAAATAAGTTGCGATTGATATCGACTCTATGTAAGACAGGGCCATGGATTATACATGTAGATCAGTTGAAAGTTCTGTTTGTTTGTTTACATAGCATTTGTTTACAAATTCTACATTTCTGTTGTGTAATGAAGTTCACTCCTTTCGTCTATTATCTTACAAGCAGCCTGGCACTTTACCCCATGTTTTTACAGCGATAAAAAGGGAGTATTACCACGTCATTCTTCCAGAGTAGTATCTCAGATGACCTCTTAGAGGACTACTTGTAAATGTGGTATTAGAGAGAGAAATGGGGGGGGGGGGGGGGGAGTTAAAGCCCCTCTGCACTAGTTTGGCCAGGAGAAATTAGACCTCCCTGCATGGCCATTGACAGGTGGCTATCTCATCAACTCAGCTCTCAATTAACATAAGAAAAAGGGGATCATGGGGGACCAATGGTCACCACTTAGGCACTGTTTGCTATATAGAGAGCGCAAGTAGCTATAAGTAGTGAAGTGGGGGGCTTTAAAAAAATTGCATGACCTACCTTGAACTGTTCTTCAGAGCATACGATGAGGTTGTGTCCGCTCATGTTGGGAGGCTTGGCACACTCGTGCTGAACCTCTATGGGGTCTGGTAGGGGGTTGTTGTCACTGTCTACTACAACCATAGAGTTGATAGGGGCACCATGTTTCAACTTAATCTCCTTGCCTGTAAGAAAACAAAGGAAAGGAACATGAAAGAGATTTCTTAGGGGCATAGAATACAGAGCTGCAATAAAATTTCCTGTGACAACCTGTCTGTAAAGACCTGTCGATAAAGACCATCCAAGGGAAAGAAGCCAAGTCCGCCAACATCGATGTGATCTTTCTAGACAGGTTCAACAACAAACATCTTCTGTTATTAGGTAACGATACAGTAAAATATTTCAACCTGCCAACATTAAAGGTAAAGACCAGTATTGGAAATGCCCCAATTTCAAAAAATGAAATGGAAGCTCTCATTACCAATCATGTGAAAGAATATGTTTTGACTAATAAATGATGATAAAAAATTTGCCGGGAAACCGCCTACTAATTCATATATTTGGTAAATTTGTTTCTCTCACGGTCTGTGAGAGATATAGGGTAGTCCCATATACATCTTTCTGTGTATAGTGCTTGTAACTTTACGAAGAATGGGCCCAATTTCTTATCATTTTGATGATTCCAGAACCTTGCATATGCTAGATGTTAGATGATCAACCTTTTCTGATCGATTCCACAACGTTTCTTTCACAATGCAATCGCATGACCATAACTGGTCTTTACGTTTAAGAAATAATAAAGTGACCTCTGAAAACATTTGGCATTTCCAGAAAATGTAAACAAGGAGAAGCAGTAAGATCAACCTCTAAAGATTTTGTTTGCTTGGGGGGGGGGGGGTAGACAGATTCTACAGCAGTTCCATAGGGAGAACTGTATGTCATTAGAGAGAGAGAGAGAGAAGAGCATTAACTCCATATAAAGACCCTCTCTCAAAAAATAAAATTTAATGCAATTGTGGCTCTATGCACAGAATATAACTGTCAGTGTTAAGTAAATGGCATGCTTAAAGGAAGAATCCTATCATTTTCCAACCTCAAACTGAACAGCCTTTTGGAACATATACTATCATTTAGGGGTCATCACACTACAATTTCCCATTGTCTAACAAATGAAAGAGCCATGCTCTTGGCCTCTGACAGGTCTATCAGTGAAAATTGAGTGTATGCAGGATTTGCAGGCTCTTGGAAGAAGCTGACAAGGACTGCACGTGGACGCTCCTACTATGACCCACTGGGGTATGAATGAAAGAAAGAAAGGTTGCTAGTACTTACTGATTTCTGCCACCACATTGCCCTGTAGTCTGTTCTCTCCTGTAGGTACACCCAGCGAGTAGATGTAGATGACACCGGCGTTTGTACCAACCCACAGCGACGGTGTAGCTGTGTGAGCTGGATGGGAGAAAAGGAATAGTAATGTGATAAGTAGAGATGTCTTGGTCTAATGGTCTTTCGGGTCGCTGCAATAATGACCTTTGGCAAGAAATTTATCTACGTTTGCCACTCTCCACCCAGGTGAAGCTAATGGGTACCTGGTAGGAAGAAATTCCTCGAATGTTTTAGCACCTTAGTAATATTGGAAAACATCAACAAATTCCATTTAAATGAATCACAATATTTTACAACCTGTATCAAAAGGTAAAATGCAATATGCTGCAAAATATGCAGTATGATATCTCAAAAGGATTCATCTGCAGTGGGTAACAGAGGAAAATACTTACCGTCCCTAACAAACGTGTTAGCGAAGTAGACATAGCGGACCATACTGACTTTAGGGTCTTCTGATCGAGCCTCAATCTTCCTCTCAATGGGAACCAGATCGGCATCATCAAATCCTCTCCCTCTGCTCTCCTATTGGTTTCAGAAAGAGAAAAACAGAATTGTAATGATATCATGGTCTCAGTGATATGTCTCAGATCTTCTTCTCATGTCAAATTTCATCATCATCCACAGTTCATCAACTTCTAGTTCATTCCAATCCCAAGACTTTTGATTATAATAGCACAATTCACCTTCCCAAAGTTTATAACAGATATTATGGTGTAACTCAATATTAGTTTTTAATTTTCATTCACTGTTTAAATCGTTAGTTTTCAATGACAGGCCCTTTATTATGTACACAAAATGGACACAAAAAGTAGTTAATGTACATGATGTATACAGAATGCCATGTGTCTCCAGAACAATAAGTCCTACTTTGATGAACTTTTTGCCAAGAAATTTAAAGAGACCATTTCAAATATGAGCTCGATGACGGGAAGGGTTGTTTGCATCAAAAATAAATAAACGCTTATTCTGAAATTCTCCTTCTGTAACCCACCTTCTCCGGTGTTGTAGGTGTATTATCGCTACCCTCAATCACTTTCCCACCGGTATCGTTAGATCGCCTCTCCCTCTGTTTGCGCGGCTTGGTCGTCCCCCTCTTCTGCCTGACACGACGCAGCGACGCCCTCAGTGACTTGGTCAGCGACATCCGCCGTGACATGTGCTCCCCGGTCACCGAGAGGTCATGGGGGTTAAGGGTACAGTGGGAAACGATAAGGCGCTTGAGCGTGGTGTCAATGAGGGAGAAACCGTGGCTGGTTCCGAAGGCTATAATGCCCCAGGTTGACTGGAAGGCCAGAGCTGTGATGGCTGCCGGAGGGTGGGCCTGGGCCACGAGCTCCACTTGGAAACCCCGAGGGAATTTGAAGGGCTCCTCTCGGACAGGCAGGGCCTCATGACCCTTCCATACGAACTTGTCGTCGACAACGATCTTGGCTTGGACAACCTGAGAGATATAATATGAATTGCTTCATGATGAAAACTACATGCACTAAACATAGGAGACATTGATGTTGGATTTGGAACAATGGTACAAGTACATCTTTTTCCATAATAATCTCACAACTAAAACTGAGGAATGTCACATCCATCACGAAATATTAGTGTTATAGGCTTTTTATCACGTTGTACAATCTCTGATGAATTGGAAGATAAATTCAAACATAATCCCGCTTAACTCTTCACGCATTGTAGTCAGCTTCCATCATCCACACTTTTTTTAAATCTTATGTAGTATCACAGATAACGGAAACTTTTCTTTCTTCTTAAAATTCTCATGGGTTGAGGAATTGAGGTGTGATACATTGAAATAATTTGCATAAAACTACAAAATAAAACAGCCTCTGTGACTGGAAACTCTTCTCACAAAATACCAATGGTGATGGGTGATTGTAGTGACACCATGAGGGCTAAACTACAATTAAAGGCATCGTTTAACAATGTTAAATCTGAGATGCACGGCTCTACGTGTTATCAGTGTCTGTGATATGGTGTAATATTAAAGCCCTAAAAAAATTGCGCTTCAAAATGATCGTGAAGTGCCTCAAAAAAGTGAAAATCTTTGAGTGACCGGTTTTACCATACTTGTTTTCCCAATAGACTGTAGGGTTATGAAAACCGTTAGGAAAACGCAAAATTTGGTTTTGATTTCCAATCATAAATATCTTGATAATCAGACAGGTGATCGGCTTGTAAATACCATGGGGTTCCTGACTGACATAAAGGTTTATAATTATCATTGCAGCATGAGCTAAATCCAGGATTTTGTTTCAGAATGTGAGACAAAGATACCCTATCCCTTTAAGAATAGACTAATCATCTCACCTCTATAGTCTTCTTCTCCTCCTCGTCCTCGCCCATCTTCATGACCACCACCTGGCCAGCGGTTCCTCCGGCCACCAACGTGCCGCTCTGGGGGCAGAGCACCACCTTCTGGACACCGAAACGAGGGTCATCGCTGAAAGGGTCAAAGTTACCCACCTGTGTCAAAGGGAAATGTCAAAGGTCAAAGTATTATTTGCTTCTGTTTGTTTCAAGCTAGTTAATATACCATCTGTTTCAAAACAAAGATCTGAATTGAGTGCATATTAAAAGTCAAATCATTAGAAGTCATCACGTTAAAGTTAACCATTGGAAATCTAGGAGAACTCAAAAGGTCAAAAATCTTTTGTGTTACCACCAAACAACAATGGATCTAACTGTAAATATAGGCAAACCATTGTCACAATCAACAGGTAAACTCCACCTTCATGGGTATCACTGAGAAGTATTTAGTTTACTGATGTTATATGCCAACTTTTTTAAACCTTATTCACGAATCCAGTTATTGACTTGGTTACTTATCCTATCGTATCTATAAATGTAAATAAAACTTTTAAAACTCTTTCGGACTGCTTTTTGATCTTCCTCTTCATGCCGAGGACTGTGTATCAATACGACGACAGTTCATCAATGACCGTGGAGACACCTACCTTACGGAATGGCGGCCATTCTTCCTCAGCCTCGACGACTCCTGGAGAACCGTTCTGCTCCCCTCCTTCGGCGGTGAAGAGCTGAGCCACATTGACCTGGTAGAGGTACTTCATGGCAGAGGCAGAGGCATCCCAGAAGCGGATAGAACCGTCCTCGTGACCGGTCAGGAGGAGGTCGTGGTAGGCGGGTGGCTCCACCAGGTTCTTGCCACCGATTACAGGGAAATCCTACAGAGGAGGCAAACAGAACAGCGTTCATAGAATGAAGTCTTACTTATAATAATGACGCACGTGCCAAAGCTTACTTAGTGCTTCCATATAACATATTTGTTGTATATTTTTCCATTGTATGTTAATCAAGATTTCTTATTTCCTGCCTTGCATTAGGCTGTGCATACCAGAGACCCGTTTCACAAAGCCTTTTTTCAATGACAAATGACACAAATCAGTGACAAATCTGCTTATAACCAATCAGAAGCATGGATTTCAGTAGCTTATAACAAAAATGTCATTTGTCACGGATAACAACTTTTGTGAAACAGGGCCCTGGGCTTAATTTTGTTCAATAAATTTACATGCTTTCTAATGTTACACTTTTCAATAAAGAAATTATTTACAATAAAAAATAAACAATTAGATGAGGGACATACCCTTGTTGACATTACGTTCTGTTGCTGATGTTCTCCAACCTCCTGGATCTTCTCCCAGAGCTGAGATGGAACGTTGCAGATGTAGTTGGAGGAGGTGATGGCCGAGGCATGCAGGGAGGACAGGTAAGGCAGCTGGAAAGTCGGCCATCTACACCAAGCAAGAGAGGGGAAAGAAGCTACATCTGTGAGATGATTGGTCTAGGAGGGTACATGTCATTATGATTCGGATTGTATTCCCATTATAAATCTTGGATATTGCCTTATATAGGGGAAAAGAGGCAGAAACATTGATTAATTGTAATGTTGGTTAAACTATTAGCAACAATTAAGTTCTGCATACTTATGAAATATTTTGTTAATGTTTTGCTTTCCTTCTCTTGTCTTTTCTTCCAGGACTTGGTCATAATGCTAACTCAAAATCTAAGTTGATTTTAGAACATCTTCTCACATCTTAACCCTATTTAGCCTGGGCTATTTTGAAAACTGCATAGCCCGGGGGGGGGGGGGGGGGGGGGGGGCTTCTAAGGCCCCCCCCCCCCCCCCCCCCCCCCCCCCCCCTATGATCTCGGCCGTGAAACGCCCGATCGCCGCGAAAATTTGCATACATGTCAAGTGAAGTGTATAGAATACTATGGTATTTTCAATTTTTTTGAAAAATTTACTCATTTGCATATTTATGGTAATTTATGCAAATAAGGTCATTAAATTCACATTTTTTGCCCATAAATCAGACATTATTCATATTTAAGCATTCTTTCTCACTACATATATTTGTTAGACCATTTGGAATAATAATACAACACAAAAATTTGAAAAACCAGGGTTATTCCTTATGTTATCTATTGTTTTGATAATTTCTTATGTATTTCTTTGTTTTTTTAACTTATCTTCTAAGGCCCCCCCCCCCCCCCCCCCCCCCCCCCCCCCCCCCTATGATCTCGGCCGTGAAACGCCCGATCGCCGCGAAAATTTGCATACATGTCAAGTGAAGTGTATAGAATACTATGGTATTTTCAATTTTTTTGAAAAATTTACTCATTTGCATATTTATGGTAATTTATGCAAATACATATATTTGTTAGACCATTTGGAATAATAATACAACACAAAAATTTGAAAAACCAGGGTTATTCCTTATGTTATCTATTGTTTTGATAATTTCTTATGTATTTCTTTGTTTTTTTAACTTATGTATTTTATTGTTTTTGTTGTTTTTATTTCATTTCCAACTATAATTCAACTATTTTGACCCAAAATAAACACCTAAAATCCAAACAAGACCAAATAACCAATGTTTTACCTCTTTATTTGAAAAATGAGATTTCCATATGTTTTGTACACAAATCACAAAAATGAGCGATTTTCGGGCTGACATTCGAAGACAAAAGGACACGTGCCTTTGTAATGGTAGGTCCGATTTTCGAAAAATTTCTTTCAAACGTTGCGCAAGACTTGAAAGAAAAAAAGTCACAAAATTTTAGTGCAAGATTTTCTTGCTTAAAAAATTATCGCGAAAAATGTCGAGGGGGTAAACATAGTAACAGCAGCTGCATATCACGTACAATACCTCTCAAGAGATGGTACATACATACTCATGCATAAAGTTGGGTACATAGGACTATAGTATACACGTGTGTGGCCCCAAAAAATGATAAAATTTGTCATTTCTTTCTATCTAGTTATAACTGGATTGTTAGGATATTTTAAGAGCTATCCTTTCCATGTGACATTCCTACTGTTATTTCCTTCAACATAGAATGAATATGAAAAAAAAAACCTATATAAGTAAAGTTCAACTTCAACTCAGATTGGATTCACTTACCCCTTGGTCTGGAGATCAATGAAAACAATCTCTTCCTCTACCAGGACAACCAGACTGTGTGGCTCATCAAATTCTGTTTGCGGAAAGAAAACAGAAAATAATTAACACACTGTGGGCATGACTACTTGAAATTTGACTCATCAAATGAAATTTGACTCATCAAATGACATTTGATACAACATCCATGTTGACATATACATGTCATGGAGATGTTAATCAGGTTTACATTGGTTTTCTTGTTATTGCCAATAGATTTCTAAGAATGCTTGGCAGCATCAACAATCTTACATATGTATTGTATATATACATTTATATTTATATATACATATTTTTTTAAGTCAAGAGATCTAGAGGCAATGTAAAAATAGACTAAACAGTAAGCAGTGCAAAATGAAACCGACAGCCATTACATTGTACAAACACTATCTTCAAACTAATTAGAACTGCAATTGGGTATAAGGTTAGGAATAGGGTTGGGATATAGATTGGGTTTTAGATTGCATTTGGGGTTAAGTTATCAGTTATAGTTCGATTTGATTTTATATTAGATGTAGAGTTAGGGTTGTTGGTCCGGGGTCAACACTAGGAATTAGGTCAGTGTACATGTAGAAAATAGACCATGGGGCAATTATCACCAGAGCATGCGTCATAGAAACGGAAGGACCATCTTACCGTCTTCATCGTTCACATTTGACATGGTGAAGAAGTCAATGACCTTGGATGTGAAGTCAAAGACGACGTGCTGTGTCTTGTCCTGTATCACTGTGACGACATGGCGGTCACCATAGCTGGCTCTTGGCATACCACCGGAGAAGATGGTGAACGGCTCACTGTGAAAAAAATATATATTGAAAATAATGACGGCAAAATTACGATTTTTTTTTTTGGATTTTTTGGATTTTTTTTTATAGATTATTATTATTATTATTATTTTTTTTTTTTAATTATTTTATTTTGTTAAAACAAAATATGTTTCTGAAGTGACTTATTACTGCGTAAATATATTGTTTGCAAATGACAGGGTCCAGACATTTTTGCAAGTTGCTGCTATTGCAAAAATTCACACAGGATACGTACATGTTAACACATGCATTGCTCGCCCACTTTTGTATGTTGAAAAATTTGCAGCCCTACCATGATTCACAAAATGGAGCTAATACATACTGTATCATAAAGTTCTTGCTATATTACATTTCTATTAAACAATTGCATAAACAAAATGCTTGTGAAAATAACAGCTAATACATACTGTATCATAAAGTTCTTGCTATATTACATTTCTATTAAACAATTTATTGAGTGAAATTACAACATAATCAAAACTGCGTTGAACCCAAGAAGATTAAATGATGATGATTTGTCCTTATATTAACATTAAACTCATGCATCCATGAGGTATCTCTGATAACACATCTATATACATGGATAGCAGTCCATCCTTCTTTGAGAGATGATCCCCCTCGTCAACTTGACTAGCCCCAAGGGTAACGTCACATTGGAGCCTAACACCGACATGCACCTGGACCCAGAGGGGTGGAGGGGTACAAGAAAGGGGTAGCGATGTACCTCCATAGCCTCTCACCTGAATTAAGATCCCCTCAATTTGCATTTTCAAATACCCAATAGGCATGTGAAATGGATTCTGTGTGATGTGGGTTAGTGCCCTCCTGGCTTTCAATGGATGATTTGTCGGATCAATGGATTAGACTCATCATCCTATTACATTAAATGGTTCCCATATGAACCATCTCATTCATTCTTTGAGATGGATTTCGAGAGGCCTCAAAGATGTGAATACATTACTCTATCACACATGATATCACTAGTTTTGAATTTCTATCATACAAGTACATGAATTCACAAATCAATTCCACAAGCACATACATGTACATGGTAAGGTAAACCCCGAGACCAAATTACTCAGAATTCACAAGATTTGAACAAGTATATACTGTATATTCATGTACATGTATCTATCTTATATATGATTTACTGTATAGCCAACTCCATAGAATGGGGACAATCAAATCACAAAGAAACATTGATTATTTTAATTTTAATGCTCATGATAGATTGTCTTATAACTCACCTTTTGGTCGTCAAGTAGAGGATCTTTGGAATGGCTTTGCAAGGGAATGGTCCTAAAAGACAAACAAATATACACAAATATTATTTTTAATGAAAAAAAAAAATTATGAAAAAATTAGATTTTCAATGAACAGTGTTCTCCCCATATATCATCTTTTTTAATTTTCATCCTCTATTGTTCTCTCTATCTTTCCTTCTATTTGACTCTGTCCATATCTCCTTTACAGTGTACCTCTTTTCTTTTAACTAAATATCGCTCCTCTCTCTATTCTTTGTCCATCTCTTTTCTTTCCCTTCTCTTGCCCTCTCTCCTCACCCACCCCCCCCCCCTCGTTTTCCCCCTCTCTCTCCCCCTCTCTCTCTCCCCCTCTCTCTCTCTCTCTCTCCCCCTCTCTCTCTCTCTCTATCTATCTACTTCAACCATATAGCTTTCTCCTCTTTTGTTTTCTGTATTGTTCACATCTACACGCATGTATATCTTAGTTTACAATTACCATTACAAATTGAAATACAAATACCGTAGGGTGCATGTGCAAGTACAACCACCTTGATAAACAATACAGCGACCTTCACAAGTTTCATAGATCTAAAATATATCCATTGAGATATGGAATTGGGAAGCTACCCATCCATTTCAATTAATCACAGAGACCTAGGGCCAGGGTCATAAAATTCTTTCCATTAATCAATTCTAAATATATCTCTCAATGGGGGAGCGAGTTGTGTCCATGGTTTTCAGCTAGAATTAATCCCTTCTCATAGCACCTATAAGGGAAAACAATTCATCCGCCTTCACCAGTACACGGTATGTACCATTGTAATGATTTATGGATGCAGGTGTGCTATTAATGCACCTTGTACGCATATCATATTCTGAAATATGTATACATCATGTTTCATTACAATAACAGATGCTGTGTGCTCTGCCTCATGGAGGCCATTCTTCAAAACTAATCAAGATTCCCCCACCTCACAGGGAAAGAGATTCAACTTCACAGTAGGCCTGTCCTCATCGGCTCGAGTTTGCCAAATAACCCGCTATTTTAACTATCCTGATCACAAATTAGCCAGTTACAAAAAAAAATATCCAGAGAAATCTTGGTCTTGTTTCTCAAATACCCCGCTATTTTGTAATGAACATATCGGTCTGGTGAAGACACAATTTCGAACTTCGGGATAATATCCAGAATCTGAAAATAGCGGTTTGGGGGGCAAACTGGAGCTGATGAGGACAGGGCTAGTGATCACCTTTCGTAGTATCAATATTACATCCCGGATCAATTTCAGAGTGCTGCATGCAATGTAAAGAGAGCAACCTTGAATTCAAATTTTCATAACCAGTCTAGACATTGCTGGTTGCTATCTCTTACACGTTTCCAGGCTTTGACATTCGTTCATAGTAATCCAAACCAAACGTGCACTGAATAATAAGGGCCTTAAAAATTAATGCATTGACAAGTGGATATTTCTTTGCCACTTATTGGGAAAGGGTCTATTCCGGCAAAGAGTGGGAAGACTAGCGGATCTAAAAGAGGGTGTGGTTTCCATAGGGAGAAGTATCTATTAGAAACTAAGGGATTCTAAAAGGGTTGTAACTTTGGAGAGTCTTGTAGCAGTATCAGATCTTTGCAAATAGTGTTTTTTACAGCACTGACTGGTTTGTTCCCTTCTGGAGTGGACATTCCTACAAGAAGTTCAGTTTTGTAGCAATAACAGCCAGACTTTCATAACACCTAACAGAATCATTCAATAAGTAAGAACATGTTCTACAGGACTACAGAGAAGGACAAAGGGGGAATGATAGAGGGGCGCGGTTCTCACTGTTCAAGACCAGTGGTTCTTACCGTATGGCACCAGAGGTTCCTTGGCCGGTGAGGATGCTCCTGAGACCTTCCACACCTGGTAGCTGCCGTCGTTGTGAGAGCTGGTGAAGTGGGTTCCATCCCGATGCCAGCAGAGGGACTCGATCTGATGACCAACGAACGAAGCTTCAAGCATCAGCTCACTCTGGCGCCAGATGATCATGAGTCCTCGATTGTAACCGATCAAGAGCTGTTTATCAAAAATGGTCAAAGGCAAGGATTTATCAGGAATTAGTTCAGTAAAAATTGATATGGCTTTGAGGCTTGACCGAGGTAGGAAAATCGAGAAATGCTACAGGAATTAGATCATTAATATTTGAATACTCCCATGTTAATGATTGAGCAAGTAACTTGCTACTAACTGAAAAGATAGATGAGTTTAAGGGAAAAACCATATAAAAGGCCCAACAAAATGATTCCACCTTATAAATAATTATAAATTTGATCGCCAGACAACATCAAATTTGGAAATATCATATTTCAGTAATGACAGTACCTTTTATTAGAGACAGGAAGATATTTTTTTCGAGATGAATTTTCAAACTCTGTCCAGAAGTCAACAATGACTTTAATGAAGGTCCATGTACATGTATACAAATCGTCAAAGTATTCATTCACCCAAGTGCTGCAGAACCTATCCAAAATGTTACAATAATTCTACCTTAAAGGTACCGGTAATGCAAAGTTTTGGGAAATTTTGAAAATTGGATGGATAGTAATTCTTTAAAATGTTGATATATTTGGATGCCCCTGTGAATGTATTATAAGCACTAGAAAATGTAGCCCCTAAAACATTTCTGTTTGAATAATTCAAATATTTACCAGTGCTCCAGATAAATTTCAAATATTTCAAATAGTGCCTAAGGCCATTCCATGGTAGCTGCGACCATGAAAATCTCAGAATATGCAGTTCTGATATATAATTTCCAAACGGAAATAGCAAATCGGTCGATCGTAGTCGAGAAACATGGCTTTAAAGCCAAAGTAATATCAGTCTTGAGAGGGAATTATACAACATAAAGTTTATTATTTACAATTTCATCAATTCAGACTCGATTTCAACTGCGTCAACGATCACTGACTATTGCAAAATCCCAAATACTTCCATTATGTTCATTTGAACCAAATTCATGACCCCATACCAAAATCTTGTATTACCTTTAATATCTCAGTAACTTTGAAAGTCGACATGTCTGTTGAGGTACTTACCCTGTCCTTGTCACTAGGATGTTGGGCGATGGCCTCCACTGCACCAGGGTTAACCTTGAAGTCATCAGGTACACTGGAAGATGGAGAATCATTTAACCTGGTTAGGGGTCCATGCCACACACCCAACAGGTGGATGGGTGGAGTAGGGGTGGAGGGTGGAGTAGGGGTGGTGGGCGGGTGGTGGAGGGGTGGTGGAGGGGTGGTGGTAGGATAGTGGAGGGGTGTTAGGATGGTGGAGGGGTGGTTATAGAGGGGTGGATGCAGGGGTAGAAGGGTGATGGAGGGACAGAGGAGGGTGTGTTAGTGGTAGTGAAAGGGTGGTTATAGAGGGATGGTAGTAGTTTTTAGGGGTATTAGTAGTGGGTATGGAAATGGGGGGTAGAGGATGAGTATAATATGGAAGAGCATGAGAGGTAATGATTAGGAATAGATAAGGAATAAGGATGGATATATATGTGATAGATAGATGAGGGATGGAGGGATTGATGGATGATGGTTGGATAGATGGAAAGAAGGGATGGAATTGAGAAGAGAGTTCGCAAAGGGTAAGTGGCAACAGCAGAAGCAGTGGTAAATAGTGAGTATTAGATGAGGGGAAGGGTGATGAACGATTAAGACAGGTGGATAGAAATGTTATGATAAGATAATATTTTGTTTTTAATACATATAGAAGAGATTGAAAGAGAGAGGGAAAAGGTATAGAAGAACAGAGCATTAAAATTAAAACAAAAAAGAATGACAGAGGCAGGAAAAAGGCAGATGTAAATTAAATGAAGGTAAAACAGCGAGTAGCAGGGGAAAGAAGGAAGAAAAAGAAGACAACACAGTAATGGAAACAGGCACAAGATGTTAACAAGGCAAAGGGATAAGCATGAGACAAAAATGATGAAAGTTTAGTGGAAAGTTAAGAAGACAAAGAATGATGAAAAACATGATCAACATAAAGAGAAATATCATGACACAGAGATAGATATGAATGATGATTGGAAGTGATGAGAGGGAGTACAAAATGGGGAAGGGGTAAAAAGTTGGATGAAGCAAAGCAATGAAGTAGTATTAGGTTACCCAGTCAGTAAAGCACTATATGATTATAAATCAGGCTAATATACACATGATTATAAAGTGAGGACATGGATGCTGTTTCTGTCAAAATATCTACACAAAATTCAGAAAATTATACTTGAAATAACTCACGAAGCCAAGGATTAGTGTGTATACTACACAATGAATTCATCTTTAAAACAAATCAATCATACTTGTCTATTTTGCCAGAGAAAATCAATTTTTTTTCTTCATTACATCCATGTCCACAACTTGTTATAATGCCAAATTAAACCGATGATAGTATTAATGTAGTAATATCCATGAAACACCATGTACAGGGTGTACATATAAATATGATAGTTGTCCATAGTTTCCCATACGGGTACATGCAATGCTACAGATGAATATAAAATGAAAAATAAAATGACAGGTTAGAATGATTTAAACTTTTTTCCCTCCATGTATCCTGTCCATTCACTTTCTACGAAGAGTTCAAAAACATGTCATCTGAAACCTGAGTGATTTTCTGTTAATCACAATTTTAATACAACCAAAATGATATCACTGTAGAATTGACAGTTTATATTTGTTTAACATCCCTCTAGATCTATAACAATATACATTAATTTCATTTCAATTGCAAATTTCACTGACAACAAAAGCTTCACTGCAAAATCAACTTCAATTTATAAAGTACTATTCTATTTCAAACAACTGCAAAGGATGATGTTATTGCAATTAATATTAACAATTTGTGAAAGCCGACACTAACAAAACCCTAAAAGTGCTCAATTCTTGTTAAACAAAATTAATTGTGAATAAATTACTGTGCTGGTGATAGCGTGTATAAGGATAGAGCTTCTAGCCTCTACTAATTACTATGTAATGGAAAGCTATTGATGTCACATTGAAACAAACAAGATCGCATCGTTTATCAAGCTTTTAATCATACTTGAATAGAAAATTAGCTCCGGCATGAAGTAACTACTGCCACACTAGAGCAAACATTGTGTGCGTGTGAAGGATGGTATATAAAGTTATCGTATGATAATATTATGAAGTAGTTAATAATGAAGTGCTTTCATGCAGCAGAAGAGATGAGCGGAGAATTAAAAATGATGGTATGATCAAGAGGGTTTCACCAAAGAATAGCATCATAAAGATGTCATTTACTTAGAAGAAGAGTATAGTAGGATGCAAGGGGGTGTTGTAGAGTGGGAGCAAGGTGGTAGAGTGGATTGGGGTGGTTGAATTGGGAAGGAGTGGTAGAATCGGAGTGGTGTGATAAAATGGGCATCATAGGTACAGGGCTGAGCCAGTTTTATAAAGAGTCTGGCCAACTCTGTTAGCAATGAGGCAGCGATTGCTTTGTCAGGCAAGCATGAGTTTAAAAAATTGTTGAATATTGACTTCTTGCTACCCACGGTAACCAAGTTGGCCAAACTCTTGGGTGTAAGATGGCTTTGGTGCATGGGTGAGGATGAAATTGGGGAAGGGAATGGGTCTGGGGTACATTATCGGGGTAAACTTGGTCTTTTTTTTTTTTATTCTTACTGCTCAAAGAAAATAAAATCATAGTTTAAGTCTGTACAAACACAACATTTTTAAAATCAATTTGCGACAATAACAGGTTAGTACGCCTATTATCTATAACTCAAAGCCTCTTTGCAGTGACAGCAACAGAAGAGAAGCTGTGCTCTGTGGTCTTTTGCTTCATCACAAGACATAATATAAATGTACTTTCAAAAATGATAATTAGACTTGACTAATAGCTGATTATGACTAGTCATGAAATGTCAAACAAAAAAAAAAACAAAAAAAAAGGGATGGTAGGGTAAACTTTTAAACCTGCCTGGAAAAAAATAGTGTAATTGCTATTAGAATAATGGATGAGCCAAATAAAACCTTCGTAATATTCATGATATTTAGCAACGATATTAGATTGAAATAATAAGAAATATTCTTTCAATTTGTACGGGTGATTATGATGAATGCTAGTGATTACACTTTCAAAAATATTCAAAACTCATATTTGCTAATTCCTTTCAAGTTATCATGCATAATTGATGAAGTATTTAGTTACATTAGTGTCCGAGGAAGTAAAGTAGTAATTTTTATTTTAGTGTAAATTCTTTTGATGTGATCTGAATGCGTAGTTTCAATTAGTGATGAGCATAATATTATGAGCAAAAAGAATGCATGGTTTTGGTTTGTTTATAGGGGGGTTCTTATATCAGTTTTAAAATACCATGTTTGCTGTATTGATAGGCATTTGATATTAAGCACTGGTGAAAATGCTATTTTTTAAATAACAGAATCTTTTAAAATGTACACACAAAAAAGTAAACCGTACATTATTTACAGATGTCAGAAACTGAGCTCTGATAAACATTAGGGATGGTTTAGTAAAAATGTAAGTTTCAAAATAAGTCTGAAAATGTTTTAATGTAAAATAATGTAGATGCTATGAAATTAACTGTTGGAAAATATCCATCAATGTAGCTGAATCAAGAATGTGATGTAATCAATTCATGGTCTGTATTTTGCCAGAAACCAATATCATGATAAGGTTTAACAAAGCAGTTAAATGAACATAACCCTATTCACCCAGTAAGAATTCCTGGTATGCTGATAATATGTATGTATCGAGAGTGAGCGGAATGTTTTAATAACAATGTCATTATCAATAATCTGCTGGATGTTCAAATCTCTATGAAGCAACATAATGTTTTGAAAAAATGTTTCATGAAGAAATAAGCTGACAGCAATTCTCACAACACACTTAAGGACTGACTGCCCACTCTTTATTCAATACTTTTTTTTCCTTCTTCATTTTTGTTTTCATTCATGAGAAACTCAAAATCAAAACCATGCGATATGATGAGAAAGAATCAATTTTAACCTACACTGCAGGTCCGCTGCTAGAATGTAAACAGAGCAAGGAATCAGAGAGAGATATGTGTTGGTTAGTTAACATATCAGTGAAAGAATTTTTTTTTTAATAAAACAGCTTACACAGATATTTTAAGAAAAATCTTCTCCAATACAATGTAGGCGAAATATGCTTAAATGTCATTAGCAATGCACTCCCAACTTTCTGAATTTTAACATAAATGCAAGGCAGCTATTTTTAGATGAATTTCTGAAAATGGAATTTTAACGTAAATGCAGGGCAAATTTATTAATAACAAATAATTTTCAGTTATTATGGAATCGTTGTATCAATATAGCGAGATGGTGACAATATGCATAGTTTTTCCTGTTGACTTCATGAGAAGAAGATATTGACTAGAGTGGGGAAATTAAAAACATGGCAGAGGGAAATCACATGGGGCCACTGCATTCTCTCGTCATTATACTTCACCCATATTCAGAGGACCTTTTTCTTGATCATCCCCTTTAAACCCTTCCAAACTGTACTTCTATTGTGGAGAGTGAAACCCCAGTCACGTTGTACATTGATGACAATGACATCAGACCCATACCTTCCAACCTTTCACGGTAAAATGCAGGAATCTCTCATTATAATATTTGGAATGCAGTGTTCTTTGGTGTACTTTTTACAGTTTTCGGAAAGAGGTGGGAATCTAGATTTCGTTACGATAGCTTGCAGGCCAAAAGCTAGGCATCATGCCTCAAAAATAAGAATGGTTGGCAGTTCTGCAAAAATGACAGTACTCGCAATGGCCAAGAATCGTTTGGTCTCTCATGGAGTCAGTCTGGAAGTGTGACGGAGGTATGAGGGTAGTGACTATATAAACTATACATCGCATAATCATCTTTGACACGGATTGGAGTAACCCGGCCATCATACAGTTATCATCCGTGCAAATCATGATTGACAACAACGCCTGGATATGCATGGCATCTCATGATGATGATGATGATGGGATCAAAATATGATGAGGTAAGAACTTGATGGAATCAGAGCGTGGCATCGTGTCCTGTCAGTTTAGAATGAGTGATGTCTGAATAGACTGGCGTTCATGACAGTCAAAAAGTAAAATGTCAAATGATTCTCATTTGCTCTTAGTGGGAGTGTCTTACCTATGTACACAGCAATAGCATGCTATGCAATGGCTATATGCACTTTATGAATTTTACTCTTTTGTATTTGTTTTTCAATATAATACTTCTTTTTTTCTGAAGGAACTGTTTTATAAGCTATGAAAAATGTTACAAGGTCATATTCATCTAATACTAATATTGAAAGTCCTACAATTTTTCTTCTACATGTATCTATTCTTACTTCTGCTACTTTTTCTACTGCTACCGCTACCTTTACCTACAACATACATGTACAAATACTATTGTTTTCTTTGTTGCTGTTTATAATGCTAACATAATGCCACAATATCTATTCTATTAAGCTGAATTTCATTTTTTTATAATGATGTTTTTCATCAAAATATTTCATTTCAATAAAAATCCATGTTGTGTTTTCTTTCCTATACACTATATACATGTACATCTATTTTTAATGTTTTTTTAACTATCAAACTAATCCTTTTATAAAAATTGTTAAAACCGCAGCACCTAATAAGATCCAATGAAAGACATGAACATTAGCTCAAAGCATTTGTATGCTCTCATTCCTTAAACAAAATATTATACTGCAGTCTGATTCCATACAAATTGGCTAAACATTCTACATCCTTCAAACCATACTTCTATCACCTGTTCTATCATCATCATCATCATCATACTCTATCCTTTAATATTGATATGTGATGAGGGAGTTATTGTATAAAGATACGTCTTTGGAATGGAAGGTATTCACAGAATGTCTGTCTGGAATCCACGGTGTATGTACATGTAACAGCCTGTGGCCACTCAGACCCCATAATATTATGTCTGTTTCAGGTTTTAGATGTCATTACAAGAATGTCGGATAGCATATAAACAGTGTATTACCAGTGTCAGAAATCAGTTATAAAGTCAACTTACAATGCAGAACATAACACTTTGATAAGTTCAGGGTTTTTGGATAAACTACACGAGTATTCACCCCCCCCCCCCCCCCCCCCCCTCTCATGAATTAATATTTCCTTGAGAGTAAATTCAATATCTTACCTCTTGCATTTAGAAAAAAATCAACGACATGATTCTAGTGTTAATATCATATAGAGAATCATTCCCCACCCCCCTCTATTAATGCACTTGTGATGCTAAAATTAATTTCAAATACTGATTTTATAATTAAGTATCAGACTTCTCTATTAAATCCTCACTTACAGTAATTACAAATTAATTAAAACAGTTACAAATTGCAATTAGTATGGAAAGGCTGAACATCCCACTGCAAGTTATACTAAAGAGTATCATGGTTCCACATAAATCAGTATAATTTTCTTGAAGTAAAATTGAAATTAACCCAATGCTTGATGTTTTCCTTTAAAACTAAAAAAAACAGCCATTCCATCCCGTATTGATTTCTTACAGCATGGACTTGAAGACGGATAATTTGATTTTAGAATATGGATATGTCCTTGCCTGGGGATTAAGTGAGCAGATATTGATGATGAGCTGATTGGGGCAATACTAGATTCATGCTTAGATTCACAACCACTAACTCGCATCTCTACTTGGTTCTATTTAAAGAGAAGGTTGAGTTCTGGGAGTGGTGGAACGTTAATTTTTGAGATTTTTATTCTATTTATGTTAGATGTTGGTTGGGTATCATACATGTAGAAAAAATGTCCCCTGAAAAAGGATAGGTCTTCAAACACCCTCATAATTGAAATATGACAAGAAACAACCAAAGGTTGTAGACCAAACCTTTGTGTCACATGTTTGTGTGGTCCCATATACATAGTTCTGTGTACAGTGCATGTGACAGTTATATAAACGGTGCCAGTTTCGTATCAGTTGGATGATTCTAAAACCTCACAGTATTATGTACTACATGATTAACCTTTCAAAGTGCTTCCACACAGTTTCTTTCAGTGCAATTGCATGATCAGAACTCAAATTTATCTTTAAAGGTAATTGAGCTGTTCCTATCTTTTAACAAAATCTACACCAAATGAACTATCCCTGCTTTTTGCCCTCTTAATGGTTGACTGAGCCGAGGGCAGAGAAAGGCAGAATTAAGCAGAGATAGTCTCTCATTAACTCAAGATTCTGTTTTAAACATTTCTATAAGAAACACAGAGGAGGTGTCACTATTTGTTCTTCTACTGTGTGAAGGTACTTATTAACCGCATTAAAGAAGCCAAAATATCTGTTACGAAGGTTAAATCAGCTGCAGGTAGCAAGAACGTTTGCCTAGATTGCTGTTTGTCATGTGCATCTATGAAGATATTTATGATAATATGATTTCTATTTGTGAAAAGATGAGTGCCTTTTCTTGAAACTGGTGTAATTTTACAAAGGCTCAAGAAACCATAATTTAAGTCATATTGACAGCAGTGAAAAGGAGAGGTGACACAATTTATAAGTGCTCAAAGACGACTGTGTACGTATGGTTGCTTCATTGCTTTTTTTATTTTTTTAATTTTTATTTGAAGGAAAAAGAAACTGCAAAGGTGCAATCAAATTTGTTGAATCACAGAATTAATTGAACAAAATTGGTGATGTGAGTGACATAGGAATTATGAAAGGTCGACTTTAAAAAAAATGTGTGCTGGCACTGCAAAATATTTTGTGAAAAAGAATCCATGTTACCTATTATTATTATTATTTTTTCTTTTTATTTAGGTCTATTTATTTATTTATTTTGTCTTTCAACATTATTTTCTTCACTTTCTACCTTAAAATAGCCTCATTCAATGCAGCCTATTTTATCCAAACTGAATAAAACTGCAAAACCTGAAAATTTTGCAAAATGAAACTGCACAGCAAAAATTCAGTTATGTGTCAATTGTGATTTGATAATTTCATGGCATGACACTTTTGCAAATCTGAACCACTCGCAAAATTTGTGAACATTTCGTGCACACAAAAGTGTCTGGTTTCACAATAGGTCCTACACAGAGAGGTTGGTTAGATTAGGAAGGAAGGCAATAAACACTGGAATGAAAGATCAAGACTCACTTCTGCATGACGACATCTTGGTATACGATGTGGTCTTCAAGGTCAAAGGACTCTACGTCCAGGAGATAGATGTTACCGCCCTCTGTGCCCAGGTAGAGACGGGAGGCGTCCGACGACAGGCAACAGACGGAGATCTTCTTCAAGCTAGATTGACGGAAATAAGAGCATTTACATAGAAGATGGTTTGTATGAGTGTCTAGGTCCCTAAATTATTTGGAAGTAACACCCTCTGAAACTTTTGAACTCTTTCAATCCCCCTCTCCCTCTCCCTCCCCTCCCCCACCCCCTCTCTCTCTCTCTCTCTCTCTCTCTCTCTTTCTCTCTCTTCCTTCCCCTCTCTATCCCCCCGTTCGTTCTCTCTACCATTGTTACTCTATCATACCCACTGTCCCTTATCCAAAAAGTTTTTTATTTCATCCATTGTGAAGCCTTCATCTCCTTTATTCATCCTATCTTTCTCCGTCCCACCCCAATACCTCATCTAAAACTTCTGCACCTCTGTTGTCATCCAAATCCCACCCTCCTATTTCTTCATCAAATCCTCTCCATTTTTCCATCTTTATATCTTCATCCCTTTCTCTTCCTCCCTATCGCTTTCTTTTCCTCCAAACTCACCAACCTCGACCAGGAAGTTCTTGACTTCGTTTATGACGGAGCCTTTATCTTTATCGTCCAACTCCTCTTTCTACTTCCCCTCCCAATACTACCCTTCGTTCGTTCGTGTCTCCTTAGATCAAGATTACTGTAATCTTGATTTTCGGAGTAGTTGCTACAACCGGCCGTGTCAGACACGTTGCCCCGGGGTGCGAGATAGGACTCTTGTAGCGTGCCCCCATTTAAAACAATTATACAGTTACAGTTAACAATACATTTAATTAATAGTACCCTATATAACTCTATGTCTGTCTCTCCCTTCCTCTCTCCTTCCTTCCCTCCTCCTTTTCCTCCCTCTTCCTTCCCTCCCTCCTCTTTCTCCTCCCTCCTTCTCCTTCTCCTCCCTCCTCCTTCTTCTCCTCCCCCTCCTTCCCCCTCCCTCGCCTCCCTCCTCCTTCTCCTCCATACTCACCGTCCCTCGATCATGAAGTTTTTGACCTCCTCCATGGTGGATCCTCCATCTTTCAGGTTGATCTCCCACAAGTGAAGACTGTTGTCATCCAGCAAGCTGATGATGCGTCCCTGTATCACAAACATTCAAAGAATTGTTAGAAACATCAAATCAATATGAAAATCATCTTCAAAGTCTAACAAACCATCTACTTTGTCGTAACAAAAAGTATGTAGCAAAAGAATAGTAAAATGCACATCAATCCATCAGAAGAGAAAAGAATGGCCCATACAATAGCTGCCTGGGAACTAAAGTTAAAGAAATGTTAGTTGCTAGAGTCAAAAGTTTCTGTTAGAAATTTAGCAGAATTTAACATTGGATTTGTTCAGAGCAAAAAAGGGGTGTTGACTCTTGATTCAAGTATAATATCCTTCTGGGTCCAAACAGATGATCCAACGCTGTTGAATTCACCATCATTTACATTTCACAAAAGTATGTTGTCACAAAAGCTTCCTTTTTTGTTGTTGCGAGTAATAAGAAGGGGACAGAACTTACCTGAGCTGGCAAGAAGAAGAGCTTGGAGACAGAGAAGTCTCCAGAGTGGATACCCATGAACTCCACACCAGGGGCTCCATATCTGTGATCAACGGCTGGTCAAGGAATCTTAAAGGTACGTATCAACATTGATAGAATCATAATCTGTACATCTATTATTTGATCATATCTGTAACACTTGGGAACTATACATTATGTAGGCCTTGCCAAAATTGAATTTATGAAATATAGAGACTGAAATGGTATTTACTGCCCAACTAGACAAGTGAGATTGTACATCGATAGCCAATCTGCAAGAGCTGTCGCAGGCAATCAAGCTTACAGCACTGATATGAAAGGACCATCGCTGATTCATAGTAAATTCAATTTGGTTGTTATTTTTTTTGTTTTGGGTGAAGTATATTATCATTCTATCAAATGTCTAGATTTAATTATGATCAAAGTCATTACCTGTCCATCACCTATTTGCTACACCAAGATTAAAGAGAAATATCAAAATATGAAATTTACTACAAGAGTTCCAAACTCACAATTCTCCTAAATGGAGACACAACATCAACCACCCAAACCACTACACCACTACTCACAGACACTCATATCAAACAGGCTTTGACAAACATATTCATACTTGATTTTCAGAGATATAAATCAATCTTACTCAATTATGATTGATGTATAGATTACTTGAAAGACTAGACTACAATGTCAATCTGACCTCATATGTTTGCCCGACAATCTTTATCGACTCTTATAGTCTACAACATAGTATCTTGATGTATGCAAGGTTGAGACAAACCAAACAATTGTGGCATTCACAGGAAGAAAAAGAAAATATGCCCAAATTTGCAAATTTTGCAGCCCTTGGCTAAGCCAACAACCCACTCATCAAACAAAATAGAAGCAGTACAGTGTAATTATATATCCCCAAAAAAGTTAGAGAGATAGAGAAACAAGTTCCATTCTGAGTATTTGAAAAATATATAAATTGGGCTATACTTCATGTATGTTCTGAAATTTTGTGCATTACAATTTATGATAAAAATATGGTTTGATGATGATGTTTTGTTTGTTTTTGTAATTTGCAGTACAGTTTGTAGATAATTCCACAGTTTGAGGGCAAATAGATATTTGTTGATTGTCTTAAACATGTACAGGATTCATTGTAGGTAAACCCCACAACTACCATACTATACCCAGTGGGGTGATTCAAGAATCAAAATGCTCATCCTTTCCTTCAATACCTTACCTGGAGAAGAAGAAGAAGAACAGATATGCTACAAGGGGCTATGTACTTGTAATATTGAGTAACCGGATATCATTAATGCTTCTATAACAAGTTAGTTGCTGGTAGAACGCTGTGCACTTGATCTCATTCAAGGTCACCTGATGCTATGCTTAGGAAATGTGGTATCAGGGGAACATGGAAGTGTATCCGATAACAAACAGAATTTGTATTGATAGGATGCAGGCAGCCACTCTCCCTTTTTGATAACGTGAGAAAACTCAGGAATTTTGGACTTGGAGTGAACTTTCAGTTATTATAATGAGTAGTACATACATGTAAATGTGCATTTTAAATCCCCTCACAATCACACACAATTTGATCCAGAAAAATTCATGATAAATAAGATAAGAATAATTCATTTATAATACATGTATGTCCATATATTTGCCTTTTCCAGACTTACAGAAAGTGGATAACAGAAATTAAAAAGCAAAGAATGAGAAAAAATACGAAGTATTATCTAAACCTACAAAGAAATTCAAATAGACTGTTCAATTAAAATGATCATAGCTCTTTATGTATTATTACCCTGGTCATTGGATTCAATCAGAAGCATATTGCTACTATACCATGACATTCTATAAAGGGTATCCATTTATATTCCTGGGTGAAGAGAAGCAAGATAGATGAAATGTCTTGCTACATGTATAGGACAAAAAGTGACAAGCCTGGTATTGAACCCATGACCTTTTCATCTCCAGTCACATGATTAAACCACTTAACCACGAGACCTTGGTCATCTCCTACAATACCTATCTCTTGTAGAATGAAGTACTCCCTCCAATCATATAGCATAATATTTACTATATTTACTTATATATATATAAATATATTACAAAAATTCCTCAAACAAAGAGCAGTAGAAAATCGTTATATCAAGCGCTAAAATAGACTGAACTCTCCTTCACACCCACCCAATCAACTTCTCTTATTCGCGATGATAACCCATGCAGGCATCACCCGGGCAAGGCCTTGACCCTCAATGATCTAAACCCATCGCTTCTGATGCGGCAAATGAAAATTAGCCTCTCTTGTTCTCCTCTAAGGGCGCGTTCATGCTTGATTTTGACGGCCAGAATCAGGCATCTGTTACGCGTTTAGTTTAAAACACGCTTGCGTTCATGCTCACTTTTGTAGAATCACCGAAAAACGGCGATCACGATCGCCGATCGTAAACTCACAAAAAGATGCGTTTACAATTTGTAAACGCGTTTAAATGGGGTCAACGCACTGACCTCTAGTGGGTCTACGTAGCATGTACAGTGAAGGTTTGCGAATCCAGCTGGAAGACCAATTAAGGCCACACACTGAGAATTGCCTGGGGGAGCCAGAGAAGTAAGCATGAACAGTGCATCGTGGAACTGCGATCACGATGAGCGTTTACGATGAGCGTTTCAGATCGCTCATTCTGCCTTCAAAATTTAAGCATGAACGCAGCCTAACTTCACCTATTGTGAGGTAAACACTCATCCCAGACAGACTGATTGCTTGATCATACAGTGGCCGTCTCCATGACCTTTCAGTGATGTGGGTCTCGCTGTGGTAGGACATGGTTGGCATCCATTTTCAGAATCTATAGTGTCGGCATCAAAATTATTTCAACTAACATGATAATATCTAGATTTTCAAATTAACTGTGTTAAAAATCACGGACTTCATCTCTACATGTAAGTCTTAGAGGCAAGTGACAGAAATTTGGCCATCAGATTCATTCACACATTTAATGTGAACACCATCTCCTCTCCTTTATATTCCTGTTTGTTCATGTCTCACACCTTTTTTCCATGAGGGCATATGGCTACTTTGATCACAAAAGCTTCCTAAATAAAATAAAAATTCCCCTTTTAAAAAGAGCAGAAGTCTTGCCAAAGAAGGTTAGTGCCATGTAAAAAGACATTTTTTACAACTCCATATGGCATAATCATAATCAACATCATCATCATCATGAATATCATAATTTTCATCATCACCATCATCATCATCATACTCAACAACATCTTTGTCGTCCTCCTTTTATTCATCATTATCAGCCACATCACCAACAATGTTATCAACATCATTACAACAGGTCGAGTCACATAACCTCAACTCTAATTTGCTGCTAAAGAGAAGCTTTAACCAGACAACACCAGGGAGTTTGGAAAACAATGAACGCAATACGCATAATATCTAATTAACATGGGCGTGACCAATGTCGAGATGGTGACATAAACAGAATACGCATAATATCTAATTTGCATGGGTGTGCCCAATGACGAGATGGTGACATGAACGCAATACGCATAATATCTAATTTACATGGGCGTGCCCAATAACGAGATGGTGACATGCATCTTTAACCCCGACCAATTCAAGCTTATTTCTCTCCAAAAAAAATGTTCTGTAGCATACTGTTTGCACACTCATACGCAGACATTCAGAATCACCCCTTACGATTAGGTTGAAGCATGTTGCCATGGATACCAGAGTGTAAACACAAGCGAGAGGACATAATGTTTACTTTCTAGGCAACGATCATCAGACGTTGCTAACATAAGAGCATGTACATGTATGTACAGTAAACATGGGCACTTCATTGGTATTCTTCGTTTGGAAAACATTCCACGCGTTTGGTTGAAACGTCTGAGGCATGAAACATTCATGTCACTGAATAATTAATAAGCTTGTTTGCTGTAGATGCAATATTGGTATTGCTCCATAAAACCTCATTAGTGGTACAAGATCACACATGATACATGCGAGTCATAAATGAGGGAATCAGAAGGCATTCTTTGTCTTATTTTAACTATATTTTATTCCAGGTAAAATGACCACAGTTGATTATGAGCAAAAAATATTGACATTAGTAGGTCAGACAGCGTAAAACAAAATATATAATGTATGACAGGAACAAATAGTCTGGCAACCTGGCAATACTATATCAAGGTCCCTATTTCCTTGTTATTTCCAATTTTATTTCCTGCAAATATTGCACATCTCAATTACACTTATGTTCTGATTTCTACCAATTGAAAATTGTAGATTACACAAACATTGTGTATGTTTATTTCATTCTGCAAACTCATTGAGTGGATAAGTATCTCGAAAGGAAAAACATATACAACAAAACTGCTTAAAAGGGAAGCTCTTGGCTTGAAGTGCTTCCAAGTACCAACATTAACAAGACTCCAGCCAATATGCATTTTACTGCAGACAGAGAGATAAAGATGCTTAATATTATGATGTAAATACGCATAATCAAACACCCCATGCAGAAACAGCCTTTTATAGGACCATATGGCAAGGCCGTTCCTTCTCATGGTTATTAGTTAGTGTGAATAACGCAGGTAGATGAGAGTAATATAACTTGTCAATTTAACATAATTAACATTATTTTCCAGGTGTTAAAAAACGCATAATTCATGTGTTTTTCTTTGTAATAAGTATAAGTATTTGTGTTTTATGTAATTGTTATTCAATCAATAAATGATGGGGGGGGGGAGAAGAAAAATGGAAGACAAAAACTTGTATATTGTAATGTTGAGCTTGAAAAAAATTGTAGACAATTGTTTGATTTTGACTACATTTAAAAACATAATTTTAGGGCTTCATCTTTCAATTCAGCACCATCATGCAAACTGCTGATAACAAAGTGATTTGTGGAGCTAGATCATTGGATTGTAAAATTGAGATGTCTACATTGAAGTTTTTCGTACAATTACAATTACTTAGGAATATCATACTATCATTGTTTTCATGTGTTACTTGCTTCCCTCCCCCTTCCTAATATCTCTCTCTCTCTCCCTCCCTTTCCCTCCCTCCCTCCCTCTCTCTGTCTATCTCTCTCTGTCTGTCTCTCTGTCCGTCTCTGTCTGTCTGTCTCTCTCTCCCTCCCTCCCTCCCTCCCTCCCTCCCTCCCTCCCTCCCTCCCTCCCTCCCTCCCTCCCTCCCTCCCTCCCTCCCTCCCTCCCCCCTCTCCTCCCCCTCTCCTCCCTCCCTCTCTCTGCTTTCCCCCTCCCTCAACCCCTTCCTACATGTCGCTCTGTTTGGGCAAGGATTAGATGATACATCCATAGTTTTTGCTAGACACACCCCAAGAGTACATCGAGCTGAAAGAAGAGCCATTGACTTTGACCTTTCTTGACCTAGATATTGTTTCAAGGGTGAGCCAGACACATCAGCTGGCTTGTAAGCAAACATGGATCAAACAGAGGTCTCCCATGCCCCTTTCACACTGGGCAATTTTCAAAGGGTTCATGTGGGTGCAAATGGACCCTCTCGATCAAGCCCCCTTTCAGACCAGATAATTTTACAGGTTCACTTGAGTGCACCTGTCATTTTTTTATTCTAAGATCAGCTGCCTATGTCTCTCAATGAAATGTTCATCAAAACATAGATGGAATTCTACTGGACAGTAAATTGAATAATAATGATAATAAAAACGGTGCTTATAAAGCGCTTACCACCGAAGCGCTTCAAATTTCATATTTCAAGCTTCAAAGACCAAAATTCACCAATTAGAGATTGAGCATGAATGGCTTTCATTGCCTTTTGGTCTGAAAGAAAATAATCGGGATCAATCATATATGTTTCCAGTTGAAGCAATTGGAATTTTTACAGGTGCCAAAAGGAAAAGCTGGTATGAAAGGGCAAATGGCACTATGAACATGACACACAAAGAAAGCGGACAAAATATACAGTTCCTCAGGTAGACAAAGGAACATCCCTTCACTGCTATTATGTAAAAAGGTGAATATGCATGTGACACCTGTTCTACACATTTGTACATAATAGCAGTGAAGGGATGTTCCTTTGTCTACCTGAGGAACTGTATATTTTGTCCGCTTTCTTTGTCAGTCATGTTCATAGTGTGGGTATCATTTTTTCTTCTTCACATTTTCCTGGTCTAAACATAGTATCTTTGCATTATGGGCCCTGTCCATATAACTCTAAGTGCAGTTGTGAACAGACAGAGGTGCGGTGGCAAGTCCTCACAACAGAATTCAGACTTTACTAGACACATCAGCATGCTTGTAAGCAAACAAGGACCAAATGTAGACTCTCAGGTTTCCTAATATTGGTCTCAGAGCCCGTTCACAACAGTGAGGTAGCCCGTTAAATTGCTCTATTTCAGCGGTGTGAATGATCTGGTGTGCCATGGGAATGCAAGCATTGAGCCAGTTCAGACTCAAAATATGAGCTGGCTTATAGATCAAACAGGCTTTTTCAGGTTTCCTCTAGATAAACTTCAGCCTTGCAGTCTCTATCGCTCTCATCTCTTTCACAAAACACAGAACATATTGTCTAGCAAAAATAGTATAAATTCTGGTCACATCAATAGCGCAAATGCATTAATAAACTGGAAGTTGTCATGACCGTAAAGCCGGACCTTATTCAGTTTCAGTTCTTGGCTCTATAGACCTTGGCCACTCACATCAATACAAATGGGGTTTAAAAAAGCTATTAAAAGTGCAATGTCACTGCAACAATGTGGCATTGTAACATTTGTAAGGAAGAGCCTTCTAAAAAATTGAAATCCCAGAGCTTTTTGTCAATATATGAAGATGATAAATAATGACCCTATAGGCATAGCTCAAACTACAATTTGGGGAGACGACATTTGTGGCATTGTAACTTTTTAGGAAGTGCCTTCTAAAAAATTGAAAAGCCCAGAGCTTTTTGTCCATATATGAAGATGATAAATAATAATGCTAAAGGCATAGCTCAAACTACAATTTGGGGAGACGACATTTGTATACATGTAAGTGCTATTACGGTGGATTGACTGAATTCAAGCATTAGTCATCCTATTTGTTCATGTTCCCGCCAAAATGCATAAGATCAAGGGTTGTCTTTTGCACACTGCATCCTTTATTGTGCGTTGATATGATAAGCTGTTCAAACATTATTATAGTGTGCACTTTAACATCTGTTTGTTTGGTTACCACCAGTACTATTCATGACGGAACAGTTGAAAGACAATCTTCATGAATATGGACTCGATGAAATGTCAATAAAAATTTAATCTTTCCGCCATAAATGCAGAATATGATAATACAGCAGGATTAAAGCAACTACGTGTTACCTATTCCCAATACTAATATTTCATATTTTCACAAATCAAAAGGTAAGACCTGATCTTTATCATACCATTTGAATTTAATCTTCTTGAATAACTATGATGATGAGGATGAGGATGAAGATGATGGTGATAAAGATGATGAAGAAGATGATAATGACGATGATGATGATGGTGATGATAATGATGATGATGGTGATGATGATGTGTGATGATGATGATGATGATGATGATGATGATGATGGTGATGGTGATGGTGATGGTGATGGTAATGATGATGATGATGATGGATTCCTGCATCGCACCTGTATTTGCCTCTCTTGGTGCTAATGGCGCTTGCTCTTAAATTATACCGACGTACAGCAAAGTTATCAACTGCTGTGTCTAATGACTAAAGCTCTCTCTTCCTATTCAGATTGTGCTTGGTACAACTATGATCCACAGTACAACCTACCCCATTCTTACATAGAATTTTGTGCAACAGGTTGCATGGTTGTTGTACAGTCAAGACATAAGTCACATGTAGTCTACTACAACACACCATCTTCTACCTATGGGTCATTACATCAATTTGATTCCAGATCAATACCAAAGATATACAAGTATTATAATATACCCTCCTCCTCCCCCCCCCCCCCCCCCAAGTTTGAAATATATTTACAAGCCTATTTAAAAGATCATCTAGTCTGACCATCCAGACACACTTCAATCTTTATTGAAGTGCCAGTAGTAGTGTCAAGAGAGGGTCTGGAGGTAGAGACTAAGTAATCATTTGCGATCAATGAAGACGTAGGATGAGTCATCAAGTAGACCATTCATGTTCATGAAGACAACACATGGCTGGTCCCTGGATGGGCGTGTCACCAGCTAAGATAACATGATGAGGTCTTTAATACAAATACAGACTCCATTGTCAAGGATGCTAGCTGAAATCATGTATATTTCTATGCGTTGTACAGCTCTACGGAGACCCAAAAGCTTCATGTTGAGTTATGTTGGCTCCAGGATGGAGAGGCCATGTGATCCAAGGGCGCCACAAAAAATTATTTTGTCTTGAATTCTGAGCGTTCCACATCACATGCTTTCTGGTAATAACAGAAACTACAATGTAAAGGTTGGTGTTTTGGTAGCTCATTTTATAGCTACATCTACATGTACATGTACATCACACTGAAGCAACAAACATGAGGTGATAAATGTAATTATAAAGAGAAAGTTTAAATGGGAAAGAGGTCTATAGTAATACATGGATGATCCAATGTCACTTTTTCCACATTATGAAGCAGAATCAAATAAAAGTGCAACAAACTTTGGAAAATTATACTTTTTTTTATATGATTGGATATAATAACCCAAAGTAGGAGGGTACAGAGAACAATTTTTTTAAAGTAACCTTATTCTTTAAATTGTACTACATTACATAGCACAAGCGCATATCATTATCCGATTGCATCTACATATTGTAGTGGAAAATTGTGTTACAATGGCTTTATTTCTTTGTTATCCCATTTTCTCTTTCCTCAGCTGCGATCACCCTGACAGCTCGGGCTCGAGTTCCCTCCATCTTTCCCACCACCGTCCAAAATACCTACCCCGACTCTTTCACCCCTTGACCCACTTTCCCCTCCATCAATGATAATACAGCTTACAGACAGAGGGGGTTATTAAAGCGCTTTCCCCCATTCTGATGCAAGATTGGGGTCCCATTCAAATACAGTTTCAAACAGTCCTTCACACAGACGCTAAAATAAGATGGAGTAGTAGAGGTGTAATGGCAAGAAAACAAGTCGAGGTTTCTCTTAGACTACCTCATCTTACACCTTTTTATCAACAACATTTTGATTCTCTAAGGCTGCGTTCATGCTTAAATTTTGAAGGCAGAATGAGCGATCTGAAACGCTCATCGTAAACGCTCATCGTGATCGCAGTTCCACGATGCACTGTTCATGCTTACTTCTCTGGCTCCCCCAGGCAATTCTCAGTGTGTGGCCTTAATTGGTCTTCCAGCTGGATTCGCAAACCTTCACTGTGCATGCTACGTAGGCCCACTAGAGGTCAGTGCGTTGACCCCATTTAAACACGTTTACAAATTGTAAACGCATCTTTTTGTGAGTTTACGATCGGCGAATCGTGATCGCCGTTTTTCGGTGATTCTACAAAAGTGAGCTAAGACGCAACCGTGTTTTAAACTAAACGCGTAACAGATGCCTGATTCTGGCCGTCAAAATCAAGCATGAACGCGCCCTTAGAGCAACAGATTCAGACGATTACATAATTGAAGTTTTTAAACCTAAAAGATTTGAAGATTTGTCCTTGGCGTTTTTTTAAAATCTTTTAAATTGATGCTTAATTTTTTCTTCAATGAAATAGAAAGTAAATGTACAATACATGTAAATACAATGTTTGTTATTTGTTGACTTGTGCAACATTGCACAAATAATATAACACTCATATGAGTATCATTTCTGTTTTTTCTCAGCTGATGATGGTGGTTATGGTGGGGGTGGCGGTATTGCCACCATGGAACAATAAGCTTTTGATTTGTGCATGACTAAGTAAACTATTTTCAATAAACAATTACAATGGTGATGTACATGTATTATTATTGACTTGCATACATGTATTAGTCATCCTAAATTATATACCTCACTTAAGAAATCCAGCCATCTGATTGGTCGAATTGCATTCATAAACTTCAACTGTTCCTGTAAAATTCTCGGTAACCATGCATAAAACATTTCAATATTTTTAATAACCATGGTTATTAAAAACAGTTGGTCAGCCTCCATGGTTACCCCATAGGTTTACATGTTAAAAAATGGTTTGAGCGATGGAGGATGCCGTATGTGTGCGAAGGATTGGTCGGTAATTTCAATACAATTGAATCTTGATCGATCTTACCGACAATTTTATCTTGCATTGTTGACATGAAGACGAAAATAAACTTCCAAAAACAAAAAAACAACATCTGCCGATAGATCTTGATCTAAGTTCGTGCCAATATGCATTGCAAAAGTAAAAGAAGAGTCCGTATATGGAGCTTTTGCGAAGCATTCATCACATGCGAAGCCGGTTTCAATCCATTTTAATGTATATATTGGAGAAAACTGCCAAGCATGTTAACGGCGGGCCATAGCCGAGTGGTCTAAGCGTTGGTTTTCGGTACACCTCTTGTTGTACGCAAGGGTTCGAATCCCGTCTTCGACAAAATGATAAATATTTTTAATTTTTCATTTTTTAGTCTATTTTTTTTCGGCATATAAAAGTATTAATGACTGCTTTAATATTCGAGAAATAGTTGTTTTCATACGCTCTCGGGAAGGTTACAATTGTGCCTCTCAAAGCAGTCATTAATACTATACTATTGCTCAACCTAATCAATTTCTACTAGTACTTCACTGCCTTTAAAAGTACATATTCTATAAACAGGTACTTTAGCACTATAACGAAACTATAAAATGGAAGTAAATACATTTAAGTATATGTACATTGCTGAATCAGGGAATTCACAAATACATGTGAATATCATTGACGTAGAGTTGTACATTTAAACATACAATGTACATGTATTTATATCTCCTTGATTTTATCTATTTCTTTTTTATCGGGGGAATAAATTGTGCAACTGAGCACAATAAGAGGTTCATGTACCAATAGATAATTGTTGATCAAACCAGCAGTCCCTGTAACTGTAAGGGAAGTCCCAAATAGACCAACCAAATTGGTTAGCTCCAAATCAGTCTAAAATAATATAATCCATTATAGACATTTTTGTTAATAGTGTGGATCCAATTCAGTACGATTTTGACACCCCTCAGTGAGTTTTTTTTTTATCTTTAGAATCCTTTATTGTTTGAGTAACAGGCCTACAATAAATAAGTGTAATAAATGTATCCTAGCTCATTTTGCTAACAGGAAAGAACTAATTATACCAGCCAACTCAATTATAAATATTCCTCTCAATTTGCACTGATAGGGGAAACAAATCATCCAGCCTGCAATCAGGCTAATTGACGTTGCTAAGAATTTGACAAGCGTCAAACGTGCGAGCGGCCATGCGACCATGTTAGGCTGCGTTCATGCTTAAATTTTGAAGGCAGAATGAGCGATCTGAAACGCTCATCGTAAACGCTCATCGTGATCGCAGTTCCACGATGTAGTGTTCATGCTTACTTCTCTGGCTCCCCAGGCAATTCTCCGTGTGTGGCCTTAATTGGTCTTCCAGCTGGATTCGCAAACCTTCACTGTGCATGCTACATAGACCCACTAGAGGTCAGTGCGTTGACCCCATTTAAACGCGTTTACAAATTGTAAACGCATCTTTTTGTGAGTTTACGATCGGCGATCGTGATCGCCGTTTTTCGGTGATTCTACAAAAATGAGCATGAACGCAAGCGTGTTTTGAACTAAACGCGTAACAGATGCCTGATTCTGGCCGTCAAAATCAAGCATGAACGTGCCCTTAGTTCAACATCCTCCACGAGTCCAACGGGAACCCATCTCCTTGAAATCCATGCATAAATATTCCATGAGATTGGCCCGGCTTGTCGGCCGTTAGCCCTTTAACGGTGACTCACAGGTTGGTGAATATCGTCTTACGCATAGTAAGCCAGCCATCTGATAGCCTAGATTTCTCTTGAAAATAAATCTACAGGTATTTCACCAACAACAAGGCGCGGTAGATCATATTTCTATCAAATAGACTGTTTTTCTCTCCTGCGACATACAGCTATCTTCTACCCTTGATCTAAATCAAATTTCAACCAATAAATTGTACATCATACTGTGGCAATGTGTAACAACTTTTACTGTACTGTACATCATGTACAGGTACGATGTAGGCCTACATTATATGTACAAAATGGTAGGTGTGCAAAATGTGAAATAATGTTACAGACACATGTGTAAAATGAATTTGAAAAGGTGTATTCTCTTTTTTAATAATCCAACTACTATTGTTAAACTTACAAATTTATATGTTAATTTACAAAATTACTTGTATTGCTGTTGTAAATGTCACCAATCCCATCATTACTTTTTAGTCTTATTTGATTCCAAATCCAGACCTCATAATGTAATTGAGAGGCATCATCAATAAAAAGCTAATCAAGAAGCATCTTTCATATGTTTCACTACACACTCACATTCACGGAAGTATACCTTTCTGTTAATTTTTCTGTCTGTATGCCTAAATACAAGAAATAAGGTAAAATGAAACAAAAACTCAAGCATGATTAATTCACTGACTCATTTACATGTATCCAGTTGTATACAGAGCTGTGAGTCAGACACTCTTCTACTACTACTACTAGTCCTACACTCTCAAATGCATGAATGTTTCATGAACCCAATTTCCATTTAATGCCAATGGGCTGTACAAACTAGAGGAAATTTACATGAAACTTGTATGAAGAAAAGTTGTATAAAAAATCGTCATACAATGAGCGTACGGAACAGATACATGTAACAACATAATATAATAAACAAACTTCATATTAAAAAAAAATTGTTATGAAGTGGTCAGTTGGCATGATATCTGGTTAAGTGCACTTTCATGATAAGCCCTGTCTAGCTAAATACTTGTTTGATACACTGTCTGACTAGAACGGAACCCTGACTATTCATCAAGTTTTTGTTCAAAACAATACTCAAGCATGTGTTTCAAATGCGTTTCAAATTATGAATACGATGCCCATGTAGTCATACAATGAATTCTGGTAGTATGAACTGGGGGTAGGAAACTATGAGGGAGATTAGTAGCCTGAAGCTCATCTCCCTTCCCTTCTTCACACCTTTGCCACCTGCCTGGCGCTGCCCGGCATGGAATCGAGCGTTGAATCGGCGCTGAATCCCACCCCAATTTGTGTCTCGGTGGGAGGAGTAGCTAGGCCAGAAAATATGTCACCTCATTGTTTAAAGGTAGCAACATTGACAAGTAGAGCAAACGTCGCAATGTAAATGAGATAAGATGTTTCTCTCGATGATATGGAAGATAGCAAACTTTGGCTATTTTTTTTTCTCGAGTATCAAGGGGGAAAAATGTAGAAGCAAATTTTGCCACGTTTTCCGAATATTTGCTCCGTAATTTACACCTCCAACAAGAGCCATAAAGACGTAACTCAAAGTAAAAGTACTGTACATACGTGTATGGGCTAGCATCCCATCTGGCTCTCAACAGACAATGAGTGATGTTGCTACATTGCCATTGTACAACTTTTAGACACCGTTATTTTCTACAGCTTCTTATAGTATGATCAGAGCCAGGAGGATGTAAAACTCTGTTATTATTAATGTTAAAATACATTATACACCCTTCAGTCCTTCACACTACAAATAAATGGGCCTATACAGTACATGTTTCTAAGAATGTTGTTATTGTCAATCAGTCAATTTTGACCAACCCTTTTTTTCATTATATATTTTTTTAAAAGATATAACTGGCACCGTCCTGACAAACCGTGTTTTGTACGAAGGTCATTAAAGTCATTTGTTTTAAAGTAGAAATGGGAGTGTCTGAAGTATGGACACTAGTGAGACAAATGATAAGGCATCACAGGATATGTCTGAAGCAGTAAGACTACACTTGAGAGGGTTATCCCAGTCCTTGACTCTGTACATTAGAACAAGTAGCTCTGGAATGCCAGGAATGTGGACCAAAACCCAAAACAGTGAAGAGAATGACATCACCAATAACCTCTACAACAATGGAGGAAACTCCTTTATTAGTATGCATGTACATGCGTAACATGCGGAGTGGAATGGATTTGAACGTACATGTAAATTCTGCTAATTTTGTTGTCACATTCTTATTTGGTAAGACTGTCATGAAAATGACTAGCATACACTGTACATGTACATGTACATTATACATGTACAAATGTATGTTTAATTCATCTATCAACAGATATTGTTAAAATGAATCACAGTACTTGTAAGTAGTGCTGTAATATCACGGATATCTCCAATTCCGTTTAACCGCCAGTCAAAACCGGACGGTTTTCGGTTAAACGAATAAAAAATTAAATTAAAAAAAAAAAAAAAAAAAAAAACGATTTTTTTTTTTTTTTTTTTTTTTTTTTTTTTTTTTTTTTTTTTTTTTTTTTTTTTTTTTTTTTTTTTTTTTTTGACCGACTCTGTCGGCAGCAAGCCAGGACTTTCATTTAACTGCGAGGTGCATTTGAAGGCGCTGATTTGTAACAATGTCGTTTTTAGAAGAATGTGTAAGATCATTAATGTAAATAAAAAAACAGTAGAGGACCTAGGATAGAACCTTGTGGTACGCCATGTGTAAAAGTTGGATGAATTTGTATTATAAAGTACATATTGAAGATGACAGACAAATTGGAGTGTTGTTTTAGTTTCGGAGTGGTGAGTCAAAAAACAAAAAACAGATTACTGAGCTGGGAGACATTGCCAGGTGGAGGGGCATAAATCGAAACTTAAAAAAAAAAAAAAAAAAAAAAAAAAAACGATTTTTTTTTTTTTTTTTTTTTTTTTTTTTTTTTTTCGTTTAACCGAAACCGTCCAATTGAAAACGGAATCCGCCATCGGCGGTCGGATACCGGACGGTTAAACGTTTGGTTACAGCACTACTTGTAAGTATTAAATTCAATATTATGAAGGTCATATGAAAATAACACTCTTTAACTTGATTTGAATTGAACTCTATGCAAAATTTGGGGGCTCTTTTATGACTTTCAGGGGCTCTTTTTTGTGCATTTTGGGGGCTACTTCGCCCCGAGCCCCCGTCTATTTTTGCCCCTGATGTTTAGTCATTTATCTATCAAAAATTTAGCTTGCACATTTGTGTGGTCGCAAAAATGGTAGCATGAATTTTCCCTCGTTCCAATTCCCTGAATTCTTTTAACATTAAAAACCGATCGAATAAACACAGTTTATCCTCTTAATGACATCACCAAATCTGACATTTTAATGGCCACGTCTAAATGTCTAACTGATGGGTAACGATTAAATATTTCCTCTAATTGTGTTGTTGACCTTTCTGTACCCCTGACTGAACAATACCAACAACTGAAGAAGAAATTCCAATAAGAATCACCACTCCCACAGACCACACCCACTCAAAATATTTTCCCAAATTGACATGCATTGAAAGTACATGTACGGTATAAAGACCAAACAATAGCTACTGTTCATGTACATTCACACAGCATCGTCATAGTTTTTAACTAAGTTTGCAAACTCGAAGGTATAAACCATGAACCATGTATAAACAAAGATCAACTTATAATGTGGAGGGTTCAAAGAAAGAGAAACAACATGTATTCAAATTTAACCACAAAAAGTACAAGCCAGGGAAAGCATTCATTTTAACTTCAAGCTGGTGTAATCAATTGCATAAGTATGGCATGTAACTTTGAGTAAGGACCCGCGCTGCTAGTACATGTAGTTTTCGCGCTAACATTTAAAGATCATGGTTTGTATTAACTTTGAGTTAACTTAAAGCTCGTAACTATTAATGCGTCCACATGGTCCCTAACAAGGTATCTTCAAAATTTAGAACAACAACCTACATGTACATAATTATGTAGATTTACAATAAACAGGTCTGCCGTGTGAATCTCAATAATAATGTACTTTTTGTAGGTTTATCTACTACACTGAATACTGAATGAACATTTAGTCATGCTTACTCATTCTTTTGTGGTAAATTATTTCTGGTGCTATTGTTGATGTCAATAATATGGTTTGAGAAACTTGACAATAGCCTGAGAATGACACATAATGACTTCATATTTCAAAAAAGCAATAAAACTACAGATTTGTATGGTGATAAGTCACACAATAGTTTCGTAACCAAAGCAACAATGAGTCACGGCTGTCAATCTCCAGATATACTTTCCTAATAATTTGTCTCACACAAATTCACTGTAATGTAATGCTGTACATGTATGTACATTTGTATGCACAAGTAATATTGTATTTTATCAGGCAAACTACAATGTATGCAGGCCTAAAAACCCAAAGCCATTCATTTACGGTTTATGTACATGTCTGTGAAACAGTATGACATACCTGTATACTGTACGTATTGAATAATCATGATTCTTCCCAAAAGTAGGCCTACAGCTAGGTACATGTACATGTAGTTCTTATACAGTCAAACCTGTCTATAGCGACCACCCAAGGGAAACACAAAAAGTGGTCTTTGTAGACAGGTGGTCTTTGTAGACAGGTTCCTTTAGTACATGATTCAATGAGAAACCATTTTCAAGGGAAACAAAAAATGTGGCCTTTGTAGACAGGTGGTCTTTGTAGACAGGTGGTCACTAAAGCAGGTTTGACTGTATTGTAATAGCCTGAGGATTGGTACCGTAAGTGAAACTAACTCAAGTAAATCGCCCATTTGATATGAAAGCAAAATATCAACATCGGAGTGGCAATTAAATCAACAAATTTATATTGTATCAAGTCAGGAAGCTAAAATAAATGACTTGCAAATTAAGTGAGGCAAGGGGAATATCAAACTGCCTAGAGATATAATTTACAAAAGATTTGGCTTAGTAAATCACTTTCAGAAGATTAATTCTGCATAACTTTTTATTTTCTTCAAAAGAATTTGTCTTATTCATGAAGCTTTTGCATGTCGATAACAAGAGTAGATTAACAATCTTTTTCTGGTAATCTATGGAAGCATGCAGGTATGGGGTATCATTTTCTTTTGAGGGCACCCCAACCTTGGCTACATCCCTGCACTGTATCCCGAATGTTACAGGAACAAATCTGGAAGAAAGACAGCTTTCCAGCCCTGGCAAAAGCACAGCCATCAACCCTAAATGTTTACATACTGTACAACTCATTCACTTTTAATAATACAAAGGAAGGAAACATATCAGATGTGTTCATGTACATGTACAGGGAACACAGCATGTATAATTGCTTTGACCAGCACAGATTGTAAACTCAATAATCCATATGCAATTTCATAAACACACACCAGTAAAGTAATAAATTAAGAGTATAGATCAATAGCCTTGCATCAATTATTCCACTTTGTAAATGTTGGCCTATATAAATAATGTATAACAATAATCTACAGTACATACAAAAGTATGTGTGTAAGCCCACTTGGTGACTGTTAAAAACAGCTGAAATACTGTACAATTCTTTGACCCCACCCTGCCTATTTGACTAACTGTTAACAGTTACAAGTTCAATCTATTATGACCCTTGTATCTAGCCATAGGTTAAGAGGGAGGGTATACAAAGCCAAGCCCATCATAAGAAAACTCCCTTTGTTCCCCTGTGGACAAAGAGGCCATGCAATGGGACTTGATTACATAATATATTTACCAAACTACTGGTGATTTACAGTATATTGGTACCATTTATGGTAACCATTAGAGTGTATGGGGAAATTCAATAGATTATCTGGAGTACATGTACATGTAGATGGACATACATGTACTACTTACACTGTACCGTAATTAACGGTGTATAAACCGCACCATTTTGCCGCCGAAAAAAATTCAAAGTCGGGGTGCGGTTTATACATGGTACACAAAAAAAGAAAAAAGAAAACAATTTCGATTTATTCCCCTCCACTTGGCGCTATGCCTGGTAATGTCTCCCAGCTCAGTAATCGGTGTGTTGCACTATGAACATGACTGACAAAGAAAGCGGACAAAATATACAGTTCCTTAGGTAGACAAAGGAACATCCCTTCACTGCTATTACATGTATGTAAAAATGTGTAGAACAGGTGTCACATGCATATTCACCTGTTCTACACATTTTTACATAATAGCAGTGAAGGGATGTGCCTTTGTCTACCTGATGAACTGTATATTTTGTCCGCTTTCTTTGTCAGTCATTTTCATAGTGTTGACTCACCACTCGGAAACTAAAACAACACTCAAATTTGTCTGTCATCTTGGTTTAAAAGTAATCTTTCTGATAGATCTCAATACCGGTAAAGGAATTATACCTCAACGATGAACAATTCAAACGGATGCACAAAATAAGAGTACCGGTACCCGGCATGTAGTTTATAATAATAATTCCTCCAATTTTTCTTCTATTACACAGCGTACCACAAGGTTCTATGATCCTAGGTCCTCTACTGTTTTTAAATTATACATTAATGATCTTACACATTCAGCTGCACCTCGCAGTTAAATGAAAGGCCTTCCCGCGTGGGTTTTTTAACACGGACCTGGCTTACTGCCGACAGAGTCGGCGTCGGCAATTTATTTTTTATTTTATTTATTTTTTTAGGGTGAAAAAGAGGGGTGCGGTTAATACACGAGGGCGGTTTATACACCATTAATTACGGTACTTGTTAAATTTACACAACTCATGTAGAGTGTAGGCTACAACGAAAGACTGTGCATACAGTACATGTACATGTACACTACTGTACAAGGTGCAGCTTATTTGTTTTCTTGGAAATTTGTTGTTTATTAAGAAATCTTTTATCTTTATAGATATACATGTAGAGAGAAATGAATTCAAGGAATAGAGGGAGGGGTGGGACAAAGGGCGCAAAACATGATACAGAAAATATCAATAAGCTAGTTTAGGTCAATCTTGATGTTTAAACATATACTGTACAATGTACAAGAACAAGGATGTTGGCCTACTGGAAATATCAACTACATATTGTGGGCCTACATCCTAATGTACTGTACATCTACAAAATGTACACATTTCCTTGTAAAATACCACAACAAAAGAGTAATAACTAATTTGTCAAGAGAGGAATGAGGCATTTGTATTGCCTACGCTAGACCACTCGATAGGGCTAATGCTTTAAGTTCAGGTGAAAGTGCAGAACGATTCCCTTGACCCCTCTGACCTTGAGAAGACAACCTTGAGCAGGAGATAGGAACACTGTAGAACTACATGTACATGTACATGCACACTGTAGAAGCGATTCCTCCAGATACATGTACAGCCTACAAGTACATGTGTAGACATCTTGCAGAGCTACCAAGTGTCACGCAGTATTTCTGTCATTTGTCATGATGTTTGCTACTGTTCAGATACATGTAGTACATGTACATGTAAGTAGTACAGGCCCAAACATCTCATCATCATCATCATCATCACCATCATTATCATCATCATCTCCATCATCATTTTCGTCGTCATCATTATTATCATCATCGTCATCATTGCGATCACTATCCTCAATCCAGTGAAAATGATTGAATACTAAAACTGGGATAATTCTGGATGAAACAAATTAGAAATAGAATATGTATATCCCTAATTACCAGTAATTAATATTTTGATCACCACCACTCACCCAAAAGAAATTGTTCAATGAGGGGCAAACCTAATATCATTCATCTAGTTTGAATTAAATCTCAATATTCATCAAACTAATTTGAACAATTCCTCCATAAATACATGTAATGTACATTATGAGAGAACCATGCACACATTACATGTAGGATGTTTATCTACTGTATATTATCAAGCTGAACATATGATCCAATTACTTTAGGCTCGGCATTTTCAAAGGAACCACACCAAAACATGTCAAGGATATGTCGTATCGACTGGCTTATTTTTCTATCGTGCAGCTTACTCTTACATTTGAGCATGGTCCCTTAACGCTTGCATACATAACATGATATAAATCACCAGCATGCATTAGATCGATTCATACGCATCATTCCTTCTACGTACACATGAGGGGAGGGGGGGGGGGGGAAGCAAGTCTAATTTTCGAGCAGCGTGTAATTGAGCTCAGCAGGGTGTAGCTGTCTCACGACTCTGCTTGGTGAAGTGAGATGAGCTTGAAGCAAAGTACATCGCACTGTCCTGGACAACGCCCGCCCAGCGCTGAAGATACCAGGGTACATGTAACTCAAGGGTGAGATGGTCAACTCCAAGCAACTCTCAACATGTACATGTACATGTACTGTGCTTCAGCCAGTTATCTTCAACTTGTGTATTCATGTGTATTTATAAAGAGATGTTTACTTTTATATGAATTGTGGTCTGATGGGAAATTTTGTTTCATTTTGTGAGCCCTTCATATTTAAATGGGAGAAAAATACCTGTGTAGGCCAACTTTGTAGGAATTTGTACCGAGTGCCGAAGAAAGAGAAAGATTCAGGTGAAATTTAGAGTAAGGCCTACACAAAGAAACCCTACAAGAGCACAAATTATATTAATGAGAAAATCAAAGGAAAAATTGAGGATTACTGTACATGTACAAGTATAATGTACATGTTGGCCTCCTACAAAGTAATATAAAAGTATAAGGACAAGCATATTTTATTATCTGATGAAAAATATCAGTAAATTGATGAATTATCACAAAATGCATTCATTGACATATGGCATGACTTATAACCAGGTCCAGGGAACACCCATAATCGACCATTAACCAAAACAACCTTGTCATTCATAATGATGTAAAATCTGTAATGTAAAGTCTAGTATGGTCTGTACATGTACTGTACATGAACATGGCCTACATGTATACATGTATGGTGCTCAAATGTATATTGTACACAATTGTTTCATTCATTTTGGGGGAATATCCTTGTATTGCAACATATAACACAAAACCAAAAAAAAAAACTAATCCCCCTTTGTTTTGCTTCATATATCATCAGACATTATAAAGCATGTTTAAATAGGGACAAGGATGTCGATCTCGCGCCAAAATTTGAAACGGCTGAACTTCACACCTGGAGGGCCCGAGTGCAAATAATTGAAAGGACCGGAGGGCATGCATTCACGCACAATCAACGTACGGCCTTGCGTTTGTATGCAGTACAATTGGAACACAACAAAAGAGTCTCCATTACATAGACTTTGTGTGCAAGCACAAGAGGAGAGTTCACATAATTCTGTTGGTACTGTGCTCCTATTATAAAGAAAAAATGGCAAAGAAATACATGTAAAAGCTTAATTTGAATTAGATTACTGCTACAGTACTACTGACAACTAATACAAGAGATGTACTTCTAAGAGATTGTACATTTACTGCATCTTACATGTACATGTACATGAACATGATAGTACTTGTAGTTTGATATAGCAAACAGATCATACAGACATACATGTAGTTTGGGTCTATATGACATACTGCGTGTTTGAATCTACATTATGTAATATTCCGCCACTAAGTTTTCTGCAGTCTTAGACCTTTAAAAAAAAAGGAATGGAGTATGCTCAATTTTAAATCTGAAATGCAAAGCAATACATACATTTACAGGTCTACATTGTACATGATATGTCATACCTGGGCCACGTTTCACTATAAAGCCTTGTTTCAATGACAAATGACAAAAATCAATGACAAATCTGCTGATAACCAATTCATCAGAAGCAAGGATATCACTAGCTTAAATAACAAGTTTTGTGTAATGGGCCTACAATGTGCAAATGTGTAGAGCTGCAGAGCTGCAGAGCAGATACTGGGAATCTACATGTATCTGTTGTTCATTCAAGGAATGTTGAAGGTAATATTGTTCATTCGTGGAATGTTGAAAGTATTCATCATGACCATTCAAGCTTTAAAAAGGTCAGTTATATACATAAACTGAGTCATACTTTTAATGGATGATGCACATCTTTGCATATAATGCAGTGAACAATGATACCAATGATATAGGAATGCATTCACATTTGTATTTTTTTAATAATTATTGTATGGAATTAATCATAATCTCAATGGACAATAACACATCTTTGCATAATGATTAATAATGATCATACCAATGTGAACGCACCCCCATTGACACGAATCGAGACAGAGGAATACACACAGACAGATAACAAAAAGCCCTACATGTAGCATGTCAATGAGCTGTATGTGAGTGAGTGATTGGCTAGCATCTATGCACTTTACCCTGCACTCGCTGCTCGTGATGGGGGGATCAATATATTTGCAGAGGGGCGAAATTTGGCGGGTTGGCTTGTGTCCCAGACATAAGTGTTTGAATTTCAAATGTAAATAATGAGGTCATCAACGATAAATTCAATTAAGGTACACGTATGCCATGGTTTAGATGCGAGTAATTGCACGTGCTATTACTCCAGGGGAAAATGTGTAAATGATCAATTTTGTGCAGAAATGTTGAGAGAGAAGTTGGCATGACAAAACCACGTGAGACTTGAATCTTTAATGAATTGTTCCAACAAACTGAAAATTTGTAATTAGTAACTTTCATTGTGGGTAGGTGTATAGAGGTACAAGTAATAGAAATATACAGCCTGTAGAGCAGCGATTTTATAATATTCATTCAGGGGGTTCACTATCTTAATCGATTCAAATAATAACCAATATATTTTCACAATATCATACTGTAGTCCAAATAAAATATGAATACTTGGCAAACTGCAGGCCTATGCTATCATGTGACGACCAGCTGTTGCAGACTTTGCTAAATATAACATCATGTGCGTCTGTTCAGAACATTCATGAACCCAAATATAAAGGAACCTGTATAACTGCTAGGCCCCTTAATTTCATTTCAACTACATGTATGTGTTAACTTTATATTTGACTTTGGCAGCTACCTGTAGTGTATGACAGATACATCAGTTGGATGAAGGCTGGAGTGTGTATATTATCTGCTTGAATTGTGACATGTACAGTGTATTGAGTACTTGCTCAACTACAAGAGAGGTCAACATATTGTATCTTCATAGTTCATTGGAAGAGCATGATAATAGAAGCTCTTTGTCCAGAAGTGTGTAGACCAGTAGCCATAGCCTATCTACATGTATGATTAATGGGTATTTCAAGTGGGCTATAAATGGACTTGCTCACAAGTCTGTGACTTAGTAATGAGTGAGAATAAACGATGACTGACTAATTTGCATATCCAATGGGACTGGGAGGATGAGATTGTCTCGATGTTTAATAAGTCCACTTACGTCGTCAGGAGTATGGATAATAAGATTTGATTGGACCCTCAATCGATACCAATTTATCATGTTCAATCTGCTTTGTCCTTTCAAATTGTCTTATTACTTTAGCTCCTACAGCTTTTAGTTGAAACAAAGTGCATCAATTAGAGTCTGTGATGCAACATGAAGTCATGAATAATACAGCTACTGTATACCAGACATTCATTAGAGCCTGTGACATACTGTACATATAGACAAAACGTTAAAGCCGTAACATGACATCATGAACACATGCTGTACACTGTAAATTCATTAGAGTCTATGACGTAGACTACATCTACCCTGCAACATGAAATCATGAATAATGCATGATTATGTCAAATGAGGGCCGCATAACAAAATTGACTAATGGGAGCCGACACTTTACAGTGCCAAATATCTTCGAGCTGCTTGCAGCATCAAGCTATAGATCAATGAATGAGGTCATTTAGTTAATCATCAGGAGTGAGAGCGTATTTCTGGATCAATATTGGAAAACAACGACTAACAGAAACAATAGCGATGACTCATGTTTGCTCACTTATTGTAGCATACCAATGCCATTGTTCACAGACAGCTGTTACTGGTTGATATTAGAGAGAGAGAGAGAGAGTACTGTATGTATTTGAGATGGTACAGTAAATGAAAAAGAGAGAAAGACAGAGATGCCCTGTTTAGAATGTGACACCACGATGACTGTCCATCCAAGTTCTCAAACAATACCTCGCATTCTTTAACTGAAAAAGGAATATATTGAATGATGACTTTTTATGATCATCACAAGATCAACGGGTGATATCTGTTGATTTGTACAGTAAAGGATACATTTTGATGACTCCGTTTGACGTTCCAATGGCAAAGATATTCAGCTTCGGATCGTAGGCAAGGGCAGTTGGTTTGTTGGGGAAGCCATGCTCAACAGTCTGCGAAAGAGAACAAAGAAAATTGATTCATTATTATGATGTCATTATGATGTCATCACATACAGAACTTTTTTTTATTTGTTATCATAGTTCATACAACCACTCATTATGAATTCATACAATGCATACATAAAATTTGTCTGGACGGTCTGGACCCTACTGTGCAGAAGCAGCTGTTCAAAAAGATTGTTTACTAACGTTAATATTCAAATGTATGCATATTGTTTTATAAAGAAAGGTTGTTTTTGACAATCAGTTACAGTTGTAGCTTACCCAAGGCTTGCCCTACATATCAACAAGTAATGCATGCAGTATGGATTCCAAGTACTGTACATGTAGTTCATTCATTAATAAGAGGTTAATGGAATACCTCATCACTAGGTCCCCAGGAAAAAAACATCCATAAACTTGAATAATATGTAAAAATGTATGTTAGTAAACAGGTCTATTGTAGTAGTTTCACATCCACGTACATGTACATATACATGTACATGTACACATTTAACTGATATCATATCAGATTATTGTGGACATACATGTACAGTGTACATGTACACTAGCAGGGAAGCTTGAGGGCCGCAGAAACCAATCCAAATTCGCTCTTCTCTACTTCTCCTAGATGTGCACGCACCACATTGCTGAATAATTGATAAGAAATTATTCCCTGGCTTCGGGGAGGGATCATAAATCCCCTGTCAGAGCTATAAAATGCCACTACCTCAAGCTAAACGCATCACGGAACATGATACAACGTATTAGCTGGCAGATCCCCCAGACACAACTGTAAACTAAGCCGTCAATCAGACCAGGTACCTGCCAAACATGACAGATATAAGATCCCTCATAGAACAGACTTGCAGGTCAATTTGCCCTAGGAAGTCATTGATTAAGGTCAGATCCTTGAATGGCCTACCCTGGTGATGATAAAGTACAACTTGGACTACTGCGATGTCAAGGTTATTTTAACCTTGATGGAAATATTTATGAGAGGTGCTCCCTTCTTTTTCTATTCATATGAGGTAAAAATCCAAGTATAGCTGGTTATTCTGTATTTAGAAAATGCTTTGAACACAAGTCTACATGTCTACATGTACATGTCACAGTTTCAGCTTGCAGAAAAATCAGAAAATGGGAAGATGAGTGAATGTACTATAATTATTAAGGCATCAACTCTTCACAATGCATTGATTGTCATGCTGATACACCCACCACAGTAATAAATTCCCATTAATCCCTAGCCCCACCCTTCTCTTTATGAAACATCATGACTTTTAACAGTGGCATGTACATGTAGGACACTTTTCCCCCGCCTGTGAGAAAGGATTCTCATGATCAACCGTCTTATTTTGTCGCGTTTCCCTGATCAATGTAAATAGTCTACAGTTGAAAAGTGTACATCATACTACTTGCCTAGCATCCAAATTTACATTACAATGTCAAAATGGAGTACAACCTGAACGGTTTCCCAAAATCAATTACAGCTTTGGTACTCTGCAGAACAATATCAAGGGGACATCGAATTTGCAGAGGCATATGGGTAATACAGCTCTGTGAAACACATTATCGCCAAGCGAGGGGCAAACATGTGGCACAGACTGACACGCAAAGCCATTTTAATCAAGAAGACAGCCGGCCTATAAGGAAAGATGAGAAGAATACACGTGGCTATGTATTTGTCTCCCTAGCTGCCACGAATACACACCAGCGGAAGACGCACCCCAAGTATGCGCATCCTGAATGAGACTAATATGAGAGTCACATGTACTAAGCTCTCCATTGTTTTGAGCCTACATAAACATTAACCATCATCAAGGGCAAGGCTTCTGGAAATGAAACTACAATTATTTTTCTTTCTCAATTTCAATTAACAACATATGAAGTTTATGAGAAAATTAACATACTGCTGACCCACATATTGATGTACTTCACCTAGATGTAACTTTCATTTTCAATGAGAAACTGCACTACATTAAGGTAGTATTCAACTATTACAGAATCACAATTTTTGATTGAACTGTCAAGTGTTGAAACAAACTGACTCAGATACCTCTACGATTTACCTGAATACTAATGATAATACTATACAGGCCTGAAATACATGTGACCTACATGTACATGTACATGTACAGTCAGTTGCATAATTGCAAGTGAAGCTAATAGCTAGGGTTTATCTTTTTTATTGATATCAACTACCTGATCGGTCTTTAACGAAAATCTGAATAAATTAAGTCAGTTATTAAAATGCCCCATTCAAAAGAGCACTTGTTCATACTAAACATAAAATTTGAAAATGCCATGTTACTTGTACATGTACATGTACAGCCTCTCAATTCTGATGTTCGAAACAAATACCAATTATATTCTTCTTCTTATTCTGGTAATCTTCAAAGGGCAGGGCTTAAATTAATCCAAGGCCACCAAGGCCATGGCCTTAGATGCCCCTTTGATTGGCCTCAATGCCCCTCTCATTGGCCTTGGAGATTTGTTGTGCCCTTTCAAATTCTTCCTATTTGTGCTGTAATATAGGAATGTGCCCTACAGAAAAATGGCCTTGCCCTAAAAATATTGAAATTTAAGGCCTGAAAGGGCTATGTAGCCTATCACCAAGATGAACTAAAGATCACATTAAAATGATGCATTTTCTTTACAAATGCTCAATAAACGTCCATATCCATGGGTACTGATCATTTTATTGCATAAAAGTACATGAACGCACTATCTTATCATGACTCATACTGTACATGTAAATAACCCATCACTCAGCAAATACAAAAACTGTAACGTAGACACACAGACAACGTGGCTTGCGAACGCTAATGCCCTGGTAAAGAGGTTGCCCATCTTTTGTTCCCGCCTCACATGGAGAGAAGTTTTTCTTATTGATGCATGCTGCACACAATGCTTGGAGCAACAGGTGTACGGCTTGCGTACACAAAGGCATTGCCAAAGTTCATGGCCACGTGTGAACAAAAAAGTCAATTCAATTCTATTTTACGAGTTATAGATCTATCATGCAAACATTTTCATGGCAAAAAGAAATTATAAAACAAAATTAACGTTCAATGGCAGCTGATGTTCTATACACTGTACATCCCTTGTTGGTTGTTTTTCATTGCCAAATATCGTTAAAGATTAACAGTAATTTAATTAATCTATTCATTTATAGATATAGTTTTTGTCTCTTATTCTTTATTTTAATGATATAATTTTTCACTCTTCGAAAGCAATACCAGTAATTATTTTGGCATTTACATGCATCTCTATATCCTTCTTCCTTCTTTTGTATTGAAGTGCTTTGACTAGCAATAAGGTGTGTTGCTTTGAACAGGCTACGTAGGCCTTGTGTAGATGAACTTTGTGTTATCACTTTACATGTTTCTTTTGTTTGTGCCTGTTTTGTTTTTTGTTTTATTTCTTTTACTTCTTATTTTTATCAATTTTTTCAACTGAATGTCTTCATGTAGTGTAGGCTACGTACAGAGAACATGTATGATGTCGGTACCTAAAGGTAGTTAAATGGTTTGTTGAAATTGCATTTAATACATAACACTCGTGCAGTTTTTCTCCATTGTGAGATGGACCCCAATAAAAATCATATATCCAAGTCCAAATATGTTACCAATTTCATTACTAATCTTAAATCTATCTTAGTTTCAGATTGCCTTAAACTGATGACGTTTACAAAACTGTTTCTCTTCTGCAGTTGCATTACGATACTACTACTAGCCACACCAGCCACTATCAGGTGCATTGGCTGTGTCTTTTTTTCTTTTTATATAATGACTACCGAGACACTGCGAAGATCTTGTTCTGTAGACTGTAGACGAGCTGTAAGAATTTTGATAATAATTAAAGTTTTGACAACATGTAACTGTAAGTACCTCCAACTAGATCCTACATAGACTACATAGACTACATAGATGTAAGTCTGCCACCGAAAAATTAGTTCATGCTCTGATTTCCTCCCGTCTTGATTTTGCCAATGCCCTCCTAATCAATCTACCCCAGAATCTAGTGTCCAAGCTTCAGAAGCTTCAAAACGCTGCAGCTCGTATTGTTTCTCTGACCACCAAGCGTACCCACATTTCCCCAGTTTTGCAGTCGCTACACTGGCTCCCAGTAAAAGATCGCATTGTTTTCAAAATTTTGTTGCTCACCTTTCATTGCGTTCACGGCTCTGCTCCTCAATACCTTATCTCTCTAATCCAAAACTACACTCCTGCAAGACCTCTACGCTCATCCACTTCCAATTTTCTTGTAACCCCCAAAATTACCAAAACGTGGGGGGAAAGATCTTTTGCATACTCTAGTCCTAAATTATGGAATGGCCTTCCTGAAGACATCAAAAAATGTTTATCCTCTGATTCTTTCAAAACTCATCTCAAAACATTTCTTTTCAAGTCTTGATCTTTTTTCCTGTTTACACGCGCCTTGAGCACTCCACAGAGTGGATTTGGCGCGATATAAGTTACATTATCTATTATTATTATTCTATAATGTAAGCTGTCATATTGTTCGTAAAGTGCCGTTCTTTATATACGAGTATGAGTATGATGATGATGAATGGAAGGACATAATCAAATCAAATTCAATTTTCAATCAAACTTAAACATTATCGTATACAAACTGAAGTGTTAATAACGTCATTGTTCATGTTGACAAAGCAAAAAAACTGTTGATTAAAAATGGTGATCATCTGATCATAGTCTACAAACCTTGTTGAATGCAAAGAGTTCCTTTCGCATTTTACGCCGTTCTTCAATAGCACCAGCATTCTGCCGATGAAATAATTTCCTCATTCGACTGGCCATTGTGGTATTCCTAGATTTATAATTCCTTCAATCACAATTTGTCTGTATATTCCACGACTCCCTCAGTAAAGCTCAGCACAATATTCCAGTTGTTTGCGGACGGTACACATGCACAAAAACGAATGGGGTTGATGATTCAGTAATTCAGTTACACCCACAATATACCGGAAACGCGTGGAGGAGCTCGTATACAGCTTGGTAGAGCCAAACGCAGTCTGCTACTCAAGAATCCTGCGAAGAAAAATAACCGGACAAAACTTTAAAATTGAGCAAACTTTACAAGGCTTCAGTGAAATTTATTTGCTTCATATAAAGGAAATCAATCAATCATTAATGAATATGACTGTTATTTTCAGTTTTTCTGTTTTATTTTCGAAGAAATTCTGAGATGACTTACCGTTTGCTGCTAGATTTGGATCGCAGATTTGTAAGCGGACCGGATATTTTAACGCGCGCGTGTGCGTCAAAGCAAATTTCATACGTGCGTCCGTTAGTGCGTCGTGTTGATATGGTGAAAGATGCGAGACGTATTCAGTTATCATGTTTAGAAGCTGCAAAAGATATAATTGAATAAAAAATATCTAACCTCTTTTCACAAAGTGATAGTGACAATATGATTCATTCTTGATTCTCAAAACTTTATTGATCTACAAAGATTGAACAATGAATAAAGTTCTCAGAAGAAGGTACCAACTTTGATATCTATCAAGAATAAATCATATTGATAATCATTCATGAAGAGGTAAGCAAAATTCATTCCAATTTTATAAAAATGTCCAACATCATTCAAAGACGATTAAAGATATACTGTTATACATGTACCCCCTCCCCCACGCATTGTACAAGGAACATATCAAGGATAAGAGGGGCATAGTCCGAGAATATTTCTGATATCCATAAATAAGAGGGGGTCGAATAAATGGTCCAGCTGTAGAGGTAATCAAATCTTTCGGGGGATTTGGGGATCAAAATCTTAGGGGCACTAAAATAAATCGAGTTGTATACTTTCTTAGGTTAAATGATTTGACTAAAATTATGGTTTACTGTTCCGCCCCCTGCATGTTTATGTTTTTTTTGTATGTGTTTCCTTTTATTCTATTACCGTAAATCCACCCAACGTTAATTATTTCACTCAGTTAGTTATCCAGCGGGGACTCTGGCACAACGCCATGATCTGTCCCTGTAAAATTTAATTCATCGATGATCAACCTCAAACAAAATGAGGATAATGCTATAAATATTATAAGTTGATTAAAATTCAAGTATGCCGAATATCGAATGAAAGGGTGACTTGATCAATCATCGTTTCATCTCTCTCACTCACTCTGCCCCCCCCCCCCCGCTCTTCTCTCTCTCTCTCTCTCTCTCTCTTTCTCTCACCTCTCCGTCTCTTTCTCTCTCACCTCTCCGTCTCTCTCTCTCTCTCTCTCCGTCTCTCTCTCTCACTCTCTCTCTCTCTCTCTCTCTCTCTCTCTCTCTCTCTCTCTCTATCGAGTCATAATATATAAAAGTGGGCCACTTCTTGAAAAACTGGAATTATATACTGTACAATGTCACACGTAAAACTGTTCTCTATAATTATGTGGAAAGATATCTAATCTACAGACGTGAGTACAAAGGATATTACTCGAACGTTAGCTAAAATAAGAGACATCCTTTTTACGACCATCATTGCATGGAAATGATAGATGGCCGCAACAGAAAACTTCACTGAATGATGACGACTTGCATTAAATATCCATTTGATACAATACCAAGATGCCTCTTTTATAGCAGCTATCATCAGATCTCCGTTACATACAATATTTTGTTTCCTATAAGAGCCACCGGTAGACACGTGCCCATCACAAATCGTTTGGCAAAAAGGGAAGAGAAAGAGGAGTGAGGGAGAGAAACGTGAAATGGGAGGGAGTAACGTAAAAGAAGATGATAATTACGATCCCTTTTCAGTTTTCACATATTCGATGGCCCTTTTCTCTCACATTTCTTCTACCTTGAAATTAAGTCTGCCCCCTCCCCTCGCAACGCCAAACAGTATTTGACTACGGCTGCATAAGAAAACATTCAATAGAACCTGAAAAGCGGTCAAGGACAACAATCGAACTTGAATCTTGTCTGCATTGGAACGACAATGCTCTTCAAAAACCAAGATAATGAACAAATTAATCACAGAAAGAGAGAGAGTCGGAGAGTCGGCCTCGATCGAGCAACGTTCTCACGTTGAGCTTTTCGTGATTCCATTTTTTTCTCGTCATGAAAATCATCTCGACCGCGTCATTTCCATATACGGTGTAAGAAATAATATTGGCCTGACAGTCACAATGTAAGAACGCATATAATAATTTGTGGCACGCGATTACATTACATTAATAAGTAGCAAGGCCGAAATGACGCGTGCACAAGATGCAGGGGGCTTTTAGAGCTCTTTGTCTATGAGTTCGTCTGCTCCGTCTGGGTACAACAATGGACATAAGAAACAATGAAACCCAGTCCACCAACACGAAAACCCTAAGTGGTTGCGATTAATGTTCTCTGCAATTATCTTCTTGGTGGGGGTTGCACCGATTGGGCTGGTGATAAAGAAATTAAAAAAAATTAAAAAAGTGTATAGAATGTTTTTGTCGGACGCCGAAACCTTGAACTGATAATTCTACTAAAAGACCTATTTGTCAAATAGGATATGTGCAAAAACTCTTTCCTCAACTCCTAAAATATTACTGTGAAGGATGCAAAACAGGAGGGAAAGAGTTGGAACTTGTAAAGTTCAGCATTTGCAAAGATCGCCATTAGAAATAAGCTCCATTAAAATCCGCAGTATTCACAATCAAATAAGAAGAAAAGGAAAAGGTATAGAATGAGAAGACAAAAGGGGACAAAAGATTGCGGGGAATAACAGAAATCGTATGAAGAGGCCTAAAAATGATACAATTTAGCAACTCAAACTTTACATGTATCATAGTAAACTAGTTTCTGGCAATTAAAAACAAAATATCCATATATTATAGACATTTCAGTCGCATTATTGACATACAATTTCTAAGAGATCTTACTTAATTTATGTCCCTAAGTTAAAAATTGACACTGTCAACGAGAGATGGCGCTATTAATCTAGGAATAGATTGATTGATAACTTGAGATCAGGAAATTAATTTCTCTTTGTCAAATACGAGTCCCTTACATTTTTGAACTACTTTTTAACTTTAGAATCAGCTTGTATGGTATTTCAACAAGAAAAATATGAAAATCGGTCCTATTTTTTTCAGGTGAGTAATGATCCTTTTTTTTAGATCAAAATCAAATTTATGATTTTGTTTAGTTTTCTATCCAATATTTGATTTTACAAAATTAATTCAGATCGTCAAGGTGAATGCAAATGAACGAGTCATTGTCATGTCACATTATCTTCACCAAGATCAACATCTTATTTTCAAATGTAATCTTTCGTTATCATCGTCATCATCATCATCACCATCATCATGATCAATCATCATTTATATAATAATAATAATAATCATCATTATTGTAAATGTCATAATCACCATCATAATCATCTTAATCATCACCATTATCAACATTATCAGCATCACTATCATCACCACCATCATCAGCACCACCACCATCATTATCACCATCATCATCATCACCATCAATATCATCATATTCATCATCATCATCATTACTATCATCAGCACCACCATCATCAGCACCACCCCCATCATCAGCACCACCACCATCAGCACCACCACCATCAGCATCACCATCATCATCATCAGCAGCATCACCATCATCATCACCATCAACATCATCATATTCATCATCATCATCATTACTATCATCATCACCATAACCATCACCATCACCACCCCCACCACCACCATCACAACCATCGTAATCATCATCATCATCACACTCACAAACCATGAACAATAAAGGCATCATGAAATAAGATGAAATAAGACAAAATGCGACAACATTGTTTTAACCTGTGTGGAAACCATGTATTCAATGATCTCTTTCACTTGAAATAATTTACAAAGTATCTTTACCGTTTATCTCACATTGTCTTTCAAGTATTCACAACTTGAGGGGAAAGGCACTACCCTACATAAAATAATTTCATCCACTTAGTACTCTTTAAAAAAAAGAAATCCTCCATTATGTACAAGGAAATTAAATATTACGGCCATAAAGAAAGTACTTTCTCTGACACGTCTGTATACAAGGCACCGATTGCAAACATCTAAAAGCCACTGCACTCAATTCTGGCAAGATAAACAAAACAAGTATTCACAAGAAGCAATTAGGTGCTAAAAGCAGATTCTAAAACGCATTTAAGTAGTACATAGCAAATTTGCAATTGCAATAGACAGGGCAGTTTGTAGATTGAAAATAAATGCATTAAAAAATAAAAATAAACGCTATTGTCAGAGTAACAATTTTTCAACATAACTTCAAAGACACAAATTTGGTGGCACTTTTTAAAGAAAGGTATATACCAATCTTTTTTCAAAAAGAAAGAAAGCAAATTTCATAAAAATCCACATAGAATTTAATACTTCAATGCTTTTACCTCTTACACAAATGGATGTATTTCCTTATTCAATTAAACCTCATATTCTTTTATTCTTTTTATATACAAATGGAAAGAATTAGACTTGTATATTCACTACCTGGAGACATATTTCTTGTATTAATCAAATACCGTACGTGTTCCCAAATCCAATTATACTGTGTTGGGAAATGAGTGAACAAAATACCATCTGAGAACAACAGGGTATAAGTGTCTTTATGGTTTTCACAATAAAATCTTTTTAAAAGAGTAAGCTATGTAAAGCTATACAGAGACATTGTACAATCTCCCAGATTTATACAGCAGTGAAAAGTGCTCAGTATAAATCCCAATAATATACTAGTCTGCCTTAAGTATATATCCTCTACCACCCCCTACCTGATTTACAATTTAAAAAGTACAACATGATAATTTGTCAATTAAAATTGTAATATTAAATTGCATACCAAGTACTTATTTTGGAGAATACACAAAAATGCAATAAGCCTTTTCCATCTCCAGGGACAATTGTAATAGAAGCACAATTATCAGAAGAATATTTAATTATTAAGTTTAGAAGAAGAAAAATATGTGGATATGCTCCCTTTGCAAAGTCTATCTGAATGTTCATTGATCTTGTCTCACATTCTTCAGACACCTAAAAAAACAAATACAAATACAAATTTTAAAATTGAATAAAAGTTGGATCTAAGACTCTGGCAAGATTCATCAACAACACTGCTTCGATTAAAAAGACACACGATTTAACATATAACATAATCTAGCAATAGAGTACCTTGCATGGACTTCTAGTATACTGTGAAGACTTGATAGTAAGTAATCAAAACGAGGAATGTGCAAGTCTCTAATTAGCTATATTAAGCTAGCTAAAGACAAGGGGGAAAACAGTACCCAAAGCCAATGAAGAATGCACAAAACAGAACTCACTAGTTTAATATTGAGTATATCAATTTTCTCTTTAAAATAAAGTAACTCATCCATAACTTTATCAAGTTATTAAAACAATGAAGTCTAAATATGTTATTCCAAAGTGGGGGGAATAAAATTATGATTCTTATGGTAAAAATGTGGACATAGTTGATAGTACTCAAATTTCATTACCACTAAATGCAAACATGTTTTTGTGCGCACAATTTTGTTCATGACATTTAGGTATCATATCTTGATTAATTCAGAATTCAAATATATGTTTTGAAAGGAAAAAAATATGTGAAGAGCATAAAAGATCACATATGCTTGCCGTAAGCATGCAATGGACATAACAATGAAACTCTGTCCAACATAGACTATAGAGCCGTCATTTTGTATTGACTTATCCCTAATAAATCGAAAGCAGGGAACAACAAAATATATCCCCTCATCATTTATACTCATTTATATCTTATATCTAAGGTCATAGAAGCTTACAATAAAACATGCCTATATTAAAATACAATGATGAAAATTGGACCTACAAGATAAATGATTGCACACTCACTTTTACACACATAAGCTAAGTATCTACTAACATATAATAAATATTTCTCTAGCAAAAATAGCTCTTGGGATTATATCTTCTTACACAAATATCTATACATGGTACCGGGATGTGAAGAGGCTACTAGATTGAAGATCTTAAGATTGTACTGGTAAAATGTGAGTCTAGAGGGTTTGCCACAAAAAGATACAAGAGAAGAAGAAAAATGCCAATTTTAACTTGTACATTTATCTTTTAAAACAGTACTTGCCACATTCACACATAAAGTACTTTCATTTTACCATCATAAATTGTAATCAAGTCAAAGTTTGACGGATGCATGGAAAAATAGAAACGTGCCAGAACCAGCGACAATCTGGGTGAAGCTTAAATAAGCAAGCATCATTGGCTTGTGAAAACATATATTGAGGATTCACTTCATAAATTCAACCTCCACACTACTTAAACATATCCATGATTTGCAATAATACAGAGCCTGGCGCACACTACACGATCCAATTACCCTCTGATTGTAAGCCTAAGCGGATCGTAGTCACAGGATATCGCACACTATATGACTCCACTAAAATCTTCTCTAGCCAGTTATGGGTGATTAAGGCATCTCAAACATCAAATTGACAAGATTTGTTTTTTTTTTTCCTGTAAATGAGTTTTTTTCTGGTTTTGTTGATCATCTCATTTAAAAAATCAGCGAGGACTTCATCATTTTGCATGATCCTGACTGGCCAAGAGATGAAAATGGCATGACACAGACGTAGAAAATTCAACATGTTAAATATCTCCAAGTTGGTCTACGATTGTCGTGCCACTCGGGCCAGATCGCAGTTGCAGGATAAAGCACACTACAAATCCAAACGGAAAACAGTCTGATCATGCAGTGTGCGCTGGGCCTTAGAGCTACCCTTTGTCATAATGGAGATTGGACTCCAATTAAAATGATTACATTCATAACATTAGGATGGACGCAACAGTATGATATATAAAAATGACTAATACTCCCCCTTTAAACTCTCTTAAGGTTTGTTCAGATATGCAACGGTAAACAAAAGCATTTTTTAAAATGATGATGTAAAATGTAATACACATCACATTTCTGTATCATAAAACAGAGAGCTAAGCGAATACGCATCTAGGACCTTTGTTGTGCGCAGTTGTCATTCATTCACATATAAAAAATGTGGCGTTTTGTAATGGTTTACCACGTCAAATCTGAACGAGCCCTATATCTATGTACCTGAACGTGCAGAAGATAGTGAAATATTCACATATATATTCACAGGCTGTGTACAAGGCAGCATATGAAACAACCACAACCCGATTGTCTCTTTAAAAATCAATATAAAAAACTCTCTATCTTATTTACATACTGTACAAATTGAATACACGACACCATACTGACAAGGCAATTAAGATTTCAATTCACTCAACTGATTTCATAATCATCATCATTTCAAAATCATAATTTTCATTTTTTGTTTTTTGTTTTACATAAAAATCTTACACGCTCTAAAAATGTAGATTTCTAAATTTAACATTTATCTATTTCAAACTTAAGACCACTTTTTTTCCTATTTAAAAAAAGTGATCACTAAAATAAGAATTGCAGTTTTCTCTATGCAACATCCATTTACAGAATGGATAAAAAATTCCTCCCTAATTGTAACATCTTTACAGCATCAGGCTACAAGATCCAAGGGTACCAAAATCTTAGGCTTTGGCCTTTAAAACAAATGTCTAGTAGAAATCAGTCTCTTTGGGGTCAATAGCAATGGAATTGTGCAAAGGTTTATTGTAGACAAAAAAAGACATTTTTGCAAAGCGTTTATTTGCAATATCAAAGCGTGTATTAAGTACTGCTCCAACTAACTTCCTGTTCACATCTTTGACTCCCTACTCATCGAGAGAGGCAGTCTCAAACATGCAAAAAGTACACAAGGTTCAACACCTCTGTTGGTTCCGCTGCATATAACTCTCTACCGAAGTTCCTACTTCAATGAGTTTGACGTAATAACAATATCATTGGTTTGTAAAGCACTTAATACCCCTGATATCTCTATTACAGATATATTATTACCCTGATCTTAGGATTCAGGCTTGCTAGACCACAATATATCAACATTCTCCACTCCTTAGGGTTCCGGCCAGGCACTGTTTAACGGACGCTCAAAACGCTGAAGAAACTTCAAATAACTTTTGCATCTTACTGGGTACCCTAATTACACCTGGGTGGAAAGTGGCAAATGTGAATAATGTCTTGCTAAAGAACGCTAGTGCCAGGCTGGGACTTGAACCCTGAACCCTCGGATCAAGAGTCAAGTGAATGAACCACTACACCACATCACCTAATACGAGTCAACTCTGCCAGTGACTCATCTCATTCTAATTCCTTTTTTAAAACTTAAAACATGTTACAGTGAAAAAGCACCCTCTTTAAAAATCTGAATGAAAAATGAATGATGTACATAGTGCTTTTTCCAGAAAGAAATATTAAAAGGCAGAAAACATGTTTCCATGTTTGGTTTAAAAGGAAAGAGTGATGGCAGAGCAGCAAGTTTGAAAGTTAAAAACCATTTCTATCGATAGACGGTATGGCATTGTAAACCAAACACCAATTTCTTTTCTCTCGCATAGCGAAGAGATCTTACAGCTTTTACAAGAGGGTTACACTAATCAATATAATGATGATTATTGTGCAATGTTCAAACTCAGATTAGGACTTTGTTGTGACCACTCTTCGTCTTCATTACAACTATATCATTATCACATCGCATTGATCATATTAACAATATACTCTGGCATTGCACATTGCCTATACGTAAGGAGCAGGGGCTAGGACCCACATGAGGTTTGAGACTCTGTTTAAAGCCTTATAAAAGTGCCAATATGAAATATGATCTGGACTTCAGCTCCAAAGGCTTACATGTACATTTTGAAATGCTGCACATCAGCAATTGTCGAGGAAGAGGAAGAGCAAACACAAGTTTTTTTAAAAGATGCTCACATATTTGGTGCAGCGGCAATGACTACAATGACGTCTTCGTCCAAAGAGTAGGGTAGTACCACAACTGTAAGACAAGGCATTATTGTATATAGTACAATGTATTTTTCTTTGCTCATAACGTCACACACAGCAACATAGATAGCATGAAACATGGCTCTAAGCTCTTTCATGGAAGTGCATGCATCAACGGCAATGTGCTCCTGACTTGAAGATGTGATGAAAGGGTGCCCTCTGGAGGTCCGAGCAGGGGATTGAATCATTGCAATTCCATAATTAAGAGTTTAGTACAACATGGGGTACATGTATGCGCAGCTCCTGTTAAGAGACATGGATAGAGGCACCTTCACAAGGTCATGATATAGGGACCTTTGACACATACATGTAGTACATCAATCATCAGTTCAAGTTCACAATTGCGTTGAGAAAGCACCCCTTATGGTCCACGAGAAGGAAACCTGGTCACAGTTTATCTCCGATGCAAAAACAGTCAAACACCATGAGAAAACGTGGAAAAATACACCTTCATAGAATGATGATCGAGTCCTGAAACATCACAACTCCATAGTTCCCACTTCATAGTTCATAGTTCAAAGTTCAGAGTTCAAGGTTGGTGTCACGAGTAGGAGTTGAAGCTACAGACGGAGCTGACACTCTGAGTGCGTGGCTTGATTTCTAACAGGTTGGGATGGTTCTCAATGATCTTGGTCAGGATCTGGCCGATGTAACCCCTAAGGTCACGATTCATCTGCTCTTCGTCTTTCAGAGCACTCATGATCTGAAAAGTGAAAGTGGAAAGGTGGTTATAACAATAATGTCTCATACTTGGGGCGGTAAAGATTGGCAAAATTATGCAACAGATCAAAGAGCGATAGAGAAAGAAATATAGATAGAAAGGGAGGGGAAGAGAGGAAGAGAGAGAGAGAGAGAGAGAGACAGACAGAAATAGTGTATCAATCCAATGTTAATTATGCATTCAATATATTTGTTTAATTTCATATATTTTCTGTATATATACATTATGAAATATTATATCAAACCATATTATGTTCATGAAATATTTGATGAAAAAAAGAAAGATGCAGAAACTAACAAACAAATTAAATCAAACCAAATCAAACCAGATATGAGATCAAAACTGGCCATTCACTAAATTCGTGGGGATACAAAAATGACTTTATTTGTCAGAAATCTTGTGATAAAGTCCCTAGACCAAGACACCTCTACTTCTACAAACCTCATCCTTTGAAGACTTCTCTAGTTCAGCAGCGAATGATTCTGATTTGGAGGTGCCTCTATGAAGCAAACTCCTTCCAATCTGGATACCGTTGTTTAAGATCTGTGCACTCATCTCATCGTTGGAATCCTTTAACTGCTTGTTCTCCTGAAATTCACAGAAAATAAATAATCACTTTGTGGGTGATCTGTACGCAATTAAATGGGCTCACTCACTTTCTTTAATTAAATTACTGTCTACAGGAACTGGGTGGTCCCTCTTTTAAGTCTATGAGAATGAGAAAATTAAGTGGTCAACATGTCATTTGCACTGAAGATTATAGTTAGATGTAACTCTTTATGATATCACATTGTCAAATTGTCTTACTAACCATAAAAGAAATATCAATTCATTATGTTTATTCAGCTTGATATCAGTTACACATTATAATAGTACGATTGGTATGGTTTCCCCTCAAGGATCTATAGAATCTATAGAATGAAAACGTCTCTATAATAGACACTTTGATTTCTTCTCAAGACAAACAAAAACAAAACCTGCATCATAAAACCTGCAGAAATACAACTTGTCTATAATGGCCCATCTCTTTTCTCCAAATAGAAAATATTCATTGTTAAACTGGTATACAAACATCATCCATTTCATTCTCTTGTAGAAGATGCATTTAGCAATGCATATGTGAAACACCTGTCTATGAGTATGATGGCCACCAATATCCTCTGTCCTTGAATTAATTGGTTTGTTGGTTGATGGTTTGCTTTACCTGACTGGTAAGAGAGCATTTTTAAAGTCCTCTCTGAGCGACTAGGTAATAAGGATTAATGCCTTACCAAATGGCACTAGCGAATTGACTTGGCGTCGAACCCGGGACCTCCCATTAATAAGACCACTGCTCTACCACTGAGCCATCGTGCCTCCCAGTGCAATCTTCATCTCCAAAACCTTACCTTTCTCAGTTGATGGACCTCCATCTGGAGCTCGCTAAACCTGCTGGGAAGGTCTTGTATACTGGGGCTGCGCATCAGAGTAGCATGCCTGGCTATCTCAGACTGACCCTCACTCTTCAACTGTTCTAGCTCCTTGGCCATCTCATCCATTATCTAAAACATAAATAAAGAGACACGAATTAGGTCAATGTTTCATCAATAAAGTGCAAAGGGTAAAGTTATATGCTCATTCAGCTTTGACGTGATAAACCGCCCACCCCCCAAAATATAAGATACAGAAATGTGATGCGCATCATTAAAAAATCTGACAAAACTCCAGGTGAAATGAACCTTTTCATGCAAAAATTATGTTTGCGATTCCCTAAAACTTGGTACAGGAGGAACACTAAAAGGCTAAATATCTATGACTTGCACTAGAATATCGGATATTAAGTTACAAAACTGCAGCGTTTTTTTTTAATGACATTAAGTGTAATATGCATTTCTGCATCTTACAGCACAGAGCTCAGTCAATTATGCACAAGTCCTTTGTTGCGTACAGCTGCATTTTTTTTTTCTTGTTGGTTTACCGCGCCATATCTGAACAGGCCTTGAGATGTTTTTAGATGTAGATGTTATTCTTGCAGAGATGTCGTGGTTGAGTGGATATGTCACCGGACTGTGGATCACAAGGTCTGCGGTAAGTCCCGCCGCGGCACTAATGTCCTTTGGCAAGACATTGATCTACATGATCTACATTTGCCACTCTCCACCCAGGTGTTAAATGGGTACCTGGTAGGATGCGAAAGTTAATGTGGTTAGATGAGCAAGTGTGCGCTTGTAAAAATGAAGCATGGCTGGAATGCTCACCAGGGAATGGAGAATGTTCATAAATGGTGTGCGGGTAAGCCTGAATCCGATGACCGAGGTAATAATGTATATCTGTAAAGCGCTTTGAGAGGACTTGTGGTCCTGGAAAGCGCTATATAAGAATGAATTATTATTATTATTATTAATATTCCTGAAGGAAATGACTCACTGTTGCATTGGAATGAATTTCCTCTTCCAGCTCCTCTTTCTCTAATCCATGTTCCTCCTCTTTCCTCTGGTAGTCAGTTGACAGCGCTAACCAGTTGTTATCCACATCCTGCAGATCCTTTTCTAATTTATCCCGGTCCTGTCGAGAAAAAAGAAGACAAAAATTAATTCAATTTCCAAGAAATCACAGATCCAATCAAACTAAAAGGTTGTATGGAGTACTGATAGTAAATTCTATTTTTGATTTAATTCATTCAATTCGGTAGATGTATTGTGGAGTTATTGCCCATGAAGTCAATATATGTTTCTTAACTCTAAACAAGGTGGTTTATGTTGGTTCACTCTCAGCCTGAGTGAGTATAGATTCCACAGTAGGGTACTCTACACGGAAATAGTGCCCAGTTCATTAAGGATACTTATACTTCTGACTTAAGTAGACAATATACTTAAGTTCAAGCAAATCTCAAGTCACAGAATTTAATTATAACACTGAAGTATTATTATTATAGTATTACATTGAAGCACCTTGAGTGGTATCATATCAGAAAGTGTGAAGTAGAAATACTTATTACTATTATTGTTATTATTATAAGCAAATACTCAGACACAGATTTATATCAACATATGAAATATGCAAATATCCACAGCATTAATGACTTTTGAGAAACCCCAACTTGAACATATTTCATTACCTCAAATAAAAACAATAAAAAGTATGAGCAACAACAAAAAAGTATCACCTCTTTAAAAAAATGTTGATTATGTTTTTGTTTTTTAAGTATAATTAATTTTGTAATATAAGTGTAATTCATGTGTTTTTCTTTGTAATCAATAGAATTATGTGTTTCTTATGTATGCATTATTAATAATTAATAAATGGATAAAAAAAAGTACTAAAAAAAATATGAGCAACCATTCTCACCTGCTGTAACGTTTCGATTTGACTTTTAAGATTAGGCACTTCTTCTGAGAAAGCTTCATTTTCTTGTAATAGTACTGTTACTCTGTAAATGGAGAGAGACGGAAAACACATAAATTTTGTTATTCTATTAATTTTCTGAAGGTGATATAATGGTTTAATGGATATGGCACGATGCCCTGGTGTGGCTGTCAGACCTTGATTTGTCATTTTAGATACAGAACATTATACAAAAAGAGGAAAACGGGTGATTTGGGTGACTTCTATGCACTGGTAAAGTGGATAGCAGTAATAGTAATAGTAATACAGTCAAGAAAGCTTCACAACAATTCTATGCCACAAAATCATATATCATGTAATAGTGATTCAAATTTGAAAGAATAGATATTTTCTAAGTCAATTATTAATGAATTAAATTCTAAACTTTAAGAGTAGACAGATGAGCACCCCCCCCAAAAAAATTAATTTGTAACCATACACTTACTTGTTTTGCAATGCTTCTATCTCCTCATGTAGATGTTTGTGTTGCTTTGCCTAAGTTAGTTAAAAGAGAGGGAGAAAAAATAGAATTAAAAAAAGGAGAGGTGTAAGAAAATTCAAATTCTAAATTGGCAATTAAAACTTGGTGATTTATATCTTAGATTCAAACTGTGCAATCAAGACTTTTAATTAAAAAAGATTACGATATATTTCTGTAGGTGAGATAAAAACCTATCAATCCGACCAAAATTATAATTTTGGATTCATGATTAATGGGCAACTTGGGAAGTTTCACTAGCCTTGGGTAATAGGCTACATCAGGGACCCGTTTCACAAAGCCTTTTTTCAATGACAAATAATAAAAAAATCAGTGACAAATCTGCTGATAACCAATCAGAACCGGGATTTCACTAGCTTTATTATAACAAAAACTGTCATTTGTCACTAATGACAAGTGAAATGGAGCCCGGAAGATTAGAGGGAACTGTTTATCGTTGATACACTTACCAATTTCTCCTGAGACCTTTTATCTTCTTTCTCGAGATACTCTGTTTGTCTTCTCTCCATCTCTCGCAGCTGGTCTTCAAGGTGAACATTTCTAAGGATGAGAAAGGAGATTTTGTTTAGATTCATAACAGAAATAAGGAATAGTATTTAAATTGTGGCCAAAGGAAAGAAGAGGATGGTACTGAAATTATGAACACAAAAAGGATGGAGGTATGAAGACAGAGAATATATGAAAGATGGATGATGTAGATTAAAAGTGACCCCAAAATGTAAATAAAGAAAATTAGAACCCAGGACACTGTCTTATTAATACAGATGAATGGCAAGTCCTCCATTCAATCACAAACTTTTATTTCTTCAGTACAGAGTAACGATGGATATCAAGTTGCACTGAGAAAACATTTTTCAAACATGTGACAGTGACTTATATTATTCCTGAATTGAGCAGCAAATACTGTGAATGCTGTTATTTTTGCTCGATTAATTTTTCGCGCTGAGCAACCCCCCCCCCCCCAAATTTTTGCGGGATCTTAAATTCGCGTTGCACCCAATTCAGCCCGTTCAAAACATGCATAAGGAGCCATGCTTATATTTTCACGAGTTCTAAAATTCGCACTTGCCGATTTACTCAGCTCTAACAATGAAAAGATAAGTCTCTTACTGTTTATGAAGTTGTTGATTCTCATTTCTCAACTGATCTTTCGTGTCTTCTATCGTATACTTATCAACCTCTAGATGGCTGATCTGTGATTCTAAATCACGAACCTTGTGGAAGGAATAAGAAGATCAAAATAATAAGATATCGATACAATCAAATTCAGAATAAAGAATATACGATGTGTTAATAACAAAGCCAAGATTTAATGAAATACATATTGAAGTATTTTATGAAAGATTTGCATCAAGATGGTTGTAATAATGATTTTTAAAGTTCTTTTATTACATCCAAAGGGAATATTTACCTGTTAACAGTTTCAATGTCTAGAGTTCAGACATCTTCCTCAGACACAAATTCCTTTTGGATGTGATAAACAATTTTTAAAATATAAATTGAAGTATATTTCTTAAACCAACACTCCAATTACAGAATACTTATAACTAAGTCTAAACAACAAAAATGTTGATTCAAAGTCAAGAAATGAGTCATGAAAAATAGTTTAAAAGTTAATATTCATAGAATAGAAAGGCTAAAATATAAGATTCAAAGACTAAATGTGAACTGGAGGCTCAATCGGTCGAGAATTATGTTTTTATAAAACCCACAGTAGTCATGGTATATATTTAATGAATTTCAACAACATTTGGATGCATTAAAACAGACCAAACCAATAGTTTTAAGATGAGAAGCACATGGAAATGAACCATTGTTTAAATAAAACTTTAAAAAACAATTTTTTAAATATTTTTTACAAGCCTATTACAGATGCAAAAACTTCAGCATCATGCCCTGAAATTTGATCATACAGCCGAACTATACCTGCACCTTCATGACTTGCTATTAAAGGTGTGCTTGCTTTAAAAAATATTAAACATTTCAAATCCAAACTATTTAAAGGAATGCTTACCTTGTCGTTAAGCTCTAACACATCACCATCTGAGGCAGCATACTCCCCATAAACCTCATCTACGGCTCCTCTTTGAAGATTGTTTGATGACGAAGACCTGTACAACTGACTGTTAAACACAAATTTTTAAAAAAGAAAAGAAAAGTGAAAATCAGTCTGGACTTTCCTTTTGATTAATTTCAGTACGGTATGTCAAAGCATCTACATGGATCATATAGATTTTGTGTTATTGATTATTTCTTCCTAGCTCTACATGTATGTTTCAGTATTTCTTCACTTGGTTTTACTGCTACAGTCTAACATGCTTTAGGGACCACCTGTCTACAGAGTTCATATCTTTTGTTTCCCTTGAAAATGGTTTCCCATTGAAACATGTACTACAGGAACCTGTACATACAGACCACCTGCCTATAATATAAAAGACTACTTTTCTTGTCTCCCTTGGGTGGTCTTTATAGACAGGTTTCACTGTATTACTTCATACTGTTTGCTGAGAGCCAGAAGGGCGTCGGTTCCATGAAAAAGAGTTTTACATCCCTCTAGCTCTCAGCTAATAAATGGTACATAAACATTGCTAAACATTGCATAAACATTGCCTTAAACATTGCTTTTCAAGAATAGGTGACAGGTGCAGTACAAATTATATATTTCATCATTATAAAGTCTTTTTTAAGTAGCTATTATGGCTGACTGTAATACATACATGTCGTTTAACTTACTAATGCCAATTTTAAATTGACTTGCCCACCTCTTAAACAAAGAAGGGTTAATGGCTACATTCAAGTACGATCAAACTATAAGATTGAGAGAAAACAACGGTTACACTCTTCAAATCGCCCCTCAATATGAAAACTGGTTCAAGATGATAAAGAGACGATTTTTCGATTTTACTAAAAAAGTTGAGAATTATTTTAGACCATTAGAATTATACAAACCTTGCAATGTCGCTGGACGTCAATCTTTTTCCAGGGCTGAAAAATGTCAAACAGAGAAAGAAAAAAATCAGTGAAAACCATGCATATAAAGTCAAATGAAACAAATCTTCTATCACTTTTCACTTTTTCTTTTATTGCAAATAAAATATGAAACTACTTTTAATTGCACAAATCTGAGTTAACAAAATTTCTCCAAAAGACCCTAATCATTTTTTGAAATGCAGTAATTTGGCATTTTATGAACTTAAATTAATTGTTTTGATAGAGATTCAGAGATTTTCCCGTTATGAAGCTTTGAAAATGTATATTAAATTTAAGAATATCTTATACTGTAAATCCATTGAAAAATGAAAATGATGAAGATGACGGTTTAGTAGTGCTCATAATACCACAAATTAATAAAGGCATTTAAAAAAAAAAAACTTAATACAAAGAAATTATGATTTCACCATTAAGATGGGTTTAAGCAATAAATTAATCACCTTTGTTTTAATGAAAGAAAAATAACAACATATTTAGAAAAATGCAAATCATATCAAAGCAAATTAGTGCATAAATAGGTAACTCAATACTTGTGATAAATCAAAGAATTAATATAAACACATATATATTACACAAAATACAGATGATAAATAAGGGAACAGTGCACAAATAATATACATGTTTCAAACAAAGATGATAAAAAAACAAAATCAACGATGACTAGATATATAATTGGACAGTTGCTCTGACTATTATTTCATGCATACTTGAATTAAGCATGGTCTAATCTAAAAAGATGAATGAGAAGGAAAGCTCAAGATTGAAGAAACAATGAATTTCTATAGCTCAAACCACAGAAATAAACACATAGGTAGTCTGCTGAGAACTACATGTACAAGGGTGTTATAAATTATAACCCATACACTTTAACCACTAGAGTTGATAGGGACCGTTCTGGCTCACAGCTTCTTTTCTTTTTAACAATTCACCTGGAAGAAAAAAAACCTGCCTAATCTAGCAAAAGACAAGACTCACTTCCACATTCAGTCAAGTGAAATACACCTTCTTTCTTAGAACTAGTTAATCCAGATCTATTTCACACTTGATCGGTATAGTCTACTTTAACTTTACCTAAATGACAGAATTCTATGAATGCCAAGACTCAGTTCCACATTCAGTCAAGTGAAAAACCTCTTTTCTTGAACTTAGTAATCCAGATCTATTTCACACTTGATCGATATACTGGTAGTCCACTTTCACTTTATCCTAATAGAATTCTATGAACGCCAACAGAATATCATAACCTACAATAGGTAACCTAGCTCTACCGGCTTTAGTCGATTAATAGAACCAACAGTGGTTTGCCATTTCAAATTTATCACACTTACAAGTTCAATATATTCCAAAGAATGTGGCAGTCATGGGTTTTGATTAAGTTGATTCTTATCAAATAAAGACTTAAAATTTTTCAAGTATTATTCATCAAGCATATTTTTGTTAAAGATAAAAATTGCACTGATGTCTTTTGGCAAGGCATTAATCTATATTTGCCGCACTTCACCCAGGAGAGACCCAGGAGAGAAATAGAAAGCATTTGCGACAGTAAATGCCACATGCCCCCACGATGACCATATGGTAGGAATACTCCCCAGGAAGTGAAGATGGTGCACAGTGTGCATGAGTGAACCTGTTGACGAGAGTTTTAATAATAACAGAAGAGCGCTCTTAGACGATTTTTCGGATCAAGCACTAAATAAATCCAGATGTATTATTATGATCACACAAAACTACCACTTATATGATCATCCCATCTTTATCGCTAGTAAATTTCATACATGTATGCCACTAGGAATCTACCAATCTTCATTTCTTCTCACATACATTTAAATATTCAAACTGATGGACACGCACCTTTAAAATCTCATCTAGAAAAATCCTTGCCTTTCTACTGTTATCTTCTTTCATAGTGGCCATGGCAGGATAATTAAATTTCTTGGAAAGCTACTCTCCAAGAATATTATCTCCATCATGATACAGATGCCAACACCAATTATTCAATGTATGACGTACAACATGCCTGTATAACACCTTATATTAATACTGTAATAATAAAATCTGTGGGGCATGATTTCATTGGCACTTTAACAGTTAACCCCTTGAAATTTCTGTCCAAAATTAAACTGGTCTGCAATAAATTTAAACTAAAATGAAATTGCATCTTTTCTTGAAATTGCAATGGAATCATAAAGTATAATGCTTGATCCTGTGGAACATTTTTGTTTCAAGACAAATATATCATTATAAAAAGATGCAATGTAAGTAAAATCTTGCCTCGTGATGTCTAAAGCGTGATGCAAGTTTGAGATTATGGTGGAATATAAGGCTAAATCAAACATGCTATGAATTTTGCCAGAAGTCGTCTACTCTACCCATACTTTAGATGGCTGCCATAAACCTGCCATACAGAGTGTCTCCTTTATGCATATTCCCTACTACAACAATATTTGCTGTCATTGTATGATAATGATCTTGCATCATTAAAGCATACACTTCAAATATGATCATACACATCTGATAAGGAGGAAGTGTAAATAATGCTAGTAAAATGAACCCGCTCAATGATCACGATTTATCATCTGTTCAGAGCCAGAAGGGCATTAACTCTGTGTTAATGTCTATGCGTTAACGCCCTTCTGGCTCCAAATAGATGATATATTCACCCTACCATATTCAGTCAGAAAGCATATTTTGAAATTGATGTGTGCATGGTCAATATGATATGTCCGCTTTCGATATTGCTCTATGCTTCAAATGTCAATATGAGGATGTATTGTATGCCGAGAGCTAAAAGGGCGTTAACTCATATACTGTTATACAGAGTTAATACTGGCTCTCAAGAGACGTTAATCACTTTCAATATTACTCTATGTTTCAGGTGTATAAACATGACGATTTGTCTTCTCCCGAAAGCAAGAAGGGACTTAGGTCGACTTCTTTGCATTTATTTGATGCCCTTCTGGCAGCGGCACTCAGCAGAGATATGGGCGGGGGTGCATGAGTGCAATCACAATGCCAATATTGATACCCATTTTCTTGAAGGAGTGGGAAAAGGGAAATCTTGTATGTGACTGAGGCATAATAGTCTAGAGGCACAGAGTCGACAGCGACATTGAATACAAATAATTATGGGTTGAAACAAGAACTAGCTGAATTGCCTACTGCTATGCTACCATCATGTCATCCATTTTGAAGGCACTTCGATTAGGTGACATTTTATCCGTCTCCATTAAGACTATTCCTACATTTAAATGGTGATAAACATCAAAGAGAGTCTGTGAACACAACTAAAACCAGGATCTGTGTGTGAAACTAATGATCTCCATGTTAATTGTATTTGCTCAGTTCTTGTCATCAATGACAGACTTCAATTTCATAAGCTCCCAATCATTTAAGCTTTACATAAGAAACCAAATTTTGCTTCATCATTCTTCATGCTTCATCATTTTTCCACAAAAATAAGTTGCAGTTTTTTGTGTACCAAGAATGTTGTCTCAATAACATTGACAGTACAGATATTAACTTTACTGCAGTAAACTTTATGCTAAATGAATCAGAGTGCCTCAAACAAGCATATTCTACAGATTCGTTTATTTCCTTATGATAATTTTTGAGCATGCAAGAGAAATGATTGATTTCAGATGTGGGCGTCGTGAAATTGCATGCAAACATACATTGTACAATGTGCTTCACTTCTGTAAGTAAACCATAGTCATACATCTGTAAATGTAGATAGGCATGATTGGTGTGGTGGACTATGTATAAAAACAACATTTGGCAGTACATCAATATTGACTTAGTGATTTGCAAGCAATACTAATGTAATAAGGGAGTCATAACTCCTTTGGTATTTTCAATTTGTTCGTCTATATACTACAGAGACAACAAAGGAACCTTTTAATTTCACATTGAGGACTATAATTTTAGAAGTTCACACATGATTTCCTGGATTTGTTTAAGTTAAATGAAAGTCGATAAATGGTAATAGATTGCACACTTTTTCATACTGCAATTTACAAGACACAGCCAGTAGTCAAAAACAAATTCTATTTAATGGGAGCAACGCTGTGACAAACATTTATGAAGCGCCTACTTTGAAGGATATGACAGCTGAAGGAAGAGATAAAGGACAGATGAAAAATACCGGTAAAAATTATAGCTTGATTTGAGGGGGAGGGATGATTATTTCATCATACAGTTTAAACTACAGATGTTAACTGTCTGTACAATTAATGTTAACATTACATCTTCAGAATGTAATCTCTGTTTCATATCTAATTGCTTTACACAATTCCTGTTTTGCCCAAATTAAAAACCTCAATTTTCTTTAACTAAGCATTTTTCCAAAACCTATGTCCTGACAATTAATCAACACAGTTTAAACAATATGATTATTCCCCAAAAGAAAAAAATAATTTGGAAATTACTCTTTTGCAATTAATTTGTTTTCTTCCAAATACAGTGAATGGCAAAGGTGTGTACATGTTTATGTACATGATGTAATGTGTACGAGAAGCAGACAAACTTCATACCAATCACATTGAGGACAAAAGCGTTTTTTCATGTAAATTGTAAATTCATCGCAGACAGGCAGACATGAAGTGAGCACATTTTGTTTGTTTTTTCAATGTTTGGTGTGACTTTCTGGGTGGAAATTTTTCCATCGAAAAGTAAGTTTTCTTACCTCGGGTGGTTGCGAGGGGGCTTAACTACAGCACGCTTTCTAGTGCTAGAAAGAGGATTTCCAAGAAAGATTACATGGTATTATACTACTTTAATAAAGGATGCACTAATTAACCACAAACATGTATAGAATAAAAACTACTGAACTTTCAGAATGCTACTAAACAAAGGATCAAGGAAAAATTTAACTTCTAAATTTGCAACAAGAATTAGGAAATTTAAAGCCAATATCACATTGAGAGGGACAGAAAGAGAAAGAGAAAGAATTGACTGAATTAATACAAAACATATGCAAGGTATCTACTGGAAAGAAAGGTATTGTGTATTTTGAAAAGGTTGATTTATATTCATATTATTATTTTTACTAGGAAAAATAATGTTGAAGGCAAGGTATATGGGAACTGAGAAGGCAACATTAATTCTATAACAAAGTTGAGTAAGTGTTAAATCATTACCCCAAAATGTGGCCATTACAATGAATGCTTCATTGGGAGAAAATCATGGGAGAAAATCATGGGAGAAAATCATGGAAGATGAACAATTTGAAGTAATGACACAATAATATATTGATGTTCTTTTTTACAATTTGGTAAAAGTTCAATCAAACAAAACTTTGATACAAATTTGTTGTACAATGATGTTGAACAAAATAATCATTTTCTGAAGAACTGAAATCTTGAATTCTTGTTTGGAAACTCATTCTAGTTTAACTCGATGAAACAATATCGAGTATCTTGATCGATTAGTCTTCAACCAGGCTAAGCCTTTAAAAAAAAGAATGTGTATACATAATTCCAACATCCTAAAGGAAAGGCCATTGATAAACCGAAACCAAACTGGGACCAAAAATAAATCGATTCTGACCTATTTCCAAGTACCGACAGTAAACAACAACAACAATAAACATCATAACTCTGAGATAAAGAGGATGACATCTGTAATTTGTGTTGTTTACACAAAATCATGAATAAAACTAATAGAGGCTGAAGTTTATGGAGGATAATTCTGAATGCAATCGTACTGATGCAGGCTGGTACATGTGTTAGAGAATGGGTGCCCACTATCTTTTATACCATCCACCATTGACCAACCGTGTCTATTTGCATATTTGTCGCATTCCTGACTGAAATATTACACTGTTTGCTCCGTGAGATCCGTCATAACGAACCTTGAAATACTCAGCCCACACGATCCACGTCCTAGCAATTATGCTAATTGATATTGCCAATGCAAATAGTTGGAAATGGACTAAAATATGTTTGAGATATTTTTTGAGTGGGTGAATATACATGTATGTATGTATTCTTTCCTTGAATAGCAGAGTAGGTGTGACACAACTGTTGCATGTATTTTGGAGTTTATGCATGGATGCTATATGAATTTAAATTTCAATCAGACAAGTACAGTAATTACTTTTAAAACAAATGGGGGAATAAACAGAATATTATAATTAAAATACATGCATACTTGTCTCATCTGTTTATTTAATCGAACGATTGTAATTAAAAAAATATTTAAAAAAGAGGATGAAATTCATATCTTATAACCTTAAAATCACTGGTTAAAGGATTTATAAAACAAAGAAAGAACAAAAATGACACTATCACTTTGTACACAGTACTTTGGCAGACCAAAAAGAACAACACAATCATACTATAGACATTTGCATGTCAATCAATGCTACGTACATGTACAGTATATTGCATGTACCGTATATTGCATCGACACGTACTGGCCATATGACCAACTACATTATAATTGATCGCAAGATGCAGAGGAGGCGCTAATGGATATGAGCTGCATATATAGGGGTGCTAATTACTGCAATAAAGACATTTGGCATAATCAAGCACACAGGTAATAACTGTAGATCAGAATATATAACTTGCTCGATAAAGAATATGAAAAAAAGTCATTAAGTGCCGAACAGATAAGGGGCAGTAGGAATTTGCATCAAGAGTTTCCCACCAAACGCCTTTTTGCAAGACACACAACTAATTAGTATGCCTATGATAATATACAAGATAAGCTTTTATACGACACCATTTATTTGTGAACTATACATGTAGGTATATTAAGAATAGAAAATTAGGATGGATTATGAAACCAACGGTAGATAGAAATCATAAAACATACCATAAATATAGTATTAATGTGCATGAAAAAAAATCATACAGGCAATAATATAACCTCATAAGAATCATACACAGGTGAATAAAGATCAACCCAGCGTTATATGAGTGCAACTGAAGCAAAAGTTAATAGAATAAATATCAGAAAATGTTAAACCAAATCAAATCAGATAATGCAAGATGTCAGTGTTAATTCAATGAATAAAAGAAACTCAAAATTGATGCCATTCCTGACGAATAAGTGAACCTCCACTAAAATATGTGACTGCTTCTGTGTAAAACATGCTCTAATACAAACTGAATCCAAGATTATAGATTTCCATGAAACCTGCACTAGTGTGCTCCAAATTAATAAACCCTCATAAATCTTAATTAATGTATGTTAATACCAGAGAAACTGGACCCCACTGCTGTACAAATAGATGTGACTGTTTAAGAAACTGTATTAGTTTATCGATCTTCACTATCCCTTGTTCAAGCGTATGCTTCCGATTTATAACCCCTCACCAATCATAATACATGTATAATGTAAGGCCAGAATTTAATACCTGAGAAGCATGGACCCCATTACTGTACAAATAGAGCTGTATGACTGGTTAAGATACTGTATGTTTGGAGCTAAAAGGGAATTCACATACAGACTTGGCACCTTTCTGCCTCTGAATATATGATATAGGCTTGCAAGTTGCTTGAAATTGCATTTTTGCATAATCTTGTATATTTTTGCATGGTTTCAATTCAACGCTTCCATTTTCATCCTTTTTTAATTTTTTTTTTTACTGCATGCTCAAACTCAAGAAAGCAGATACATGTAGAATTCTTCATTTTTTTCCCATCAATAATATTGAGCACACAGATTCAATACAAGATGCACAATATGCTGTAAACATTCAAATGCATAAAACTCATTCTGAGGATATATTTACTAAACTAAAATTACATAGACAATCCCCTACTTTGAAAGAGGAAGCAAATGATGTCTGATATTTTGTAAAAATTTGTTTTGAAAACCCATGCTATCTGATAGGTACATACATGTACATGTATTATGAACTGGTTACAAGATACTATACAAGGACAATAACACTTGCAACTAATTTTCGCTGTTTTAGACATTCAATCTAAAATGCAATAATGTATAAATAATTTTGCAATGTTTCAGTTTGTTATTTTCAGCAAAATGATGAAATCACCAGAATTTGACACTTCCTTCCAGTTTCAAAGTTAGGCATAATCCATACAACAGAATACACCTGCAGAAAAGCTAGATAGAATATATGCGACTAAAACAGTGTTTTAAAATTTCCCATCAAAATAAACAATACGGTGTGGGTTAAACATTGCAAGCATAGTGATAGAGGGAAGGAGGGAGGAAGGTACCATTTATGATGATGATTATGATGGATGTGTGACCACACATCTTTCTTGGACATGTACGGCTTCCGACTTTCGTAGGGAGACAGGCTGTGCGGGGAGGGAAAGGAAGGAAGAAAATTGGAGGATCAGGGAGAGGAGAATAAAACAAGGGGTGAGAGTTTATAACGCTTGGTGTTAGTTGGGAAGAAATAGACATTCATTATACAGTCCACAAGCCAAGGATGTCCCTAGAATAGGCTGTAAAAAAGATACACTGAACACAAATCTGAAAATTAGCAAAATTTGTTTGAAATTGTTACATTTGAAAGGGTCAAGTTGTAAGAAAGGGATTAAAGAGAACAAAATTGTCATTATGTGACCTAGATATTACATTTACCGCGTTATAATACGATCGATCTAAGTTAAATCATACAAAGTATAGAATGCAAATATTGCTATAATTACATGTACAATGATTAAGGATAAAAACAAATGACTTTTTTCATCAAATGTGTAATTATCACAGATATCTACTGTCGATCCACTTTGTATTTCTAAAATAACATCTTTCCATGAATTTCCTGCTTTATTATCTAAAGCATCACCCCCAAAACCACACAAAAATCAGAAGAAAAGAATAAAATCACTTCAATTCTATTAATTTCTAGTTGTTTGCAGATAATAACTCGAGGCATACTCTTTCATCACAGACCCATGGTAATGAGATGTGTGCAATGACAGTATTTTCCAACAGCTATGGGCAAACACTGAGTACATATATGAAGAAGAAACAAATCTGAGAAACACCCTTCTGGCTCCAAACAGATACATTATCCAATCATGGACAATCTATACTTGTATCAATTTGCAAGTACTCATAAGATTCAACATGTGGTATACACCTGTAGCTCTATATAATTTTCCATAGTGTCTGTTTATGGACCTTCCATTGCAAAAGAGGTAGATGTGATTTAAAGTTGACATTTCATTCATTTCATCTGTTGACTTGAGAGCCATAAGGGATGTTGCATCCGCGATGAGTTATGCCCCTTTAGCTCTCAGCAGACAATCTTGACAGTACCTCTTACAAATCGGTTTTGTAACTGACCAGAACATGTGATATGTAAAAGAAGAGGAATAGTACAAGTATAGGAAAGCTTTAATGCCAAAACAGACATGTACCTATATTTATTTGTTCATTCATGTTTGTTTTCAATCATGGTATTGTGATAATTATGTTTATGATAAATGACATAATAATAACAGTATAGGGGAAGTATTACATGTATACAACTCCATTATCATTTTCTTGAATATTTCTTGCAATAAAAGCATTATTCTCCTATTTAACTCAATCTTGTCTGATACACGAATAAACTTTAAATGTATTCACTGCTATTAAAGCATATATGATTAGCAATGCAAAGTACATGTATAACCTCCATTCCGAACGACTCTTCAGACGAGCCAATGCAATACAGTCCTTCACCGACACTGAGAGGCGTGGGAACCTACAATGCCCCAAAACGTAAACCACCACGGTCACACAGCTATTGAAACTCAAGACTAGGTCGTCATGGCAACCAGCTGTGTGATGCTCTCCTGCTGATCACATGACTATGAACTCCAAAGCCCAGTGTCGGGGGATATAGTGTGTATATAAATAAGTGTGTGTGGCGCTTTGTGCTAGCTAGCGATCTAAGGCAAAGTAAAGGCATTCAAGTTAGGAAGCCGCAGGTTCAATCAGGCAAATGCAATTCTATTCATTTACCAAGTTCCTCTTGCCGCTTGCAATTTAAATCTAGAAAGTGAGCTTGCATTAGATGAAGATGAACCAGTAACAGTAATCTCAGGAGAACACATTATGGTATTCATGATATCTTTCTTTAACATATATGAATCTCAAAAGCATGCAGATCAAACGCAATTCATTTTTAGTTTGGGAGTAAAGATTGATTGTTTGACAATACAAATGAAAGCTGGCTATTCTGTTTCATTACAATTGATTACATGTACATGTACCTTCAGGTTATATCTGACTCATTCAAACATATCGCTGCTTGTAATATTTATCAATTACCACTTGTTTTAAAAGTATTAACGAATGTTAAACAATAGTTTGAACTGGAAGATATGTTGAAAACTGACAATTAATTTCCCTTTTTAAAAGAACACATGTCGTTAATATATTTCACCATCTTCCATTTTGTTTGTATCATGGTAGAATTATAAGTGATACAATTATGTATCAACTTACAGATAGTATCAAGTGAAGCAAAGTGCTCTGCCCATTGCCTACATCCTCATTAGATCCAAACACGATTTGTTTGACCTTGCAGTAAACCAAGCCATCTCATTAACCTAAAATGATAATGAGTTCATCTTCCCTGTGTAGAGACACTGTGACTTCAATATTGAACTTATGAAGAATTCATTTTGCAATGGTTTAGAGGCCCCACTTTGGTCATGTTCTAGATGTTATACTATTTTACACAATGAAAATTTTTGAGAAAATAATTAAAGAAAATTATCCTCTTTGGAATACCCCCCCCCCCCCCCAAAAAAAAAAAAAAAAAAAAAACTCAATACTTCACCAAGTGGAATATAAATATAATGGTGTATAAACTTATATAATTCATAAAAATGGATGATGACATTCTAGATGGCCTTTTAAAAACACAATAATTTGATTTCAAAATGTTGAATAGCAAGTAAAAACATGCACTGTGTACTTTTCATAATTGCAAGCATGTACAGTGAATTTTAGCTATCTCTTTGGCCAAGTCCAATGTATTTCATCCCATACGTTTACTGTACCTCACCCAAGGTGAAAGTGCTACAAGACAAAAGCTTATTTCAAGAAAAATAACAGCAAAAAGAACAATCTTTTTTTCTTCTTAAAATGTGGGACAAGAAAAGTCAAGAAGTAAAAGAGACCAATTACACAGGTCTTGCCCTTATCTACTTTTACACACCTATGGTTTCACTTGGTTTAATCTTTTTCACGGCTGCCTAGATACTCACTGACTCACCAGCCGATAGGGGTTAACGGCATTTGGTTTTCTACTCTATGTCCTAATCGGTCTTGAACTCTGGACCCCACCGAACGAACGAACGAACATCAGCTTTGACTGATGGGATAATCAATACATGTCCAGTTAGCTCTCTCCACTACTCACACGGGCGAGGAGTAGTGCTTATACAGCAGTACTGGTGTAATTTAATGTTCCTACGGTGTGGAGAGGATTCAGTTCGACAGGAATTTCATTCCCCATAACACCAGTATAAATTGGACAGCACTTTTTGATATCTCTTGAACTTCTGTGCTTATTCAGGGGCTCAAAAAGAAGCAAAATTTATTTCTATTTCATTTATTAATTTACTTATTTTTCAATTATGTATTTGTGTTTTTTTTTTTTTTTGGGGGGGGGGGGGTAGGCGAGGGAGGGGCTCTGAAGTTTTCAATGCTATCATTTACCGCTAATTAGATAAGAATGTGCGGGTTTGCATTTTATTCACATAAATATGAAATTCATATGAAAATTCCTATAAGATAAAAATAATTTAAAAATTCTACACATGGGGTAGTTTCGTTATAGAATATTGCACTTCTAATTTTATGGTTTCATTATCTAGTACGCAGGTGCATTTGGGAAAAACTCAAATATTAGGTGCTTTGTGTTTTAGGACCTCGAGCAACAAAAGCAGTATTAAAATCTGATGGGGGTTACACAGAATCTTGAATTCACATTGCCCTATATCTCCTACACTCTCGAAGTGTTGTTCTAATGGAACTATGAGAGATTCCTGCTTGTTTATAATCAAGACTGAGAACCCTTTACAACCTCTCTTCCTCTAGGGCACAAGAATAAGGTTGTTGATACCCATGAGACCATGTCCAAGAGCTGCAGGAGAGAGCTAAGGGAGAGCGACAATAGGAAGATCTCCTCTCCGCAAGAAACTTGATTATGTTTACGGATAACAGCTTTTGTTATTTTTCATCCTCCGGATCAGGATGACATTTTACTTGTTTTGCACAAAATCTCTCCTGTTTAGATAACTTAGTTGTATTTAACCCTTCTTTTCATCGAGGTTGGTGTATTTAATCTGATGATATTAATTCATTTTCCAACGTCAAGTTAACACTAAAAGAAAATATTAGTAATGACAGTCATGTATTGCATGGACACCCAAACTTTTGGAAGGATATTTATATTTTTCAACTTTCAATTTCAATTTATTTATCATTCAACATGTTAAAAACATTTAACAATCATTCATAAATGGGCAAAATAATAAATGAAAGGATACCTGCGACAACAAAAATGCATAAGCTTTTCTTGATGTACAAGAAACCAGCAATCAGTCTCCAAACTATTTTCCAATGGCATATCATTTCCTTTTGTAAAATTTGATGATCCAAGGAATCCTAAACATGCCATTTAGTGTGTCTTTACCCAATTATGGAATTTGCAATTATGAGGGATTTCTCGATGAAAATCTTTTTATTAACCATGACTACTCGCGATCAAAATAGACCAGATTCACATGATACTGATATCCCTAATTTCGATGACGTCACTTCCTTTCATCTCCACACTCACGCCTTGTAATTTTTTGTCTAAAGCTCCATTTCTCGGAAAAACTGAAAAAGCAATATCATGTATAATTCGAGAGAGATAACCAATGCATAAATTAATATAGAGCAGAGTGCCCCATTTTTATTTTTGTTTTATGTCCCTCCTGGCATGCTACATGTACAGGCACTTAAAGGCGTTCCTGTGTAATGTGCTTCGTGCAAGGACAATAATTGATGAAAACAAATTTCATTAGCTTGAAACGCCTCCAATGCGCCTTGGGGGCGGCACTTAGCTTTAGGGGTTTTAAAAAAGAAATTGCTTTTATAATATTCTCCTTCAGGGAATATAGCTCATATTACAGTCTTTCTCATTAGTTTTTTCATCCACAAAACAAAATGTATTTTTGAACAAAAATTATGAGAACTGCTCACAGGAGAATATATAATTTGTATAAAAAAATAAAACAATGCCCAATCCTAATTAAGTTTCCACAGAATGTTAATTCTAAAAAATTTAGTGGGGCAACTGCATTAAGAGAAGAAAAAAATTGTCATCTTTTATGAATATTTATGACGAATCAAAATTCTACTGAATTCAAATAAGAGCTTGTTTTTTTTTCAACCATGCAGATTGATTTCACATATACGATACACAGCATCTCAGGAATATTAGATCCAATATTGAATGATGTACTCCTTCCAATGACATTCAAATGAAGCCACAAATCACCAGCATTCAGATGATTTGTGGTAAAGTGATAGCAATGCTCTTTCAATCATTGCAGGTTAGGGGAGTTTGGTTTCCATTAAAACAAGATGAACGGGCCTCTATATGTGGGACTGCTTCATGACTTGGCATGATTGATGCAGTCCCATGCATAGAGAAAGGTTGCAATGAAATCAGAACCAGTGCCAGTGTTTTCTCTGTCAAGTCAGATCAATAGGCCTTGATTGGAAGAGTTGAATTGAATTGAGTTGAAATGGTATCTATTTTTTTAAATCCACAAAGAGAGAAAAGAAGCACAGAGAGAGGGAGGCAGAGGTGGAGAGAGAGGGAGACAGAGATGGAGGTGGAAAATTCTACACGTTCTACATGCTGAGAGATCATTCACCGGTGTTGCAAGCTCAGGTCTGATTCAGGTCGTTAGTGTTGAACAACTTCACAAGCTCATTAATTAAGCTAATTTAATAATCAATTATTTTTCTTAATTGCTCAGATTCCTCTTCGAGAATCCAGTAATTAGCATAATGTTCAAACATAGTGACACTGCCAAACCACCTCTTGAACAACTCCGACCAAACCAATTCTTGGCCATTCAGGGTAATGTAAAGTCTTGAGTTAGTCTTGAGTTGGCCTTGGGAGCAGAGAGAGAATGGGATACTCTGGAAACAAGAAGGTGGTAAAAACCTACAGGAACACCTTAAAGGGCCCTTTTACCAGTTTAAAAGTAGCCCTGCGAAGAAAAAAAATGCCAATTGATTTTCATTTTCTACAAGAAATACAAGTACATGTGAAAGAAATGTTCCCTTGAGGTTAAAGAATTTTTGGTCTGCTCACCCGTTGAGTATATTTGTAGGTGTCTGCCTGTCTGTGATGGCTGTCTCTCCGGAATCCGAGAGGCTACTGGCGTCCTGGACCTCCACCTCGATGCCTGCGTCGTTCTCACCAAAGTCCTCAAAGTTCTCCTCGGAACCGTTGATGACAGGAACAGAGAAGGTCATGCCAGGGTGGCTTTGGGAACTGGAGGCGTAAAAGAGAGATGGCCAATTAGTTAGGTCAATTAAAGTTGAGTATAAATTGAGCTTTCCTATCAAATCACCATACGATGCTATCAAATATAAAAAACACAGAGGCAATATCATAAACTACATGTGCATGTACAGTACATGTACTTAACCAAGTTAGATATTTTTATCCAAGTTTGAAAGTAGAAAAGGTATGGCTTTGGAAGTGACTACAAATCTATGATACTTGTTGTATCTCCCAGAAATCTGTTGTCAAGGTTTCAAGGCCTAAATTTCTTTCAAGTTCTTCTATCTGTTGCCTCATACATGTACATGTAGTATCACATATCCATGAAAAAACCTGATATTGGGAATATTTCAACCCCTGTTATTAGAAAGGGGAGGATCAGAGCATTGTGAGTGATAAAGTTTACATTTAATCACCAAAGCAAGATGGTTTACATGTATTGTAAGGAAGAAGACCCAACTTCTTTAGACAATCAAGACCAATATCTTTTTAATATAGCCTGCACAGGTAATGCTGTTGACAAAGAAAAGCATTATGCTACATGTATATCTTTAGAGTCAGATTGTCCACAAATTAAATCTACTATTGCATAATTCAGAGAAACTAATACTGTATGAAGTGAGAGTGTGATAGAAATTTTCAAATGTATACAGTGTTTTAAAATGAACAGTTGGTGATCAGCTCAATTCAGTTTAACTATTATTAAATGAATAGTTTGTTCTATATTGTTTTTCTTCAAAAAGCAAACAACCTAGAATTCAATTTTCCAATATTTTTCTCATGTGTCCATATCCACTCTAAACTGATACCACCACTATGTTTTAACACCATGCCAATTGCATAAACACGCTTATAAATACATGTACTTGTTTTATCCCCATCATTCATTCCCTGTGGCTGAAACAACAAAAAATTGATCAACAAATACATATTGAATACCGCAGACACATCTGGCGATGGGTCACAATGCACACTAATAATGGGCGAGGTCGTCCTTTGCCTCAAATATTCCCATTGACTCACACGTCCAGCGATTTACAAAATCAATATACAAACACCAAAATTGTATAAGCCTCTGTACTGTTTGCCTAAATGAGTAAAGTTCCTATTGATGTCTACACATAATGATAGAGCCCATTGAACTGTATTGTAGTTAATGTGGGAAATGGTCATTGTATAATATCAAGGCTGTTTGAAATATATACATGGAGGATATATAAGCTTGAAATCTATTACCGGTATACATTTATATACCGGTAGTCCGGTACACACATATTTGAGAGGGAATATGAAGGGGAAAAGAAATAATGCATATCATGACCCGAGTCACCTATCATAAATGCATGAGCTATGATCATGAGCTACACTTCTCATGAAATTTTGAAACAGCTACATGACTGTTTGCATCAGCTAAAATCAAATCTATCACTTTTTCATTGGGGACTTGAAAAATAATACACATGTACATGTAGTCCGCAACTGAATGTCTGCATGTACTGTATGCAAAAGGGGTGTCAACCATACATTTGAAATGAATCATCTTTTGTGTACATACATGTATGTTAACCATTATGAGAGGAAGTATAATGCACTGACTAGCATCAGTCCAAAATGTTTAAATACTGGTATATTTTTGTTTACCAAGATTTAGGGACCTAAATACTTCTGAATAAACATGAGTTGTGTCATGTACATGTACATGTAATACTGTACTTTAAAAAATGAGGACAAACATGGTCGTAGAAAGAAGACAAATGTTAATTATAAAAATAAAATAACAAATGTTCCCCAGAACATACTGCATGTCAATTTAATTCACAAATACAGACAATTTTACATAGAAAATTGTTTTCTTTTATCCACCTTTAATTTGAACTTTCTACCAGTGTAGATCACATACAGCAAATCAGGATTGTGAAGTGTTATTTTATCTGACGTCTGTCGCATTCCTCCCTATTGCGCCTCATTGTTTTTCTGCCGCTGCCCTTCCCAATCGATCAATAGGAGAGTATTATCCACACTTTCCACAGCAAGAAAAATAGAATAAAACTCGGTTCCAATGTTCCCCCCAACAAAACAGAGAAATCAATGGCTCGAATCCCGCAAGGTTGCTCCTTGGACATATGGCCCAGAAATGTCCAGACTCCAGAAAACAATGATGGGATTGGTTTCTATCGAACCCATAAGAGGTTACTGTATAGTTCTGTCGTCAGATCAGGATGTGTTCATCAATATAATTGACATTGTTTGCAAACTCAGAGGAATTGTTTTCCACTGAAATAGCCAGGAGATATTTTTTTGAAGGCTTCAATTTCATGCACTCGCTGAAGCTGTTTATCAAGTTCAGCTTCCTAAACACTTACACTACAATAATAAGCAGAAACAGTATACTGCGAGATGATTTTGTATGTCTTTTCTACATGTAAATATGCAGGACTTCCTCGAGTGTGATACATATTTCACTAGATGTACATGTATTGCATCTACATGTATTTGAGTAAATAATCATAAATATATCAGAATATTTTGCTTTAAAAAAATGAAAAAACATATACAAACCAATGACAACAAAGCTTCAAAGACAGAATACTACAAACATGTACATTATGTATATAATTCGGAGCAAGAAGGCTATTAGCTTGTATACTAGATGTAGAATACAGAGTTAACCCTAATAGGGCCGGGCTATTTGAAGTCTTAGTAGGGCCGGGGGGGGGGGGGGCCATTATGGCCCCCCTTAAGATCTCGGCCGCAAAGCGGCCGATCGCCGCGAAAATTTGCACACATGTCAAGTGAAGTGTAAAGAATAATATGATAATTTCAATTTTTTGAAAAAATCACTCATTTGCATATTTATGGTAATTTATGCAAATAAAGTCATAAAAATCACATTTTTACCCATAAATCATATATTATTCATATTTAAGCATTCTTTTTCACTAGATATATTCATTAGACCATTCTGAATAATAATACGACAAAAATTTTGGAAGAGCCAGCTTATTTCTTATGTTATCCCTTGTTTTGATAATTTCTTATGTATTTCATTGTTTTTTTAACTTATGTATTTCATTGTTTTTGTTGTTTTATTTCATCTTTTACTACAATTCAACTATTTTGACTCCCAAAACAACCACCTAAACTTTAAACAAGACCCAATAACCCATGTTTGATCTATTTTTAGGAAAAATGACTTTGCCATACGTTTTGTACACAAATCACGAAAATGAGCGATTTTCAGGCTGACATGCAAAGACAAAAGGTCACGTGACCTTGTAACCGTAGGTCCGATTTTCAAAAAAATTATTTTAAAAGTTGCGCAAGACTCGAAAGAAAAAAGTCAGCGAGCGGCGGGGCGCCATCCATATGCGTTCCCGAGCAATCAGAAAAATTGTGGAGGGGGGGGGGGCCATAATGGCCCCCCCCCCCCCCCCGGCCTTATTAGGGTTAAGTCAGTTAACACTGTTCTGGCTCTCAATAGATAAAAATAAGGATGGGGAGGAGGAGGAAGCTATCACATAATTGAAAAGGCTTGCAAAATGTTAATCTTTCATGAGTCTCTAGTTAATCAACAGAGCCTTATGAACTCAGATCATACCAAGTGATATACTGTATGTGGGGTTATGATATATATGCAATCAATCTTTAGAATTCTGTTTAAATATGCATGATTTTTATCATTCTGCCATGCTTTTAACATTGATATTAACCATATTATTAATAATAATTAATATTAATCAACCATAAACAAAATGGCCGTACTACATGGACATGTACAGTAGCTGTACATGGATGTGCAACATGAACCATACCAGTCTAACCTTTTGCCTTCAGCAATGTGAATACTCCTACATGTACCAGCATGAGCAGCTCCTCAAATTATTGATTTCACATTCAATCAGACTCTTCTTCCTTATTCTAGCATTTAATCCCAAACATATTGATTTTAATGATTGTGATTTCCAAGAAAACGTTGCTACTCCATCAAGTCAAGACTACACGTACCACTTATTATGGGAGTCTGCCATTCAAGTCAGATAATGCCGAGTTGAAATCTAGTCACACGCACAAATTGATTGGATTATAAACAATTGACGAGCTCATCAAATATTGATCCCAGAAAAGGCAACAGCTCGTTTTTAAAGGGAGGGATGTACTGTAAAAATATGCTTGAGGTTGCAAGTTTTTCACATACATATACAAACCATTTGTGTAAGATGTGTAATTCAACATTCCAAATTGCTTACCAAATTAATGCATATGGCATCTCTAAAGAATCAAGGTTCTAACTTTTTACTTTATCTTTGTATAAAATGTGCTGTATTCTTTGAATACCAGTAGTATGATTTAATGATCGGAACAAATGAATATTATATAGTCCGATTCCAAAGAATCGCCATGATCTTGCAAACAGTATTGCCTATTAAAGTTTCATAAAAAATTCCTTGTGTAACCACATACCATGTACCTGTAATCAGATCGTAGCTTCTCATGAGATAGCATCTAACATAGGTACTTGAGATGACTTCAATTCAATCAAGAAAAAACACCTTCCTGTGCTCTTACTTTTTACATGAATTATTTGGACTATTCTGTATCCATCTGATCACTGTGTAATGATTTATGTAAGACGTGTAATGATTTATATCAGACGTGTAATGATTTATATCAGACGTGTAATGATTTATATCAGACGTGTAATGATTTATATCAGACGTGTAATGATTTATATCAGACAAGATCAAAATGACATTGAGGCTTCATCTGTAACCTAAGCAACAGGGAACAGCACGAGTACCGGTATCAATATCCATTTGCAATGTCCTCCGACATAAGATCATAAGTGCACTCTGAATGAGAAGTCCAGAGGCAGAGATGCAAAGTTATTACCCGTTTACATGGTAACTCTACTTGTACTCCAGCATCCATTCGATTTGAATAATCACAGCAAAACTTAAAATAGTTCAGTGAAAGCTTGAATAACATCTGATAAAGGTTATGAAAGATGAATTCATTGTTTTTCTACCATACAGATCACTGCACAAACTATGTAGCCACTCACTGATTTCCCTTGGGAGCTAGCTATTCCACTTGATTTGCACACCCAATTTCATATATTGTGATTTTATGTTTAAAGAAACATTTTGTCAGATGCCCAAAGTTCCTCAAAATACATCAATGGAAAGTGGAAACATATTTGTGAGATGCTGTTCACCAAGTAGATGGGTCTGGCCCACTGGGGATAATTTTGCATATAAAAATGAGCAGAGGGTAGCTGCACAGGAAATCACAAGGTTGCCAATTTACATTGAGCTTTTTTGTGATTTAAGCATGGTTCACACATTACATAGTAATACTGCCTTAAGAATCCACTATGGCAACATGAGAAACATTTTTATTTGCAAATGAATGTGGCAAGTGGGGTGGCCGGGTACACAATAAATGGTTGCAGCATGCAACATACGTCATAATCATACTTGCATTGTTTATGTGTTGGAAGATACAGAAGTATAAAAGCACACACAAAAGTACACCATTATCTAGTTTGCTACAGATTTGTGTACAGTATTTGTTGTTGTAATTTGAGGTATTTACCTACATGTTACATTCGTGGACAAGACTGAAGTTTGCTGACCATCCAATATCATATCAATACCATAAGGGTATGCATGAATCAGAACAATCTTAAGAAATGAAATCTTTGCAGTGGTATATTGATGAGCTATGGGAGGGCATTACAAGACCCCATCTTACTAAGGAGCCCGAGATTACAGGTGATTATACCAATATGAGAATCAGTCATAAAGATCCACAGAAGAAAAACGATTGACTCACCTTGAAATGAAGTCCATGGCCATCAGGGATTCCACGCCCTCGTCCATCTCGAGATTGATGAGGGGGCTGGGTGATGACGTCCCCTCCTCACTCATGTCCGTAATAGCGCTGTCATCATACTCGTTGTAAGTGCTCTCTGAAGTCTGACAGACAAAAGAAAAGGGATAGACAAGGTAAAAAAAAGACATGGTCACCAGGGGGGCGTTTCACAAAACTTGTCATCAGTGACAAAAGACAGTTTTTGTTATAAGCTACTGAAATCCTTGCTCCTGATTGGTTATCAGCACAGTTATCAGTTTTATCACCGATTTTGGTCATTTGTCATTGAAAAAAGGCTTTGTGAAACAGGCCCCAGATAAAGAATATGGTCACTTCACACCTGCTCTCACTGCCTTGTTATCCCGAGAAAACAAAAACCTGATAGTGATAGCCCTGATGAATTATGTACTAGTGGTAGCCCGCTCTGGATCATTTATAAGGAAGGTAAACAAGTGTCATCTTCTGGCTTGTTCCGGGAACAAGATAATACCGACGGGGGTCCGACGCACCTGGAATATGGGGCCCATGCATTCCTAAATGGTGGGTTTTGGAAATCATTTTGCACAAACACAAGAAATGCAAGGTGGGGTTCAGCTAACGATGAGATAGAGCATGGAGTGACACACCCCTAAATTTACTCTCCAAAGAGCTTCCATAAATGAAGAAAAAAAGGCAACATCAATAATTTGAATTGTTGAGAACCAGAAGAAGGGTATTACATGTAGGTTGCGATATTGCAATGCATTAAATTTGATTTCAACCTTCATTAATGAATTTCCTTTTTTTACCCAAATAATGTAAATACATGTAAATGCTCATTTCCCCTTGAAAATTTCCACTCACACAAATTTTATTGGCTGAAAAAGCTATTGGTTTATTTGTTGAAATATAGCATTTAAAAAAAAACAGATTCGCTTGAGTTGAGTTCTTGGAAATTCTCAATAAATACAGTCCCTTAGGTTTGAGGAATGCATTTTATTTTCAAATGGTAAACATTTCAAATCTGTGGGGCCATCCTTTGGAGGTCAGGAATCACACATTTTGCCTTTTTTGTTATCGCCAAGGCAACCATGAACGATAATCTGTAATGATGCTGGATTTGTGAGTTGCCAATTTCCCAGAGGAACGATGTTGTCCTCATATTACAGATGCCTGCCTGCATCCCTCATGAGACCTCGTCATGAAATAAATCAATGTAGAGCAGAAATGGGCAAATGTGATATTACATCAGTGATCTGAAATTGGATATTGCTCTGGCAATATTTGCTTTAGAATTTACCTGGGAAAGATTTCCTTTTACGACAGCCACCTAAAATTGACAGCATGTGAGCGCCAAACCTGCACATGTGCTCACATGCTAACCGTTAGGGTTAGTGATAGGGTTATAATGAATAATACTGAATATTTGTTCATTATTACTTATCATTACCCTATCAATAACCCTAACATGGATGCTGTAAATTTTAGGTGGCTGTCTCTAAAGGAAATCTTTCCTTAACCTGTACCTTGTCAAAGATATAGGTCAGGCATGGCTCAATTTTAAAAGGCACCTGGGATACACTGACACCAAAGTTCTTTTGTCTGGACCCCAAATTTCAAAAACAGGGCTCATGCATAAACAATAAAATTATCAATCAGCACCCCCTAGTGAACAGCCACCATGAAAAAAGGTAAACCTTTAGGGTAGGGTTACGTACAGTGTTGGGTCCAGTTAGGAGTTTGGTTGACTGTGAATGTGTGAGCATGAGATGAACATTTCATACAACCATCACATCCAGATGATCTACCATTGCTTTCCAGTGTAAACAGAGACCAATGAGACAATTACATCTGCTAATCATAAATTACTTCCTTATTTGACCTGAATGTGACCTGAACATAGGGATTAAAAGTTACTTTACACATAGGCCTATAATGTTTTCTTCATGTAAAGAAAACTTTTTAGAGAAGAACTGTACAGAAGAGAACACTTCTTCATCAACATCTAGTCTGCAGCTAATACACAAAATGATCAATGCATATGCCATGAGCAGGGTAGTAAAATTATCAATCTACACTGCCCATTTTATATACAAACCAACAAATCTATATTATTTATGTATAACAAGTCATGCATATAGGAACACAAATACACTGTACATAGCCTACACGCTTGCATGATTTGTGAATACAAATGTATGTCCTGTATTACTATAGGCCTACATTGTATACCAATGATAAGGTTAGTCATTACAGGAAGAACTCCCTGATGTAAAAGTAAAAACAAAATGAAAGCCACATCCGCCTACAGCATATAAATCAAAGCAAAAAATGGACTGTTATTACACCAACCTGTGACATAGTGGTTAATTCAATATGCAGCAAAACCCCACCAGCAAATCAGTTCATATTACCGGTATATATCCCAACAGGGCGTTCAATTGATCCAAATGCAACGCCTGTCTACCGGTATATATATTCCAATGGTGCCTATATCCTCCCCAATGAAAATGTGCTTGACTTTGGCTGCGAAATGTTCACAAGGCCATGCTGTTCCCTCCGGGGGGAGTCGACGGGAATGAGAGCCGACAGGGATCTAGCAAGAGAATGGTTTAATTACGCGGAATCCAATCACATGCAGGAAACAGCTATACTCAAACCAAGGTCCATGCTCAAACTCGTGAAGCTATACCATATACGTCACTGGAAAACAAAAACAGTGTCAGCCTCCCTCTCCTCCTCTTTTCCACTTCCTCTCTGCTGTCTATCTCTCTCTCTCTCTCTCTCTCTCCGACCAGTCAGCACACCACGTACTGTATAATGGCTAGATAACTTCCTGAACGATGCAGCCTGTTGATTACGACCCACGTCCAAGGTGAAAACCCCCGCTTCCACCACAATAAAAAAAAGAAAAATCACGACTGCTGACCACGTCTCCTCGCACTCAGGCCGTCAAGTGTCAAGTAAAGTTCTTGAATGACACACCGTCTGTGGGAGCTCATACCAGCATAACTATAGTCAATCCCTGATCAAATGTTTGAAGTTACTTCACGAGTGATGTCATGCAGTCAGCCACACATGTTCTGGCAGAGAGCATGTTGCAATAAAAACACAGACAGACCTGTTTGTCCTCTTTTGGTTTTCAGGGGAAAACCAAAGCAAATGCACTGCTGTATTGTCTGCTTAGTGAGTACATGGGAAACATTCACATCATCAACAGTACATGTAGGTAGTTCCCTTTTATGGCATCAGACAATAGCAACACCCCCTTACAACGGTGAGTAACTAGAGGGCAAATAAACGGACTTCGGTTGAGCGAACCCTCATTAGCATAATGGCTTATCATGTCATCTTTAGACTAGACCTTTGTACTATGGTAACTGTCTCACCCTAGATAAGAGATTATGTCCTGTAAGTATTGCAAAATAACGCCTTTGAATGGATAATCCTTGCTCAAAAGGACATCTATAGCAGAAACAGGATCTTATCTAATATTAGCCATTGATTATGTCACAAGTACAGAAAAAGATAGTTGGGATGTGCTTGGTGAGAATGAAAATTCCAGATGCATGGGCCCTTGTTCCCAGGCCAAAGCTCCCCTGATCTGACCCAAACACTGACCCAGTTCACATGCTGCTGGATCGGTCCAGATCGCACCAGGGCCAGATGGATAATACAGCGACCTTACAATATTCTAAAATGGCCCGGGAACAAAACAACTCTATTTATTATTCACACTGCAAGCTTCAGAACCAATCCAAACCATGAAAGAAGATGTACTTTTTTTTTTAAAAGAGACCAAGCATTTCATATTTTACCTCTACAAAGAAAGAAATCACAAGCAAAATTATAAGCAAAATATTATTTTACTCCAATAGGCTCTAAACTATTTGTTTAACACAAATGTAAATATTTGAAAGACCTACATGTAGGTGTTTACAAATAGTGAATAACCTCTTTTTCGAACAGGCGTCATCATTTGAAAGTTCATGAATATTACAGTCAAATTCTTATTAAAAATGAAATTCAATGGTCTTAGGTTCAACTCGCCAATTAGTTCAATAAAAGGTCATGGTGATTTAATCTGTATGAGAGTGTACACTTTGCTGTGTCAATGATTAACTATTTTGTATATGTGACAGATAATGAAACAATTGCTACATGACACTGTGTAAGGCACTGGCATTAAATAATTTGAGATACATATCGTCGGCTGCCCGCAAGACTATTGACAATAAATAGCTTTTACGGACATCTTGCGGACAGCCGACGGTATGTATGAATGCTTTCTACCAAGACATGTACAACACATTAGAATTTGGTTCTAAAAATATTTTAAATTTTCCAAAGAGGTTGGTCCGCTCTCTAGGCAAATTCTTTAACCACTACATGTATTAGATACATGAGAGCAGAAACATGTCTAGGCCTACATACTCCTGTATAACATATGTAATGCAGCAACATACTGAGTTCACATAACAGGATGATTGCCATATCATACAATTTCAACTTCAATGAAACTCTTTCTACAAAATCCATTCTGGAAACAAGTACGGTACTAGTTACATGTACCTACAAAAAGTACCTACCTCCCAACTTGGCAGTCTGTTATCCCCAGCGAATACCAGCTACAATGATAAATAAAGACCTGCTATATGGATTTTTCAATCGCAAGACGAGAAAGCTGTACGTGTTTAGGAAAAAGCGGCGAGGGGGCCTCTCGTCATCACATACTGCTATCAGATCAGACTGACAGTTCCCCAGCCAGGCATCTAACCTCGGTCGGACGGACGGTAACTCGATGTCTGAGTGGGAACATGGGAAATTCTCCCATTACATAGGTTGGTAGGCTATAGCCATGTTCACACAACATCATGTTTTTTTAACTTTATGTTTGCAAAAATTCAACTTTATAAATAACGATTCACTAACAACGATGAGTGTTCACACAAGACTGAAGCTGAATATTTAAAGTTACCTACAAGTTGGGGAAAACATTCATTTCAACTACAAGCTGGTGTATACTTGAAGTTAATTGCGTCCACATGGTACATAACTTTAACTGAGGATCCCTCCGCTTTTCGTAGTTATCATGCTAACCTCATGACCTGTCGTGGTTTGCGAACTTCAGGTTAACTTCAAGTTTGTAACCATGGGTGTGTCCGCAATGTCTCTAACTACAAGAAAACTTCTACGTTTTAAACTACGTCTTAAAGTTAAAGTTAATGGGCTGCCGTGTGAAAATGACACCCTTGCTAATGACAATCCATTAGTTGGGAAGTAATACACCGCCCTACCTTCCTACTGAGGGTGAAACATTCAAGCCTAACCAAAGAATAGCTGAGAAATTAATGGTTTCCAACCCACACGGACATCAAATTATAGGAATGATGTCACTTTTGAAATGAAGTTAAAGACAGTCTAATTCTAAACAGTAATGGCTAGCGATTGGTGATACCGGTAAAAAGACCTCTTGGATTTCGCTGAAAATACTCATCTACATTTAGTTATGATGATGTCTATTACAAGTATTCCACCTTCCTATACAAAGCGAATTCTTAATATCACTGTTATTGAAAAAGAACATAAATTTTTCGCCTATTAAATGTTGTTCATATATATATATCTCTTCAACTTTCAGGGATATAGTTCTTGCAGTCTAATTTTTAAGCCACATTCATTATAAAAAAAAGAATACTTCCTGCAAAAGCATGTTAGAATGTAAACAGTACAAATGTGGTGTTCATATTATGACTAATCTATATTTGTTGTTGTGTCATAATTGTCAATGTCTGAACATACATAGCCTGAAAATATATTAATTACAATTCAATCTTTTTTTCTTCAGAAATATGAGTAAATTAATTAGCTTAATCAATTACATTGCTTCGTGCCTGTAGCAAAATCTCATTTTCCCCCCCATTTTAGTATAGAAGTTCATCTTACAATATAAATGGCATACGTTTATTGCTGTTAACAACTTCTCTCAACATTAACTTACTGTACCATCAAATACCAAAGCCGTTTTAAAAGCAAATAAAACATAATTGTCTGGAATGTTGATCCTAATCAAATGTTGAAAGACTATGATCACACTCTAAAAATTAAGCTGGAAAAATGGGCATGGTTCTATCAATCACTCATGGCCAAGCTAATGAGACCATTTTCTATAATTGTGATACAATATGTTTTTGTAGGCCTATACATGTACAGTGAAATACAAACTACAGTCATATACACTGTTGCTGATAAAGTTTCATCATTAATTTCTAAATAACCAATATATCCATGGATGTTTGTATATATCTTTTTACCTACTTTAATAAATACAAGTTTGTTTGTTTTTTGTTTTTTCTTACTTTGTGTTAAATAATTCTTTTTGTGATCCTGGGTAAATCTATGAATGTAAATCCAATAATCCATGTGTCTATTCACTGGTTATGTTATAAAATGTTATATTATTTAATATCCATGGAATCTATTCATGTTTTGCATATTTTAATGATATTTGTATTTCGATGATATTTGTATTTCAATGATATTTGTATTCACTGATAGTTTGTATATATTGTTTGTATTTTACCATGTATGTATATACAGGACCAATATGAAAAACAGCCTTGGTTGATATTGTTATCCTGTATAAATATTTTTTAAATAAATAAATAAATAAATAACTTTGAATAATTCGCTCTTACATGTACCTCTTTTCATGAAATGATTGTGACAATATTGTTTATTGAAATTTTCTCACAACTTCATTGATCAATGTCTAAGGCTTACCAAATTGATCACTAAAGTTCTAAGAAGATACAAACTTTATCTATCAAAGAATGAAACCATATCGATACCGGTAATCATTTCATGAAAAGATGGAAGTAAAAAAATGATTCCAACTCTATGGGCAGCAGTGTTGACAACAGACACGATGTGGTCCTATATAATGACATTGTGCAAATAAAGCTGTGGGCTCCGTAAATCACAGACTATTATCAAAGTTGAAAGTTATCTGTCAAAGAAAATCACACCTACAAAAGTAGCAAAAAAAGGTGACCAAGATAACACCATCTCCATCTCATACAAAGAAAAAAAAAGTCAAGATAGGATGAAGGCACCTATTATTTTCTAGGTTCGGTGTCATATCATGGCTCATCCTCCGTAACTCAAGTATTTAGCTCCAGCCCCTGGTGAATAGCCCTCCAGGAAATCAACCCCAAAAGAAAATCCTTTCTCGTACACTTGACATTTTCGAGCTCATCCTCGATTGCGTCTTTGGTGACGTTCTGGGGTACTCAGTACTGATCTATCTCCACCTGAGTACATCCTACGTATCACGGAGCTCCCAGTGGACGAATTCATCCGGAACAAAATATTTCATAGAAACCAGCTATTTTTCACTAGAAATAGTGCAGAAAGATAAAGTGTTTTTTTAGTCTTGCCTACTTGTATTAAACTGTATTGACGTCCCACCATTTTCCTTTTTTCACCAGACAAACCGCTTTTCATCAAAATCATTTATAAAATGGGACCCTAACTTTAGTGGGTTTTTCCTCAGCCAACGATTGCAGATTAACAAAATATCAATCAAAGACAGTCTAGTATGTACAATAGTGCTTTCATTACACTCAACAAATATGTTCTGACTTATCACATTACACATACAAGTTAGCAAACCCCACCATGAAGAGATAACTAAATTCTACTCACAACATCAGGCCTCGAATTACATCAAATTTGGGTCAAGGCCACTTTTTTTGAGAGGGCACAAATCCACTGAAAGGGACACAAATCTATCCTAAGGGGCACTAAGGCCAACGTGGAAAGTGCGCGTAAAATCACCTCACGCCGTTGTTTTCAAGGTGGGGGGGGGGGGGGAGGGATATGTGCACCCAGGGGCGGATCCAAGATTTCTTCCTTAGGGGGGGGGGGGGGGGGGGGGGGGGGAAGAGGACACTTTTTTTGTTTTTTGGTCTCGAAATTTGAAAATTTGACATTTTGTTCCCTTTGGGGTGGGGGGGGGGGGTGAGGTCACCTTTTTTAGATCAGCCATTGGCATAATTATTTTTTGTGTGTGTGTTTCATTTAAAAAAAAGAAAAAGGGGAGGGGGGTTTGCTCCAAAATACAGACATAAAAAAAACCGAAGGGGGGGGGGGTTAACGTTCCAACCCCCCCCCCCCCTGCGTACGTGCCTGCTCGTCTGAATACAGTTCCCCTCCCTCCGCGCAAAGCGCGGAAGCTTTTACGTTTCATTAAATCATTAGAGAAAGAAGAGGATTCGTTGTACCGTTCTCGAAAATAATCCTCGCCTGCATGAATACAGTTTTCCCCTTCCCGCGCAAAGCGCGGAAGCTTTTATGTTTCATTAAATCATTAGAGAAAGAAGACGATTCGTTGTACCGTTCTCGACTCTTAATCCTTGTCTGAATTTCAAAAATGTTTTTTGTCTGCTCCTTTTTCTTCATACGTCCTCTCCCTTTTCTCTCCTCTCTTTTTTTGGCTTTTTTTTTTGGGGGGGCGCCCCCACTGCCCCCCCCCCCCCCCCCCCCGGCTACGTGCCTGCGGTCAGATGAACATCTTTTGATACCTTGTTCGCCCCCGGAAACTCATGGGTTGAAGGCAAATTACGGTCAGATAAGCATTCAGGGGCCCGCCTCAGGGCCCCTGGTGGAGTCGAGGGTGCGGAAACCCCTGAATTTCAGGGGTTTCAGGCATTTGATTACGGTCAGATGAACATATTTTTATACCTTATTTGTGACACTGGCAGGATACTGATTGGCGTGAGGTCCAGCGGGCGGAGCCCCCAGAAGCCCATGGGTTTAAAGCATTACATTACCGTCAGATTAGCATCCAGTGGGGTCCAGGGGGCAGAGCCCCCGGAAGCTCAGGGGTTTAAGCATTTGATTACGGTCAGATGAGTATCAAGAGGCCTGCCAAAGGACCCTTGGTTGGGTCCCGGGGGCAGAGCCCACGGAAGCTCAGGGGTTTTAGGCGTTTAATTACGATCAGATGAGCAATTTTTGATACCTTATTTTGTTGAGAAACTGGTAGTTAACTATTTTTTCTTTCTTGCTCTCTTTCTTTCTATTTCTCTTTAAAATGCTTTTCAAAAAAAAATTGGGGGGGGGGGAGCTGGAGGGGGGGGGGGGAGTTTCCCCCTTTGACGTTTCATTGAATTATTAGAGAAAGAAGATGATTCGTTGTACCGTTCTTGACTCTTTATCCTTTTCTGAATTCCAAGGGAAGCGCGGAAGCTTAGACGTTTTTAATAAATTACTAGGGAAAGAAGACGATTCGTCTCGATCTCGACTACCGGTATTATCCTTTTCTGAACTCAATTCACACCCCTCCCGCGCGATGGGCGGAAGCTATGACGTTTTAGTTAAAACGTATGGGAAAGAAGACGATTCTTTGTACCATTATCTCGACTCTTAATCCTTTTCTGATTTAATTCCAGACCCTCCTCCGGAGAAAAATCCACGTTTTTCACCGATTAAAAACTGTGAAAACGCACCAAAAAACAACGCGAAGTAAAGATGTTGAACCAACGATGGGTAAACAAAACTTCCCGATATTGATTGGTTCAAATAAAAAGGATGGATTGAAAATCTAAGCCTGAGTCATTACGGTTTTTGTGCCAAACGTTTCAGTCATTTGGATTTCATATCTCCGTATCGGCAATTAAGTCCCGCCAATTAATTTAGGAGTTCCATAGTGGAAATTAGGTCTCGCCAATAATTATTGTTTTAGATCTCCGTAGGGGCAACAAAGTCTTGCCGATTATCATTGTTTTAGATCTCCGTAGGGGCAACAAAGCCTTGCTAATAATTATTGTTTTTAGAGCTCCGTAGGGGCAACAAAACCTTCCAGTAATTATTGTTTTTAGAGCTCCGGAGGGGCAACAAAACCTTGCCGACTATTATTGTTTTTAGAGCTCCAGAGGGGCAACAAAACCTTGCCGATAAATATTGTTTTTAGAGCTCCAGAGGGGCAACAAAACCTTGCCGATAAATATTGTTTTTAGAGCTCCGGAGGGGCAACAAAACCTTGCCGACTATTATTGTTTTTAGAGCTCCGAAGGGGAAACAAAACCTTTCGGTAATTATTGTTTTTAGAGCTCCGGAGGGGCAACAAAACCTTGCCGACTATAATTGTTTTTAGAGCTCCGTAGGGGCAACAAAACCTTCCGGTAATTATTGTTTTTAGAGCTCCGGAGGGGCAACAAAACCTTGCCGATAAATATTGTTTTTAGAGTTCCGGAGGGGCAACAAAACCTTGCCAACTATTATTGTTTTTAGAGCTCCGGAGGGGCAACAAAACCTTGCCGATTATTATTGTTTTTAGAGCTCCGTAGGGGCAACAAAACCTTCCGGTAATTATTGTTTTTAGAGCTCCAGAGGGGCAACAAAACCTTGCCGATTATTATTGTTTTTAGAGGTCCGTAGGGGCAACTAAACCTTGCCGATAATTATTGTTTTTAGAGCCTCGGAGGGGCAACAAAACCTTCCGATAATTATTGTTTTTAGAGCCTCGGAGGGGCAACAAAACCTTGCCGATAAATATTGTTTTTAGAGCTCCGGAGGGGCAACAAAACCTTGCCGACTATAATTGTTTTTAGAGCTCCGGAGGGGCAACAAAACCTTCCGGTAATTATTGTTTTTAGAGCTCCGGAGGGGCAACAAAACCTTCCGGTAATTAATGTTTTTAGAGCTCCGGAGGGGCAACAAAACCTTCCGGTAATTATTGTTTTTAGAGCTCCGGAGGGGCAACAAAACCTTTCGATAATTATTGTTTTTAGAGCGTCGGAGGGGCAATAAAACCTTGCCGACTATCATTGTTTTTAGAGCTCCGGAGGGGCAACAAAACCTTCCGGTAATTATTGTTTTTAGAGCTCCGGAGGGGCAACAAAACCTTTCGATAATTATTGTTTTTAGAGCGTCGGAGGGGCAATAAAACCTTGCCGACTATCATTGTTTTTAGAGCTCCGGAGGGGCAACAAAACCTTTCGATAATTATTGTTTTTAGAGCGTCGGAGGGGCAATAAAACCTTGCCGACTATCATTGTTTTTAGAGCTCCGGAGGGGCAACAAAACCTTCCGGTAATTATTGTTTTTAGAGCTCCGGAGGGGCAACAAAACCTTGCCGATAAATATTGTTTTTAGAGCTCCGGAGGGGCAACAAAACCTTGCCGACTATTATTGTTTTTAGAGCTCCGGAGGGGCAACAAAACCTTGCCGACTTTCATTGTTTTTAGAGCTCCGGAGGGGCAACAAAACCTTCCGGTAATTATTGTTTTTAGAGCTCCGGAGGGGCAACAAAACCTTGCCGATAAATATTGTTTTTAGAGCTCCGGAGGGGCAACAAAACCTTGCCGATAATTATTGTTTTTAGAGCTCCGGAGGGGCAACAAAACCTTCCGATAATTATTGTTTTTAGAGCCTTGGAGGGGCAACAAAACCTTGCCTATAAATATTGTTTTTAGAGCTCCGGAGGGGCAACAAAACCTTGCCGACTATTATTGTTTTTAGAGCTCCGGAGGGGCAACAAAACCTTCCGATAATTATTGTTTTTAGAGCCTCGGAGGGGCAATAAAACCTTGCCGACTATCATTGTTTTTAGAGCTCCGGAGGGGCAACAAAACCTTCCGGTAATTATTGTTTTTAGAGCTCCGGAGGGGCAACAAAACCTTGCCGATAAATATTATTTTAGAGCTCCGGAGGGGCAACAAAACCTTGCCGATAATTATTGTTTTTAGAGCTCCGGAGGGGCAGCAAAACCATCCGATAATTATTGTTTTTAGAGCCTCGGAGGGGCAACAAAACCTTGCCGACTATTATTGTTTTTAGAGCTCCGGAGGGGCAACAAAACCTTCCGATAATTATTGTTTTTAGAGCTCCGGAGGGGCAACAAAACCTTCCGATAATTATTGTTTTTAGAGCTCCGGAGGGGCAACAAAACCTTGCCGATAAATATTATTTTAGAGCTCCGGAGGGGCAACAAAACCTTGCCGATAATTATTGTTTTTAGAGCTCCGGAGGGGCAGCAAAACCTTCCGATAATTATTGTTTTTAGAGCCTCGGAGGGGCAACAAAACCTTGCCGATAAATATTGTTTTTAGAGCTCCGGAGGGGCAACAAAACCTTGCCGACTATTATTGTTTTTAGAGCTCCGGAGGGGCAACAAAACCTTCCGGTAATTATTGTTTTTAGAGCTCCGGAGGGGCAACAAAACCTTCCGATAATTATTGTTTTTAGAGCCTCGGAGGGGCAACAAAACCTTGCCGACTATCATTTTTTTTAGAGCTCCGGAGGGGCAACAAAACCTTCCGGTAATTATTGTTTTTAGAGCTCCGGAGGGGCAACAAAACCTTTCGATAATTATTGTTTTTAGAGCGTCGGAGGGGCAATAAAACCTTGCCGACTATCATTGTTTTTAGAGCTCCGGAGGGGCAACAAAACCTTGCCGACTATTATTGTTTTTAGAGCTCCGGAGGGGCAACAAAACCTTGCCGACTATCATTGTTTTTAGAGCTCCGGAGGGGCAACAAAACCTTGCCGACTATCATTGTTTTTAGAGCTCCGTATGGGCAACAAAACCTTTTCGAACATTACAAGTCGGGTTGGCTTACGATGACTAGACCCTATAATGTCGGCAAAACTTTTGTGGATTAAAATATTGTGGCCGTAAACGGTTTGATTTTGAAAAGGGCATTCCGGCCAGTGAGAGGGGCATTGCGGCAAATTGCCGATTGCCGGTGGGTAATTCGAGCCCTGCAACATAAACCTCACAAAATATGTACATCTGAAAATCTTTGTGTATCAATGCAATCTATTAAGAGACAGCATTCAATTATAGCTGTAGTACTTATATATTCATAAGATTGATAAAGCCTGATTCCCAACATATACAGTGTGTACCTGTGACTGTGAGTCCTCCGTAGATGAAATCATGGCAAACATCAAAAAGCTGGTAAAGAGCCAAGCACTAAGAACCTTCCAGACTATCCTCAATGCTGCACAGAACACCTTCTGCAGTGCCTCCAGAACAATCATTGGATGCAGAACTCCAGGAAAGTACTGCAGGTACCACACTAAATCATCCGGTACCAGAGGAATAGTTGTCTTTGGCACATCCAACATGATCAGGAGTTCAACAACAGCTCTTCATGTCCAAGATTTTGAATATCAACAAGATTCTAAGGACTATCTTCTGGGGATTTCTAATCTCACTCTCCAAAGATATCATTTAACAGGAAAGTTTTGGAAAAGTGCAAATTTTCTTTGAGGAGCAGACTCAATAGAGCAAAGATATTTCTTGATTGGACTCTTGAAGCTTTGGTTACTTGACCAGTCAGTATAAACATTTCAAATAATTCTATGTGAGCCATGGGAATCTGCACTCTGCGACGTCCTGTCCACATTGGTCAGTTCTTGCAGGCACTTGAGGATGCCCCTGCATTGGACAAACCTATTTCCAGTTATGCCAGGATCAACTTCCTCCTTACCACAATGGAAATCATTTATTTAAATTGATATATCTAGAGACTGATGATCAAGGCACGGTGATCCGATGTTTGCATGATCAGCAAACACACCTCAATGACATCCAGCATACAATGGACATTGTATTCAATTCACCATTTGGCCATTCCTTTTTATGTCCTCAGTGTAAACTTTGGTCACACCTTATCAACAATTTGCAAACAAATCTTGATCAGACGGGACAAAGTCAATAGTCGTAATTAAACCAAATAAAAGTATCTATCGTTTAATTCTTTTTATGTTGTATGGTGCTGCTGGTCTTCAGCCAAACAAACTTCAAAGGTTTTTTATTTTAATTTGCAAAAACACCTACACAAAATATTTCCACGATCTCATCCTTTCAAGTCCAATCTGTTTTGAGAGGCAAATTAACAGTATGCTTTTGACCAAGAAACAAGCTCCTTTCATAAAAAGAAATTCCTGTCAAAATACACCTCCCAGTTTACAGTAGATTCCATTTTTACGAGTAGTATTCCCAGACAGACTTCCCTCTAGACACAACATCTTAAATCTGATTTCAAGAAAACAAACTATTCTACTCATGATGTGCCTCAAAGGCCCCTTGCTCAGGTCATAAATCCTCCATGTAGCAATTAGAAACGAACAAGTGTGCGTTGCTGCATTGATCAAGAAAATCTAGAAATGGTGGTCATATCGAGAGGAGGCATACATGTATGCACACCGAACAGCCAAGCCTAAACTTTCCTTCCCTAGCAAACCACATACCATCACGTTTATTATTGGTTACAGATGAGGCTATCAAGTTGCAATTATCACAAATACTGATAATCTTTGACATTAACACAAATAGAAACTGTGATCTGGTAAGATATGACTGGTATCAGAAGTACTTTATCACTTATAGGCTGCACTTAAGCCATGACTTTGTCATACCTTTCAAAGGCTCTGAAAATAATTTGAGAGACTTTAAAGATAATTTGAAATGTTTTAAAAGGTTCAAATTATTCTTCAATATTAATCATATCAAAGGGGGCATTTTATTTAATAACCAAGGTCAAAATTCAAGAATCACAGAAGATTCCATTTTATAGAGGTAATATTCACAGACAGACTTCCCTCTAGACACAACACCTTAAATCTGATTCCAAGAGAACAAACTATTCCACTCGTAATGTGCCTCAAAGGCCCCTGCTCAGGTCAGAAATCCTCCATGTAGCAATTGAAAGATTCCAACTTTAAATCTAAAAACTCAAGCTTGAAATTTTCAATAATTAACAAATGAACAAACATTAACAAAGGCATAATCTTGAAATTGTATTTCAAAATAATGTTGAAAAATAATGTTAGAGAAAAAGAGGTCAAAATTACCTGTGGGAACAGAAATCCTTCTGTAGTTGCTGTTGAACAACCTGATCTTAATTTACTTTCGGCAAATTCAAAAATCATCACAAACACAAACAAAGTAACCAAAAGCAAAAACAGTGAGGCACGCATTGAACAGATTGAACAGTAATTTGTTGTTGTCGTCGTAAAACTCACCCCATTGCTTTTGGTGTCATCATCATCCACAGTGAATTGTTTGGTGTCGTCGTCGGGCAGGGAGTGTGAGGATGGAAGCTCTTGGGTAGGAGGTGCACCACCTGAATAAAATGCAAATCAAATTCACAATAAGGATCTATTTCTGTAATGCTGGTGTCACTGGTGGCTCATTCACACGTGAGGTGAGATGAAGCTGGGGCACATACAGTGTACTAGACTACTTGTATTTTTGAAATGTAATTTGATAAATATGATGTGATGATGAAGTAGATTATATCATCTTAGATAACTTTGTTAAAATGATATCAAATCAAATATACATTCTACATAATTCTTCTGAAGTCTATGAACAGAGCCTAAAAGAAAGTTCAAGATGGAAGCTACTTATACTGCCCTGCCCCTAGTACAACCCCCCGCCCCCCCCCCCCCTCTCAAAAAAAAAAAAAAAAAAAAAAAAAAATTATATGTATACAGTATAAATAAATAAATAAATATTTATAAAAATTTTAAAAACGGGTGATTTGTTCTAGTTTGATAATAAAGTAATTAGTATTGTATTACCAAATGTAACTCAAAAACCAGTAAATGAAGATGGATACGAACTAGTAAAAGTTTTTATTTTAATACAAACAAAGAGGTACATCCTGTAAGGAGGTAGCGGACCCTACACACATGTATGTAGACCCACTCATTCATTGGCCCAGTATGTATTTTAAACAGTTCTGACAATGAATTACCAGTGTCTGTTGAGCAAGGCGATTCCCCCAAATAATTAAGGGCAGAAGTCTCTCTCTCTCTCTCTCTCTCTCTCTCTCTCTCTCTCTCTCTCATACACATGTTACCCCTACCACTCGGAGCCTCCCCCATTTTTGTTTTTCTTTCAATACATGTATGCCTTCTTTGAAGCCTTATCTAAATATTGTGCAGGTGTTGTGTGTATCTTTCATTACAATATCATACATAGCTGAGGGGCAACCAGGAATTGGATTCTCCTACGCTTTTCCCATTCTCAATGAAAAAAAATACATGTAACTATGACGTTTTATTCAAATTAATTCATCCAAACTGTCATGAGACATGAGAATTTCAAACAGTATTCTCTCTGCCATGAACCAGAAGGGCATCAATTTTATGCAAAATGATACATACGCCCTTCCAGCTCTTGATGCTTACAGGCTCACTTACAACCCTGTCATATTTCATTAAAATATTAATGGGAAAAAAAGGATTAACAAATCTGCACCTCACTTTTTTTTTTCTCTCTCTCTCCATCTCCATCTCCTATATTTTGTGGTATTGGAATCAACTTCACTATTGTTATTACATGTATTTAAGCAAATTGGCTCTGGTTATCATTTTCAGATATTACATGTTCATGTAGCTAATGATTCACGCTCCTTTTAATAGTTCTGCAATCCTATGCTGTTTTTAAGGGCTACTATTCATGGGATATAAATGTACATGTATAGCTGGATTAGCTGACATTGGATTGATCACTGAATTACGCAGCAAAAAACAGAATGGCCTCACCGGTATACGTACAGTAATATTAATTCTCGGTATTCAACCTTCATACATGTGAAATCATCATTTGTTGTTGTCATAACACAGAGACAGGTGTTAACTGTTGATTAAATTTCAAATATTTCCTTTGAAATTTCCCATGCAGGGATCATAGGGGAATTGTAACAATAAGCAACAACGATGATTCTTATTTGTAATTCCTTGTAATAATTTACAACAAAACTCTAAATGTTCTTCATAAGGTAATACAAGTACCTGTAAGTAGAAAAATGCTCTTTTTCCAAATGTTATACCCCCCCCCCCCCCCCCAGTGACTAAAATGGCAAAACATATTGTCACGAGTCGTTGTAATTTCATTTTTATCTATTCAGAATTCAGACATTCACTGGAGTCTAAAATTCTGATAATATTGCCATTTGCAAAAATATTCAGATGGAAAGAGGAAAGAAAAATTGTTTGGGGTTAAAGAATACAAGAGGGAAATAATGTAGCTTTTCCTGGTTGATGCAAACACATTGAACAAACTATTGATGTTGACCTCAATGGCAACCAAAGCTATCATGCAACTGTGAAGCTGCCAGAAGTTCTCAAAAGGGGCACAAAACACTGTTGACTCAAGTTTCTAAGAGGCCTATTAAAGTCCCAGGAGGAAATTTGTCAACTTCTCAAACAATCTGTCACTTTATGTATTGATACTAAATGGTGAAGGCAGTGCAAACACATAAAGCCCTATACTACATGTATTTGATATAGGCAGAGAGCAGATCATCTGTTTGGAGCCAGAAAGGCTTTTTAAACACATAAACTTCAACACTCTTAGATCAATGATATTTGAACATCAAACCTTTTTTGTTTAATCCTTTGGGAGCTCTTTAAAAAATACACCATAGGCGTGTCTGCACTATCTCGAGATTGCCAAATATCCAGCTATTTTGAACTATCCCGATCGAAACTATCCAGCTATTTGCGTCTTCATTAGACCGAAGTGGCAAATTAGCTGGATAGTTGGTCGGGATAATATCCCAAGATATCTCGGTCTAGTTTGCAAAATATCCTTCTATTTCCGAACTAGCGGGATAGTTTGCGACCGTCTTCATTAGACCGAAGTACGGAGTCAATTATCCCGATCCCATCATGCACAACGATTTCCGGTTCGCACATGCGATCTATACCGCTCAGCGCTGACCTCGCAACCACTGACCTCGAGTAAACACGGAAAACCGCAAACTAGACCGAGATATCTTGGGATATTATCCCGACCAACTATCCAGCTAATTTGCTACTTCGGTCTAATGAAGACGCAAATAAGCTGGATAGTTTGCGATCGGGATAATTCAAATAGCTGGATATTTGGTAATCTCGAGATAGTGCAGACACGCCTTATGGTAACTTCTGGAGGTTGAGGGGTTGAAGGCTAAATATGCATGCATTGATCCCCCCCCCCCTCCCTTCACCATATTTTTTAGGGGGTGTGCCCCTTTTACCCCCTGTGCAACTAGATTCGCTGCAGAACATGCCATGAAACAGACTATATATTTCCCCCACAGCTACATGTGCAAATGTGTATAGAATGGGATATTGGGTGTGGCATGTGCCCCTTGCTCCTTGGGGCCCCTCCCCACCTGTGCCCATCAATTTTGTACAGAACTGTGCCCCCCTCCCCCATCACCCCATGCCCATTTGATTTGCTACCGAACATGCTATGGAATGCACCATCTCTTTTTCCTCTTAGACCCCGTTCTCATTCAATTCGTTGGAGCGGTCTAACTAAGACCCGTTCCTCAGGAGCAGTTCTTAGGTGAGTGAGAACGGTCAAAGTGGTCCAGGAAGTGGACTTCTGGACCGCTCCAGAAAACCACCTCGGGAGGTGGTCTTGAGGAACGGGTCTTATTAAGAGCGGTTTGGACCGCTCTAACATGCAATGTGAACGGAAGCGTACTTTGACCGGAAGTGAGCTAGTGACGTTCCGTGCGAAACATGTAGTACGGTACATACGGTTTGTATTCCGCGCGCGAAAAAATTGACCTGCTGACCTGAGCTGCCATAGCAACAAGACCACTTTGACTCGTGGAGCGGTTTGAGCCATAAAAAACTGCTCGGAGTGTGAACGCTCGCAAACCGTTCCTCAAGACCCGTTCCTCTGGAGCGGTCTAACTAAGACCACTTTCAAAGTGAGTGAGAACGGGGTCTAATACTCTATTCTGTCTCTGTTTTCTCTGTGGTTATCCAAGCCCACATACACTGTACATGTATTTACTGTCATAACTTACCTTTCTTGCTGAGTATAATAGACTGGATGCCTTGGCAGAATGCAGTGAAATCTATGAGACCTGAAGTCTCTGGATCCAAGGCCACAAGTAGATCTTGTTCTAGTTTCTGGAACAACAAAAAGAACAAGAATATTTGTAAATATAACATAGCAATGAAATTGATGGTTAATGAAACAAAAATGCACTTACAGGATTTATTTCTGATTCATATTTGCAAGATCTATGTCATTTGATTTATTTCCATATATTTCTTTTTTTTTTAAAGAATTCCACCCTTTTCTTTTCTTCTTTTTTGGGGTTTATCTGGACGAGGGTTTATACAAGTAAATGTAGGAATAAATAATTGGTTTATAAAGTAATAATGTTGAGTAGTCTAGTTCACAATCACTTAGGGTGGGGTTGGGACAGAATTTACTTATCTCCTGCGTTCTTACAACATACCTGTACATTTATGCAATCAAGAAGCCATTTACAAAATTTAATGTTGGCACACCCTGTACTAGTATGAAACCATTAACACAAACAAAGGGAATGGAAAATGATGGGAACACAAGAAAAACAACCGGCATATAATATTTGCAAGAAATTGGCTGCCTCATAACTTCTACATTTCAGACTTAAAATGTTTAGTATGCAATTATAAATTTTTACTGTACACATGTATGGCATTGTTCTTGCACTGTGGTTTTCATGCAATATTGTGTATGTTATACACCATTGTGTGAAAGTCTACCACTTTACAAAAAATAATTTTGACACACCCTGTAGTATGAAAGTTTTAACACAAAGGGAATGGAAAATGATGCAGGAAACAAGAAAAACAACCTAGCATATAATATTTGCTTTGATAAAGTGTTGATACAACCCCGCAATATTTTTGTGTGTGTAAACCTCTACAATCATTCCAACACTTCTATACATTTCAGACATACAATTTATAGTACCGGACTACCGGTATGCCATTATAACATTTGTTACTGTATGGCATTGTTCTTCCAATGTTGTTTTCATAAATGCAATATCATGTACGTACTACCATGTCCATGATACTATGTTATATACCATTGTGTGAAAGTCAGCCGTTAAACACAAGGTGGGAGACAGACCAAGTGGAGACAGAACAAATGGCTGAAAATACTTTGTTTGCATAATGACTAATTTCTATGTTTTGCCTGTATGCATGGCAAAGCACTTACAATGCCAGTATATGAACCATCTGTAGTGTGTACAGCTAGTCCATATGATCCTGGCTTGTAGCATTGTGTTTGTATGTAACTAATCAATAATTTGTGACCTCTGTGAGAACGATATACATGTACCCATTCACGTTTCTATGATAAAAAACGTTACGTGCAAATAGATACTAAATACATGTAGCTAATTACAAATGCATACAATATTAACTTAGACCTACATCATATGCTACATGTATGTAGGTTGGAAATTCAATGAAACACCATATACTTTTTTACAGGCATCTTCAATAGACTGGTTTACGGTACTAACATTCAAAATTTATGAATGTTTCTTTTGTGGGGACCTTGTGATGAATTATTCCATCAACAAATAAACTACAATACTTGGAATCCAGTCTGCATTGTGTAACTATGGCGGGCAAGCCTTGGGAGAGCTTTCAGGTTGTCAAAACAACCTTTGTTAAAAAAGTATGCATAAAGTTTGAATACCGGTATGTTAGTAAACGGTCTATTAAAACAAAGGGTAATCGGTTGCAGACTGTACAATACTAGGCCAGCAGTAGTTCATACAGGCCTACAATATATTACAAGTCACCAATAGAGTAAACTTGACAGAAGTTGACAGCAAAGCTTCCTTTACAAAAGTAACTATACCTTCCTGTACGAAGCCAATGAGTTCAAATTGCAGTCTCTGGGTATATTATCTACCATTACACCAATGTCTTTCTATCTCAACTACAAGGCTGATTCATGTTTGTATTGCTACATGTACATAACGGTTCCCTTGCACTATTCTCTGTCTGCTAATAAAGTCACCCTTAGAAGTATCCATATTTCTTTTAAAATGAACTGAACATTCTGGACAAACCCACTGTAGTTCAATCAGCAAGATTTCACTGAAGTACCTTATAATTTATAATGGCAACATCATGTACTTGTACATGTACATGTGTAAATGAACAGTTCTTTGTAATAACAAATGTCAACATCGAGTAAAATGGAGAGGGAAAAGAAGAATAAAGATAGTTTTCTTTCACCATTTCTCATCATATTTCATAAGGGAGAGGTGAAAAACTCTAAACAGACTACACAAGACACTTATGTAATACTAATACTACATTTTAAAGTTGATTTTGTAGCCCCCCCCCCCCCCCCCCCCCCCCCCCCCTCCCACTTCAAATTTCAAATGCAAATAATGATAACGGTGTCGGTTGCATCAGTTGTGGCTAATTTGTGTAAAAGTACAATTCCCCTCCCATTCCAGGGGGCTTTTCCCTTTATTATCCTCAAAAGGGTTCCACTTGACTGACTGCAACACCCCTTACATGGCTTCTCTCACTCATCTTTATTGGTTGAGCACGTGGGTAAACAACAATAAAACGTTCCTCTTGCTTGCTTTTTATCCTTCCTGTTTGAAAGATGCTTAAAAGGTGCTTAAAAGGCGCCTTTCAAATGGACCAAAACATATAGGCCTACCTTTATTTGGTTACCAACCCCTAAACTTAAATTGCTTTTATCAGGTAACTATTGGGTGAGACTGGTAATTGTGTACATTGCTTACTACAGGCTGGTAAATATACTTACAAGCTTACAAGCAATATACAGTAGGCAAAGTGCAATCAAAACTTTCAATATTGATGTATATTTGTGTTCATTTTTAAAACTTTAATCTGTATGGCTTACACAGTTTTAAGCACTATAAATTGAGCGATTTAACAAAACTGTTAAAGGATCCTGGCTTGATTTATTAGAAAACCTGCAAACCAATTACAAAAAGTCTAACATTTAATACAATTTCTTACTTAAAAATTCAGAATTTCTAACCTCTTTGATTATATCGATCAGGCTAGGCTGTAACTCATAAGTCAATTGTTAATATATTATAAAGGAAGGCATGTGACCACATAGAAAGACCAATTGTATGTATGTAAAAGTAGATCTCTATCTTAGTTTACCTTGACACATGTTCTACATTAATTTTATTTAAAGACCTGTAATCTATACATTAACTACCATTTGTCATGTCTTCTTGTTGAGCAATCTTTAATTATAAATAGGTTTCAGAAAAACAAATCATATCTATCAATTATTTAATTGCGATCATTAGTCTACTGCTTAATATTGATCAGATGACCAATGATCACAATCACATTAACTGTAATGCCGTAATGCCAACATCATAAATACATGTTATCTCATTTTTTCTTCGAAACAAATCATGACATACATGTAGACTACACTTTCACAAGCAGTTCGGCTTTTACTTCTTGTTTCTTTGTGGCATGAACTTGTAGTTGCTGTACATCATAAACATGATCTACAAATCAGTGGTGTTTCAAAGCTGCCTTGAGGAAAACAAATTAAACGGATAAAATGGAGGATGGAAAGAGGGAATGAAGAGGAAGAGAGAGTGGTATCCAATAGGAAATGACATCTTAGAATTCTGACCTGGTCACTGCCACTTCCGAAATGCTCTCTCGCCAGCTCGATGAAGTGTTTCGTCTCGATGAAGCCGCTTCTTCCAACCTCCAGTGCTTCAAAAACGGGTTTCAATTGCGAATTAATATCCAAATCCGATTCCATATCTATCTTCCGAGGGAGGGAATTCCAATTTCGGTCGGCCTTCTCTCTTTATCTTGGCTTTTTAGGAGAATTTCATCCATATCTGTCTCCAGGATTGTCCTTATGTCCGCATCTTTCTTCAGCTGTTCATTCATTCACTAACAATAGCTCGCACTATACGTAAACTGCATGCATGCAAGTTGCATCTGTATTTTGATCATCATCATCTGCCGTTATGGATTGTTGTGGTGGAACTAGGCAGTTTAGTTTTCGCATGCGCTGAATAGTCTCATTATTCAGACCTATATCTAGTTTAATAGTTTCTTTAGGAAGCCTTGGTCGAGATTCTGCACCTCTCTCTCTATCCTAGTTTCTTCTTTTACTTATACTTATTATCAGAGGTATGTTGTATATGTATTATAGGAAGATAGGTGAATTAATATATTAAATACAACATATTTCTGCGGAGCATTTACAGGAGCGGAAATTCAAATCGAGTCTGCATCAACCAAGCTATTAACCTGTTGTCTCATTAGCAAATCAATATGAAACGTCATCACGACTGAAGTTGTCTAGAGGGCCATTGTAAATATTATTTGTCTGTAAAGAATACTTTGAGGGCCCTTTCGATTCGAACTTATCTTCTTCGTGATCGCGGCTCCACAACCCTACACATTTACAAAGATTAAATTTATATTTATCTTCTTCTTTTTTTGTTGTCTTTTCTTCTTTTCTTTTCATTTTCATCTTACAAGTTACAAGTTGAGGCCGATGTTGGTTCAGGGCGTGTCTCACCTCCCTGGTTGGTTGTCGATCCAAGACCGAATACACCGTTGTAAGCCTACTACAAGTAAAAAAAAAAAAACTTATATTAGACGATTAAAATATCCACATTTGATGTACAAAGCTGAATATATGCACAAGACAATATTAAGGAAGTGTAGCTTATTTCCAGCCTTGACAGTGCTCATGTGTATCCAGACTCTATAGGCTCTAAACAATATTGGGTTCCAAGGCTAGCTAACCTAGACGTTCAGTATACAATTTCAACAGTGATGTTGCTTATCTTCAGAATTGATAGTTTGCTTATTTTGCATCAATATCAGTATTTGTTGTTCAATATTCATACAGCTATATGGCAAAGTTAAGCAAATTGCAAAACCATAGACTTGTTCCCATCAATATACACAAAATACCGTTTACCATTAAAAAAAACACTTTCGGATGTTCATGACCCTCTAATATTTTGCTATGAGGCCACTAAATTTTATAGATAATAATCTCGATGCACCTATGTGGATTTTATTTATTCATCGTTTTGCCCAATGGTACCCGAGGCTTTTATTCTTAATTAAACCCGCCCCCTCCAAGGGGAGGGGGGGGGAGGGGTTGTCAATGACTTATAGACTCGAATCACATTCTATTATATATAGAGGCGCTACTTTTTACGATGTAAAAGTTTATCATTTTTGGGCCCCATTTCACAAAACTTGTCATCACAAAACTTGTCAATGACAGTTTTTGTTATAAGCTACTGAAACCCTTGTTCCAACAAGAATATGCCTCTCCTCCGGACGGAAGGTCAGGCATAGGTCTGAAGACAACACATCTGAAAAAGGGCAACCAAAAAATGATGGGAAAAAGAAGGAAAAAGAGGGAATATATATATTTTGCTGAAACATTCAGGGGCGGATCTAGCTTTTTGCTAAGGGGGGGGTTGACCAAAATAATGACGATGCGGAGCATCGTCCACGAGCCGCGAAGCGGCGAGCCGATTTTTTTTGGGGTGTTTATTTGAACCCCGTAAGTGATGTTTTCCTGGCATCTATTAACACAATGGAGACCATAAAAAGCAGTGCATGATAACGTCTTTTTAAATCAAGTAACAGTTAAATACACAGTTATATCCAGAGTTATCATGTGTTTGGTTAAGTTACCTGATGAGTTGAATATCTTCTCACAATATTTGCACTTGAAAGGGTTTCTCTCCAGCGTGCGTTCTTTTTTTTTCTTTTTTTTTCTTTCTTTTTTTCTTTTTTTTTCCTTTTTTTTTTTTTTTTTTTGGGGGGCCGCCCAAGGGGGGGTTGCAACCCCCCCCAACCCCCCCCCCCCTGGATCCGCCACTGATCATAGTAACCGTAAAAATCTTCACCCCCAACTCCGTTAGTGGTTGTAGAGTATAAAAATATACCAAAAGATACTCTCGAAACCAAAAAGAGGATGCGCCATCTACGATGTCGTGCCAGATAATCCTCTACTTCATGCCATCGAGTTTAGCTGCTGGGTACACTATAACAAGAGTAATAATTATTTCTTCTGCGTCTTCTTCTTTTTCTTCTTCTTCCTCCTATTCGTTTTCCTATTCTTCCTCTTCTTCTCCTTCTTCTCTGATTAAATTTGATTTTATATATTTAATCTTTCTCCATGGTCTTTTCCAAACCTACAAATTAATTAAAAACATAATCATGAAAATGAACAAATAAGTACACATCCTTAACGCTTCTTTTTCTTGGCGAACAGAGTGCTCGAGAAGCTTTTCGGCTTTTATTAAACCAACCCAATATCATGCAAGGTGGACTTCCCCTTTAAAATGTTAAACTTAAATGAATATAAATACATGTTCACTTATAGGGCAGATTTGAGATTTGATTATATTTTGACATCACTGCAGCTAATTACTGACATAAAAAATCGGTCTGTGTTCAAATTGAAAAAATACTTCCGAAAAAAATGATATAACTTACGAATTTCAATCTGGTTTTCGACATGACTATTCGACAGAAACATGTTTAATTCATTATTTTGACTGATTATGAGGACAGAAACTTCCAATGGGCGCTTTGTTGGTATGGCGCTCCTTGATCTGCAAAAAGCTTTTGTTTCCAATGTCCTTACCTACAACTAATATCTTTTGCTATATTTGTATTTCTTTTTGGAATAGGTTAATTATCAAATTACATATTATTTTCCGAAACAAAATCACATCCTTGCAATATTACATAAAGTGAAAAGTTGAGTCAACTTGTCCACAAGAGTTGCATAAATTATTATTCACAATTTGCCATTTATATAAGTTTTTTTTTTTGAAGAAGTTACAACTAATGGGTTTTAATAAGGCAAGTTTAAAGTGGTTCACTTTTTTTTTAGAATTTGTATGCTTTTTTTTAGATCAAAACTAATATCAAAATATTTACTGGTCATCAATGATGATTGGTAGTTCAGATCCTACTTGTCTAATCGACACCTTTCTTGATATTCGTTCGAAACTAATGCCTTTAACATCATGCGGTGTTCCTCAGGGAAACATTTTAGGCCCAATTCTTTTTACAAATTATATCAATGATATGTGTATTAGTATAAATAGACTTTAAACTGTTAGAAGTCAGCCAAAAATCAAAACAAATCGTATTGCATCACGTGCATAAAATATATCATACTAGGTCGAATCATTATGTTCGATCCAACTTCGATCTTGTTATATACATCGTTAGGGTACAAGAAAGCCTATTTTAACTTACCAGAAAGAGTAGGTAGTAGGCCTCTTAGAAATTCGTTTTTATCAGTACATTGCCATTAAAAACATTGGAATTCCCTTCCAAATGATATAAAGGAAATATAAAACTTTGCCCACTTTTAAGAGGAATACCTAACTCTTGAGAGTCAGAGGAGAGAAGCAAATGACTGATTGAATTTTGTTTTTCTTCTGCCGGTTCATATTTTTTAAATTTTGTATACTTATGTACGTTATAGAAATCAAACATATTTATCTTTTTTCCCTCTTCCTCCTCCTCCTCCTCCTCCTCCTCCTCTTTTTCTTCTTCTTCTTGTACCGTCATTCTATCATCAGTTTAATGTTGTTATTGTTATTATCATCATTATTATCTTTAATTTAAAAAAATTCTTATCAGTCTGTAAATATTACTATCTTAACTTAGTAACTTTGTACATGTATGTCAGGCAGGCGGGGATCCAGGATTTCTTAGGGGGTCCAAATTTGAAATCAATTTGAAAATTAAGTCTGCTGAAATTTGAACGGCCCAATATTTCGCTCAGGGGGGGGGGGTATTGAGCATTAATAGTGAGCGCCAGGGGGGTGCCATTTTGTTAAAGTTTTTTTTTTAGCACTACCTATCAGATATCAAGAATTATTTAAGAGTTCCAGGAATTTAAACTCCCATTCATTCTTTTTTTCCTTCCCCTCCCCAGGGGGGGGGGGGGGGGAGGGGCGGGGGGTACTCAGGTATATTGGGTATACGGGATGTGCCGCTCGGAAGGGTGACATGGGTCCCCTTTTCATTAAAAAAATCCTTAGGCATGGATCCCATTCAGGCACATAGCCAGAGTTTGATGTTTGGAGGGGGGGGGGGGGGGCACATACAGTTAATCGATCGAGGTCAAAAAAGCCCCCCCCCCCCCCCCTGGCTACGTGCCTGGTCCCATTAAAGAAAAAACCTTAGACACGGGTCCCTTTTTCATTTATTCCTTTCCCCTCTCTTCTCCCTCATTTTCTCCGGGATTATGGGATTTACTCAGAAACTGCAAAATGATTGTATTATTACAGCTAAAAAATGTAATATTTAAAGTTTGAAATCCTTAAACATGCACTGTAAAAAAGAATTTGTTCATTGGGAATTTTTACGTATTTTTCCATGTAGAATTTACTTGAAAACATTAGTTTTGCCACTTAAGCACTAAATTTAAGTCTTGCTAACTCAAACTTTCAATTTAGTAGAACATACGTGGAATATTTAAGTAAAATCAAATACATAAGAACTTTAAGTAATTTCAGCTTGTATTAATTTAGTAATTTTAACTCAAAATCAGAAATTATACGTATTACTCAAACAATTTATGTTGATTATTCTTATCAAAGGACCGATGCAGTGCGTAATAGAAATATTTACATAATTTATGAATATTCATTAAGACCAAATTAAACTCTTTTTTTAAATAAAACAATTCTTTTTTGTGGTTGAATGAAAATTTAAGGACTTTAAAACATTTACTAATTCATTTAACATGGCTAAGCAAAGACAAGACAATTTTTAATTGTTACCCAGTTCAAAACAAATAAAAACTTGATATTTCAGAAAATTGTCAACCAATTTTCCTTTTAAGATGCTACGATCAAGTATATATAAAATTTGGAGCCTTTTAATATGTGTCGAATTGAAGCGTATGTAATAGTTTGTGATGGTGGTATATATATATATATATATATATACGGTTAAATCTTAAATAAAAGTAGTGTTAGTGATTAGTGATTAATCTTAAATAGAAATAGTGAATGATTAGTGGATGTTACTTGTTAGATTAGATGGGTACCAAATCGTGCAATATGTAATCCTATCATAGCTTTTTTTTAATTATCTAAAATGATTACAATACTTAAATTATTTACGTTAATGTAACTCGATTTAACTGAGTAAAAATTTATTCAGCAAAATAAGTAAATTCTACTTAAGATGCCGTAGGTAATATTTACTTAATAAAAATAAGGCAATTCTTTTCCTCAATTTTATTGAGTTATTTCGACTATTATTTTTTTTACATTGTGGGTCCATTGGCACAAAAAAAAATCCTTAGACATGGGTACCTATTTACAGCAAAAGGACCCTTGGATGTGGGTATGGGTTCGGAGGTCTCAGCCGCACACCCCGTCCGACCATAATCTGGGTACCCCCCCCCCTCCCCCACCCCTCCCCCGTGGAGGGGGGGGGGGGGCCCGGCCCCCCCACTCAGTGTTATTTAGGGTACGCATATGCTCGTTCCCTCTTTTTGAAAGCACCCCCTATCTGAGGACTGCCAACATTTCCGAACCCCCCTTTCGCGGGCTTTTCGCGGGCTTTTCCTGCCTTGGAGACCCCCCTAAATCAGGAAAAATGCTCAATGTACCCCCCTAAATTCGGAATAATTTCTCAGGAGTCCAAAGAGATGAGAAAAAAAAGAAAAAACACCCCCTTTTTAAAGAAATCTCCGGGTGAAAAGTCAAATACACCCCTTTTTTTACAATTCTCGGGCCGGACTTTGTCGCACGAAAAGTACCCCTTTACCGGACATTTTGGCAACACGCATGCGGTCATTTCGAAACCTGAGTGGGGGGGCCGGGGGGGGGGGGGGGGTGACTCACACTGAACTCTACATCGCGTAGTGTCTAGTGATGTCTCACAGAATTTCGCATCCAGTTTTAAAATTCGTAGAATCGAATGGCCTGAGTCAAACTAATGTAGCAATCTGTGTCACAAACGTTTCAAAGCCCTGTGTCTAATACAATTTTTAAAATTTAATTTGAATGTTTATATAGCAAATATATCATTACAATTGATTATTCATTAATTAACAATATCAATTTAATACAAAATTAACAATTATTCATTTAAATTTGAATGCTGATCATTAAAATATTATAGATCTCAAATTGGCTTCGCTATCTCGTTCACATATCGCTAATTGCCTGCTGTTTATTTCAGTAGTTCATTGACCCATTGATTTCAGCCTTAACCCTAAAGGAGCGGAGAAAGGCACAAAGTTGTCGATTTTTAGACGTGAATCGTTGGGTAAGTTCACCAATGAAACAATGAGAGTGAAATTATTTCCTTGAATGTTACGATTTTCTAATGCAAGTACATTTCTTAGACCCAATTCAATAGCATTGACATGTCATTGTGCTTTATCACAGGCCCACATGCATGTTTTTGCGTCTTGTTTATTATAATTGAGTTTTTCTTTCTTTCAAAATCAATTACTATTACTAGAATTGTGGGCGCTTGTTCAGAAACCTATCCAAAATTTGACCTGTTACTATGGCGTGGAGATACCCTAATAAAACATACCCAAAATGAAGTAAATATTCATTAAATGTCCGAATAAAGATCATGAATTAAAAATTGTTATGTTTATTATATTGCCTGTTTCGTGTCAATTTTCTTGTTATTTTTGGAGTATTTTTCGGTAAAACGTTGATATTAGTTTACAGTTTTTCACAAGTTTCACGGCAAACCGCTGCACAATACAAGTGTATACCGATAGTGGGTTGCGGGCGTGCGCGCGCCTGTGTGAAGTTATCTACGACTATGGTAATGAGGATCTGAGACATTACGGTAGATAACTCGCACAGGACCAGGGCACACGCCCGCCCGCCCACAACCCACCATCGGTATGTACTGAATATTCTTGCAAATGAATGGGTTTGTGTGTTAAGAAAGACATGAAATGCTGGGTTTATTGTTGTCGTAGGTTGTAACTTTGGCATTCAGTCAAATTTGACTTTTTAATATGGTAGCACACAATCTTTCCGCTTGGAACCTCTCAGACGAGTTTAAAATCTGTACTTAACCTATTTTAATATGAAGAAAATTAGATTCTAAGTGGGAATATGATTCCTTTGCAAGCGTCCTTTGATATTTTTTGATGACTGCAAGTAAAGGATTTCAACTGATAACATTTCATGAAATGAAAAATTACTATACATGTAACTACCAAATCAGTATTGAAACATAAACATAAACATTGTAGAGTTAAAGATAAAGGTGAGTTCTGATTTAAAAAAAAAAATTACGCTGAATGTTCAAGATTACAAATAAATGTCATTTGCCAAACAATTTTGGTAGAAAATGTATACTGACTGAGTAATGAGCATAGCAAGATTAGGAAATCAATGTTAGCCCAGACACCATTTGTGTAGTCCCATATACATCTTTCTGTGTACAGTGCTTGTTACTTTACCAAGACTGGGCCAAATTTATTATGATTTTGATGACTCCATAACTTTGCAGTACACACCAATACTTACATGCTACATGATCAACCTTTTCTGATCCATTCCACACCTTTTCTTTCACAATGCAATTGGTTGACCAAAAATCACCTTTATCTTTAAGCTACCCAGAACATTGCTAAGGTTGATATTGAGATTTTAGGTGGTATTTTTTTCTCAGCATTTACCTTGGTTTCTCTTTCAAACACAGGTCAGCACTCCTGCTTACCGAAGCTGAAGATCAGAGATCAGTCATCCCATGTGCATATCCATATTCAGCGAGCAGCATGGCAAGTCAAGAGGATTCTGCTGAGTCTTGCAAGTCAGTCAGAAACAGGCCCCTGACATCGGCAGAGAAGCAGAAGAACTACAGGGAGAGGTTGAAAGAGTCCCCAGAGAAGTATGAGCGTTTCAAGCAGAGTGAAGCCAAGAGACAGAGGCAGAGAAAGACAACACACCAGCCAACAGAGGAAGAAATAGCCCACCAGAGAATGAAGTGGAGGGAAAGAGTCAGAAAACACAGATTAAAGAAAAAGCAAGAAGCTTTGATGAATGAGAGACCATTTCAAGAGCAATTTTATATGTCTGAGGCTATCCCCAATGGGTCAGGTATGCCAGAGATTTTAGGGGATACTGAAGAAGACACAAGATCCATGACTCTCGACCACAATAGTTACAGAAACCTTGAATACTTGCAAGCCAACAGGGAATCTTGTCTAGATATGAATTTATCCGAAATGAACATAGGCGAATATGTCATGGATGCACATGAGGAATGCAATAGAGAGAAATCTGGCAACAATTTAGTGAAACTTGAGTGCAATACGCCAGAAGGGGATGACACAGTTGGTAACCGTGAAATTGAACTAGAAGCAAGAACTTACTTTCCCGCTGAACATTATGCTCATGTTACCAGTGAAAATGGATTTGGAGTTGGTCAGGGTCAGATATATGATGATGGAAGTGTAAACAATGAGAAGGAATTACAAGATCAACTGCCTACGGGTCGTACAGTGTTATCTCTAGTTGAAGGGTTTTGTGGAGAGTCGCCAAAGAAAAGGAAACCCTTGTCTGCTGCTGAGAGGCAGCGCAATTACATCGAAAGGCTCAAAGCACAACCGGAAAAGTGGAAACAGCACAAAATGAGGGATACACTGAGACGTAAAACAGTGCAAGAGCAGAACAAAATATCAGAAGAAGTTGTTTCTCAAAGGAGAAAGAGACAGTATCAACGAACAAAAAGACAGAAGGGAAGGCGGATTACAAAGGCCCAAACGAAGGACACTGGTCATGGTGATGTTAGTCTATTACAAGGGGCACCCTCGTGTGCAGGAGACTTTTCTTTGACAGGGAGCGCTGAAGCATCAACAGCTACTGAGGGTATCCAAACCAATGTGAATATTTCCAAGGTGAAAGTGGAACAGAGTGACTTAGACTCATATGCACTGGAAATGGCTGACAATTGCACAAATTCAACTGCGAACAATTTTGTGAAAGTGAATGGAGAAAATACATTCGGGGTTTGCCAAAGTCCAGTGCCTATTGAAGAAATGCAAGGTCATATGATAAGAACCCCCTCCGTTGTAAAGCTAGTCGGAGGTTCACATAAACAATCTCCAAAGAGAAAGCCTCTGACTCCTGCAGAGAGGCAGCGAAACTACAGGGCAAAACTGAAAGCAGAGTCCGACGCGTGGGAAGAAACCAAGTCTAGAGACGCCGAGAGGCGTAAAATGATGCGAAGGCAGAACCAAAACTCTGAGGAAGCTGCTATCCAGCAGAGACGGAAAGCAACAGAAAGGCAGAGGGAGTATCGACGTAGGAAAAAAGCCTTAAGACCAGCAGGATATCCTTCTGCAAAGAACTCTGAAGCAGCTACCTCAACTACCAGATTTCACCAACCTGAGAGCAGTACACCAGATGTAGGCGAGAGTTATACACATGCAATGCTTGCGGTAAGAGACCTTCAGACAGAGAAATGTGGCGATGTGACCAGTGACATTGAATGTGGTGTTGGTCAAACTGCTTTTTATGGGGATGGAAGTCCAACCATTGTTGAGAAAATGCAAAATCAACTGCTAGCTAGTCCATCTTTATCATTGCCAGTTGGAGATTCAACTGGACGATCATCAAAGAAAACACCGTCGACTGCTGCTGAGAGGCAACGGCAGTACAGGGAAAGACTTAAAGCCCAACCGGACAGGTGGGAACAATACAAAGCAAGGGATTTAGAGAGACAGAAAAGGACACTAGAGCTGAAAAAACAGTCTGAAGCAACTGCTTTACAGCAAAGAAAAAGAGCAAGAGAAAAGCAGAGAGAATATCGACGTCGGAAACGAGAGAATAATTTGAGAATGAAAGGAACAGGACACGCAAACATGAACTATTTGCAAACCAACACTGATTCTCATCTTGATATGAATTCATCTGAGTTGGAGATAGGTCAGTATGTCATTGATACACATGAAGAGAGTGAAGATCTTTGGAAATCTGAATGCAATACCCTTACTGGGGGTGACAATGCTACCTGTCAGGTGAAGCTAGAAGTACAAGATAACTCTCCTGCAGAGCATGATGTGGATCCAGCCAATGAAAATGGATTTGGACTTGGTCAAATTTCAACATGCGAGGACAAATGTCAGAGTCAGCTGCTTATGGGTCCTTCTGTTGCATCAAGTGTCAAAGTCGCTCCTAGACGACAGCCAAGGAGAAGGAAAGCCATGACTGCTGCAGAGAGGCAACGAAAGTACAGGGCAAGACTAAGAGCAGAATCAGAAAAGGAGGACCAAGTGGACCTAGGAGGTACAGAGATGCCCAAGAATATCCAAGACCACAAAAAGGCATCTGAAAGTGCTGCTTCTCAGGTTAGGAAGAAAGCAACAGAGGGAACACAACTGCCTCAACTTAGGAAAAGAAAAGAAGTAATATTTAATCTACATGGCAAAAATGTACACCCCTATGTACACCCCTACCAGCCTACAAGGAGCACAACAGCCTCAAGAAGACAACAGAATCGTACAGTTAAGACCAAACAATTACATGTATCTGAAATTGTCATGCAGTCGGCGAAGAGAGTTGATAGGATAAGTTCCAGTACTGAAATACAGGAGCAAGAGATAGATGCTCAGCTTGCTCATAAACGAATGAAAGGGAGGGAAAGAATGAGAAAGTATCGCCTTAAGCAGAAGCAGAAGCAGAAATTGCAGAAAGTCTGTGGAGAGTCTAGGGACAGTGTCACGCCAAGGATTGTAGCTGTGTGGAGTATGAGTGAGGGAAGTAAACAAGGAGTACGCGTGAAGCAAGAGAACAACACCCAGTTCGTGGCAAGTAAGTTTGATAACTCTGGGTGCAACGTCAGTAATGTGCCAATTCTACCAAAAGCAAGTACTAGTACCATGAATGCAGATGATTTGGCCAAGATAGTGCCACAAGAGGATATGGGACAAATTTACGGAATAGTCCCAAACCTATTTGTTGTGAACCCCTTAGGCAGGGCCAAACCTTGTTCAGATATCCCTACCATATTTCCTACTCAAAGTCCCCGGTCAAATGACAACAGAGACCAACTGTGGACAGGGGCCTCTGAAGGAAATGCAATCCCATTCAAAATTCAAAAGGTAACAAGTGCAGACAGACAGAGGCAGTATCGTGAAAGACTCCAACAAAATCCAGAAAAGTGGGCAGCCTATAAGCAGCGAGAGAATGAGAGATACTTGGCTAAGAAGGCAGTCCTGGCAGTGAAGGAAATAAAAAAGACCAGGAAACAGACTCTCCTGAGAATGAGGCAAAGGAGGTTAAAGCCGAAAGAGGGCAAAAACTCCCAATACATCACCTTAGACAATGCTTTGGACATTGTTCAGGATGGTATTTCTAAGGGAGAGACCCAAGCATCCCTCATCTCAGGAAAATCTGTTGGGTTGTTAGAGGCAAAGTCATCGGGGCGACGGGGGAAAAGGGGGCTTAACAAGAGTCCCGAAGAAATTGAAAGACTTAGACAAGCCAACAGAGAGCGACAAAGGCGCCACAGAGCAAAGAAAAGAATGGAACAAGGTATGCAAGAGGCAAGTAGCTTTGCAGAGAGGACGGAGCTCCCAGTACTAGCTGACTGCAGTGTGACAAGTAGAGCGGAGAAGTCTGAAATCACCATAAATAAAGGCGAACTGTGTAGAGGACAGGGTGATTCGCAGGACACAGTAGGAAGTGAGTTTCATTGTTCAACTCAGTTCAGGATATTCCCTAATCTGTCTCCTACAGAACATATGGGTCCTAGAAAACAACTTACAGTGAGGAAGAAAAGAGGTAGACCCAGAAAGCAAACACTTTTGAAGACGGAACAGTGCACAGATGTTGCTTTTAATGACTTGATGGCATCTTCTCTGGGAAATGAGGGTCATGGAGAAGTGTTGGTATCGAGTGCTGGAAACATTCCAATGATCATCAAGATGCCAGAGGTCAAAGGTCAACCGGACCATCGATGGGAAGAGATCCCGCAGGTGATTCCTTGCGATCCACCTGAAGCCGACTTTGACTGGGGCAATGAAGGATTGGACCACTTTGAACAAGGCCTTGATGGAGAGATGTCCTTGGACCAAGTACAGGTAACAGAACCTGTTCCAGGGGAGGTTGAGGGAGGGTGCATTTTTGGTTCTGCCCGTAGGAAGGCCTTCTTTCCCACTAAGCATGACACTACTGATTTCACACTCAATACCTCGTGGGTTGCTGAGACACCACTTGGGGATCCATGAAACACGTCACATGATTTCTGTTGATTGATTAAACAATCGGCACTCGTCCATGATTTCCCCCACCCAATCTATTTGATATAATATGTTCATGGACAAAGTTTTCCTGTGCAAAAGCAAGACTTCCAAGACTTCATAGCCTTGAGTCATACTGATCATTTGTTACCAATTTCTTGAAATTCACAAATCAAGTTTTGCATTTGTCAAAAATCACTCATGGCATACAGCCAAAACAGACATTTTTCTCACATGTAGTCATACACACTAGGGAATTTTTCTCATGACTTCTATACAAATGGTTAACGATAATATCAAAAATGTTTAAGATATTGATATAAAACTTTATGCTATGAGATGCTGTATCCGCACTCCAAGTCATATAATATCTTCTGCCTCTACAGCTTAGATCCTGGGATCATGCAGGAGATAGGTTGTTAGGACCCGCAAAAATATAAACGAAAACCAGAAATTACAGCTGTGAAATCACAGCTCACAATTGTGCATGGACCATCTGTCACACACATGTTTTCTGATAGATATTCAGGGCAGTGTTTCACTAAACCATCATGAGTGGAAGTTTGCCGACATCCCATTGAAATAAGTACATAAAAATTCACACGTGTTTCAATGTGATGTCGGCGAACCTGTACATATGACAGTCTCATGAATCGATGCCTAGATTTCCGTTTTTCTTTGCTCACTACTAAGGTATTGCATAGCATTCACTCTGCATAAGTTGAATCTGTTGGGACCACACAAAATAGTCGACTTACGCAAAATTCGAATTTAATTAGAAAACCAAATCCTAGAAGAGCTAGAATTTTTTTTTTTTCTTCTCCTTTTTTCCCCAGAAATTATGGTACACACATACAATGTTATTTTGTACAGATCTACATTGTGTATGAGTTTTAGAATATTGAAAAAAGAGTAATTCCAAAAGAAGAACAATGAATTTAAAGGACTGCATCAACTTGTTCACTCATCAGCAGATGATGTTTGTATGTAGAGTATGTGCAGACCTGTGTGTGACTCATGACAGCTTTCAAAGTGGATTGACTTCTGAAGAAAAAAATTGAAGGAAATTTGTTACCACTGTGGTCTTATACCAGCTACAGATGCACCAAGATTTTTTTCTCCATATATACTGTTACCTATAAAGTTAGTAAATAATTTGTTTGGTGTACCGGTATTTTCACGTAGTGATTTTGAGAGTATGATTCATGGTTGATAGATAAAGTCTATATGTTCTTAGAACTTTATTGATCCATCTAAAGAGTCATAACGATTGATCAAGTAAGTTCTGACAAGATACACTATTTACCCTTGAGGAATAAACCAAATTGTCACAATCATTTCATGAAAAGAGATTTAAAAAAGATTATTCCAACTTTACGGGCAACAGTGTTACGTGACATTGGCCAACTCTGTGTGATGCCTTTGGATTATTTGTTCCAAAATTCCTGTTTACGAAGATGACTTCATGGAGGATGACAGGAAGCATCTCGCTTTTGAAATGCTGTATATTATGTGATGACACTTAATTTTTGTGTTTTGTACTCCATTTTGTATATAATGAATTGTATATTTTGTATATTTTGTATATTTTGGGTAATTATTTGCTTCATCTAATTATGGGTATACCAATGAATAACATTTGAGACATGTTTACGAGACAACTCCAACTATGTGCAATTAGAATTACAGGTACATGTACTTAGTTTTTTATTCTGTAAAAAGTAATTACCTTTTTTTTGTTCATTTACCCTGAAGTGCATAAACCTCAAATTGTAGTAGATTAGGTTAAATATACATGAGGTTTATATTTGAACAATACGGTAGATTCACAAGCCACAGCGCCATCTAGTGATACCAAGTGTTTAGTCTGTTTCATGTGATGCCTCATGGGAAAAAGTTGACAAAGATATCAGGCTTTTATCAGCTATGGCTTTGTTACATACCCTTGGAGATGAGGGGAATTAATCAACAATTTTGGTTGGAAAGGTTTGAATTGGTTTTTGGGGTTAAGTTTTGAGCTCATTCCAAAAATGTCGGTCTGATTGACCTTAAAATATTTTCGTTATTTCAATCAGTTGCTAGCGTTGTGCTGTGCTGCACAGGTCGAGCTAAATAAATGGGCCTGTCACTGTTTGTCGGTGGGGACACTGTTAAAGGTAAAGACCAGTTTTGGAAACGCCCCCCTCTCAAAACATGAAATGGAAGCTCTTATTACCAATCATGTGAAAGATTATGTTTTGACTAATACTCGATCATGCAAATTTTGCTGAGAAACCGCCTACTAATTGATATATTTGGTAAATTATTATATCTATTTGGACCTGATAGATATAACGCATGTGTCGCGCACGTGTGGGGGTAGTCCCATATACATCTTTCTGTGTACAGTGCTTGTAACTTTATCAAGACTGGGTCAAATTTCTTATCATTTTGATGATTCCAGAACCTTGCAGTACACACCAATACTTAGATAATCAACCTTTTCTGATCGATTCCACAACGTTTCCTTCGCAATGCAATCAAATGACCAGAACTGGTCTTTATCTTTAATTGTGAATTCACCCTATTGTATTAGGGGCCAGTTTTTCAAGATTCCATTCCGTTATGCTACTTATATAGTATCAACATTATTCAATTACATGTATTCATATTATGTGAGCTGGCAGGGGCACTGCACTCATTCATCAAATGGATATTGATTGCTCCTTTTTATACTACTGTTCACTAGTGAAATTAATAATAGCAGAGTGACTGTAAAACAATTTAAAAAGTAAAGAAATGGCTATTCTTCCATTTGTTTTAAACAGATGCTTCACAGAGATGTGAAATATTGAGGAGCAAATATATCTCCTAAATGTTCTGCTCCATATTAACATTCCAGAAATGTGTAATAGTTTTTCAGAAACGGCCAACAATATATCTGAAATGCATGTCACTGTAGTGCAGCAAAATTCAACCTCAAACTTAATTACTGTAAATATATATAAATTTGGTATTTAATATGAAGAAAAAGACTCTGAATATAGACATTTTGATCGTTAGAACTTTTTTTTTTATTAGATGGAATATTTTCATTGGGAATTGCAACTGTGTTGTATATACATGGAATGTCTTGTATGAAATCAAAATGCCTCTATTCAGAGTCTTTTTGTGACCTTATCTAACAGTGCATTATATATTTGTACACTGGTAGGCATATGCTTCAGTATGGTCAGTGATTAATTTCAGTATTGCACCTTGTATTATAATCTAATAATATTTCACAAGCTCCTTGAGTTTAAGATAAATTGTGTACTTTTATTTGTGCAGTCCATATTGACGATGTATTTTCTAATGTTCTCTGAAAATCTGTACCACAGCTTTTAAAAGTTATGTCTATGTAAGTTTTTCGTGTGATGAATCCATTGTACAGTCAAACCTGCTTTAGTGACCACCTGTCTACAAAGACCATCTGTCTACAAAGATCACATTTTTTTTCCCTTGAAAATGGTTTCTCATTGAAACATGTACTAAAGGAACCTGTTTACAAAGACCACTTTTTGTGTTTCCCTTGGGCGCGGTCGCCATAGATAGGTTTGACTGTATTTCATTTTTACATACATACGTAATAAGTGTGAAATGTCAAGTTAAACGTTTTAAAATTAATGCTATTACTTAATTGCACGACTTGCCTAAATAAATACAGTAAATTGATAATTGTATGGGGTTTGGGGGATGTTTTTTTTTAACAAAAAAGGTAATTTGTACTCCTGACATTGTAATACTTGCCTGCATAATTTGCTTTAATTTAATTCTGGTACATAATTTGATTTAATTCTGGTACACACATCACATTTCACATATCATTTCTTTTTGAGAGACAGGCCTATGACAAGAAAATATATTGTATATTGTATGTACCTATAGGTACATAGGTAATGACAATACTAATCATGGAATACATGTATATATTATCTGAAAAACGTTGAAAATGCTCTTGGAATGTTCAACTTTTTGACAATATGGATTACATAATTATATCTTCATGTATGTGTCTTGTGAACTGTCAAAATTACACATTGCATTCTTGTACATGTATAAGCAGTAAATTTTATGTAATATGTAAAAATTGATGTTCATGAATACATCTCATTCACCTCATTGGCCATATTTAATCAAAGATAAATATAGATCATGTAAAGAGCTACTCAATTTGTCTTTAGATTTTGTATTTATTTGTATTACATCATGATTATATCGGGTCACATGTACCATAACACTGAAACAAATGCATGGATGATGTTCAAGATGATTACTAAAATGCAATTTTGATTGCACATATACTTTTATATGTCTTGTACCTATTCATCTATATGTGTGTTGTACATGTACGGATACGATGGTGTTTGTGTAACCTGGGGGTCTTTCATAAAGATCCTAAGTTGAACTTACCTCTAAGTTGGACTTAACAATTATAGAAAGCTGTTAGCATCTTCTTTGAAAATATTTTGTTAAAGTTATTGTAAGAGGCATAAGATGATGATTCAAAGCATTCACATTTTCTGTTATCAAGGAGATTTCATGTTCTTGATGTGGAATTTAAGAAAAGACTAAAATACTTGATTTTTTGCTTTTGAATATATTTTATTTTAAGGCTACAAATGGCTCTCCATAATGTTTGAGTCCAACTTAAAGTGAAGTTCGACTTAGGATCTTTGTGAACTGTATCATCTGGTGAGATCCATAAGGGCATTTACTCATATCATTCAACAGAGACTTAAAGCCCTTCTGGCTCCAAACAGACGATATGCTCAGAGCTCAGAGCATTAACTCATTATATCCGTTTAAACAGATTTAACACCCAACTGTCTTGGAGTTGGCTCCCAACCCCTTGCTGAAACAGTACGTTTTCATTACCGCCTTACTGAAGAAATTCATCCATTTGACATTCTGATCCATGTATTCATGAAGACAACGAAAAGGAGAGATGTAGGCCTATATATATATCTGTGATGAGTGTTATATATTGGCCCTTTGTTCAAGCATGAGAGGAGGAGACACGAACGCTATTGTATTAGACGGACAGAAAGAGATGCAGAGCGATAATGGAAGGAGAGAGAGAGAGAGAAAGGTATAGAATGAGGGAGAGAGAGTGATCGAGAGAGAAAGTAAGGCAAGATTGGGGGGGGGGGGGAGGGGAGGACAAGGCCAGAAGAAAACAAAGAAGATGTTAGATTTTGATGATGTGATAATGATTACATGTACTGTATTTAAATAAGCGAGATGATATAGAGACGACGAATTGGGGGGGGGGGGGGGGGGGGGGGGGGGGGGGGGACAAGAGGAAGGAAATAACATACTCGAAACTCATCTACCCCATCCTTCTTGTGTATCTGTTTCTCACCATTCTCGTACAATTATTAATCTTCGCATGCATGAGACAATTTACTCAGTTTTTAAAATAAATAAACAACATTGTCACAATCTGCTTATAAGAAAGAGAGAAGATAGGGAAGATAAATCTGGCCATGCCACACTAGACGAAAAATTTACGTCTACAGTATCCTAGTAATTTTAATATAATAACTCTTCGCATAGATTTATTTCAGTGGCGGATCCAGGAGGGCCCGGGCCCCCATTCCTGGGGGAAAAAAAATGTGTAAAAACACGTGAATTTTACCCTTTTTAAAAAAAAATTTTTTTTTTTTTTTACATGGGGCCCCCTCCCCTGGCGCTCAGGAAGGGGGTGCGATTTTTTTAATTTTCGAGGACCAAAAAAAATTAGTGCTCACTAACCCCCCCCCCCCCCCCCCCCCCCCCCCCCCCCACCGAGCGAATTATCGGCCGGCTATTTCGCCGCTAAATATTTTCTCACGAATTGGGCCCCCTCCCCTGCCGCCGGCTGGATCCGCCCCTGTTTATTGTAACTTACATTCCTTTAAAGATTACCTCCCTGAACGTACCTCTCTAATGTTAAATATCAATTAGTCATTACAGTATACCGAATAGAAGGTCAAACACCACAATAAATCCATACCGTCTATTTTTATTTCCACAGCGGCTTGGGAGAAAATTCATGCCTATATCGCCTACATTTCCCTCTTTTTTACGTCCTTTATGATAGTGACGCGTATAGGCCTTAATGGAACAATAATTATACTGCTACGAAGGGCATAATATTTCAACGTGAGTCGTGCAAACAGATCGAGGGGAGAGTGAGAAGGGGAGGGTTGGGAGGAGTCACCCCTTTCTTTTTCATTTTTATGCATACATTTCCAATGAAGTTCACATGTCTGATTATGATTGCTGTTGTCATGTCATCACTATCTTGTCATATTATGTTATCTTGAAAATGAAAGCAATAGAATATCAAAAAACAAAAATATAGGTAGAGTTAGAGGTAGATTGGAGGAGATATGTAATTATTTAGAGAATGTAGAAATACATGTATATATCTCCAATTCGTGTAATTTTATTTCCCAACCAACATTGTGTACATGCATATAATAGGGGAGGGGGGGGGGCCGAGTGAATTCCCCCTTTATTTTATTTATTATGTATATATTAACTTCCATTTAAGTTCATATAATGATTAGGATCTTATCTTGTCATGTTATATCTTGTTATATTATCTTTAAAATAGAAGCAATTACAAGAATCTTTAAAAATATAATTAATTACAGTCATTTTGTTTTTAAATAGATTTTAGTCCCGACTCCTAAATTTGGCATACAATTTCAATTTTAGAAGCTAAGAGTTCATCTGCATTTCTGATTTTAAATATAAAATTAATTACTAGCCATGCGTGTGCTAGCGATTCGGAAGATTCTGCGATCGTTAGAGAAAAAAACAAAACTTGAATGTACCTTCAAGTCAGGGGCTTAATTTCGATTAACTTTTGCATTTGTTTTTTTTTAAATTCAAGACGCCCCAAATGACAGACGTTTGCCAATATGCATGCCAACAGCAACAAAGCAAAGTAATATATTTCATTAAGCTACGAAATAATAGGTTCTGCATGTTTTGAAATATGTCGGTTAATAAAGACCCTAGTTTTTTGGTTTTTTTTGGGGGGGGGGGGGTATTTATAGTTTGGACAGGAGTGTGCGGCTAAAACCCCAAACTCATACTCATTTTAGTTTTTTTTTTTTTTTTTTTTTGCATCTGGGATTTGCACTTTAGCGAGAATATGGATGAGATATTATTCTGATGAATATAGTAACCCACATTAAGGCCATGATCTAAAGGTGGGGCGATTTGTAGGCAGTTTCCAAAACAATATCTTCCCCTATGTTTACCCGGGCCCTTTCCACCCCGGACTAGCGACACTCTACCTCGGCAACCTAGAGTTGCACTTATGTTAGTTCATTTACCAAAATGATTCGTTCGTTTATCTATATGTTGTATTTAAGTGGTGTAGCTACGGGGGGCATAGGGGGCACGCGCCCCCTCCCTAGTCGAATGGCCAACACAAAAACAAAAAGTGAGAGAGAGAGAGAGAGAGAGAGAGAGAGAGAGAGGGGGGGGGGGGGGAGAGAGGAAAGGGGAATTAAAAGAACGTGAAATAATGTAAAGAGATAGCCTAGATTGCTCGAAAACGCTCTTCATAGATTATACTATTATGTGAATCAGTAACGTTGGGACAACATGATACGTCTTAAATGAAATCTTTTATAAGAGGTGCATTAAACGATTATCGAAAAACGCTTGGTGTAGCGTACAGCTGTACAGCAGAGAAGAAAAAGAAATGGAGATAGGGGTGACAGAAGGAAGACATACGGGAAAAGAGACAAAAAGAGAGTATGTATGTCTGTCCTTTTCACTTTAAAATACAAAATGTTCCCACTCTAAAGGAGCCAGGGTTATATTCCCTCTCGCCTCTCGGCCAAATCAATCTGCCCCTCAATTTTTGACCATCTAGTACGCTACGTCGTGTTTCAACTGGAGTGCCACGAGAGTATCGTTATACAGTATCAAAAATATCTTTTGGAATAACGTCAACTTCAGAAACTGCAAGATGCCCCAAAATAATACAAAAAGATCTCACTGGGCATTTTGGTGAAGAAATAACATTTCAGAGATAGTAAAGTGTTGTTTTTTCTCGCTCGCTTCGCTCTCCCGCAAAATTTGTATTTGGCCGGCACTATAGCTCGCTGCCCGAATATCATCATGATTTCGGGCAGCATATGGCGTACGAATATATCCTTATTTATTGTATGTTTATATCGAAATGAAATTTTGCCCTCTTTCACTTCTCAAAAATGATAAGTCAGGATGATTTCTAGCAACGAGATGATCGAATACAATCATCTTATTACTCGACCGATCGAATTTATTTCAGTTCCGGCGAGTATAGGGCACACACTTTATAGAAAAAAGGGGAGGGGGTTGAAAAATGCCGATCTAGTACTAGACTGAAGAAAGACTGGTGCCCATTAATGACTGATCCCATATGCACGCTACGCCACTGTTTTGTGAACCCTTTTAAAAAAAATTAACCCTCTCTTCTGCAAATATATAAGTTGATTATTTATTAATGAACAATAAATACTCAATAAAAAGTTAACAATTTTCTCAATTGAATTTAAATGCTGAACATGAAAATATTTGTATATAATATATGTCAAATTGGCTGAGCCATTTCGTTTATATCGCTAATTGGGTGCTCCTGTTTATTTCTGCAGGTCATTGACCCATCTTGTTTCTAGCCTTTGCTAAAGTAGCGGAGAAAGGTTAGGCTGCTGCTGCTGGTATCGACTTTTAGACGTGAATCTTTGGGTAAGTTCACCGATGAAACCATCCAAAGTGAAATTATTATGGTAGAATTTTATGATTTTCAAATGCAAGTACATTTCTTATACCTAATTCAATAGCATTGACACTGACAAATGTAAGCATGTCATTGTGATTTGATCTTGCTTTCTTTTCACAGGCCCACGTGCATGCTTTTGCGTCTTGTTTATTAACATTGATATCTTTATGCCTCCGCCATGCGCCACAAAGTAGCGGGCAAAGTAGCCGGAGGCATTATTTTTTCTTTCAAATATAGACCACTCATAAAAATACGGTGTACAGCCATGACTATAGCATGACGTCATTTGAGTTTCCTCGTTTAGACTGATGACGTGGTTCTGTCAAGAAATATGGTAGCATGCACTCGATCTTTCTCCTTGGAACCTCTCACTCAAAATCAAATGAGTTAGAAGTCTGTTTGACGTTATTCCAAAGTAGCAGTGCTGTCAACTTTGGGGAACTCAATCAGGGAGATTGTATGCATTTTTTTTTGGCTCAACGGGGAAGGGGGGGGGGGGGGGAGGTGTTGAGTAAGATTTTTTTTTTGAAGTGTTCACTAATTGGTAAGATTGTTCAGGTGAGATGTAGTGAATACCAGATGTACAATTAGACTAAAGATAATCTGAAAGTTTGAGTGAAAACAGACCAATATTAATGATAAAAATTGGGAAAAACTGATCTGATCGATTCCTTAATTCTCCGAGCTATATTGTTACAATTTAATTACATTTTTGGTGAATGTAAATGGTCACAAAGCAATGAATTGTCTCTAAATACCATTCCAGACATTTAAGTGTTGAACGATTTTTAAAAGGCTGTCTGTTGTTTTTTTTCATGGGAAAACGGTTGGGAAAATTCAAAAACGGTTGGGAGAATTTACTGTTAGAGGGTACGTGTCACACCGTGACACCTTTAAATTAAAAAAAACCTTAGACATCTTTGTGGTATGAAATTTTTTTTTCAGGATTTGTGCATGTCAAAGGGTTAAACATTAGAAGGAAAATAATAAGTTACATTTCATACAAGAGTTACACACTTTTATTATCAACCTTCATCAATGTTACCAAGTCACTTTAATATGAATAAAATTAGATTCTTAGTGGGAATGTGATTCCTTACTTTGCAAGCGGCCTTTGTTCTTTCTTGTAAATAAAGGATCCCACCTGAATACATTTCATGAAATTAAAAATAAGTAAAAAATGATTATTAGAATATTATAAACATTGTAAAGTATAGCTATCCAGAACATTGCTGGGGTTGATATTGATATTTTAGAATAGTGGTTATTTTCAAATTTTTCAGCATATAGTGTATCTTGGTTTCTCGTTTAAATGCAGGTCAGTACATCTGCTCACCAGTGAAGATCATAGATCAGTCATCCCATGTGTGTATCCAGTATGGAAGGTCAATTAAGAGGACCCTGCTGTGTCTTGCCATTCATCAGTAAGAAAGAGGCCCTTGACATTGAATGTGGTGTTGGTCAAAATGCTTTTGTTGAGAAAAAGCAGAATCAACTACTAGCTAGTCCATCTGTGTTATTGCCAGTTGGAGATTCAACTGGAAAATCATTAAAGAAAAGACCACTGACTGCTGATGAGAGGCAACGACCGAACAGGTTGGAGCAATGCAGAGCAAGGGACTTAGAGAGACAGAAAAAGAGTGGGACACAAGAGCTGAAAAAACAGTCTGAAGCAGCTGCTTTACATCAAAGAGAGAAAAAGAGAGAAAAGCAGAGAAGGCGTCGACTTCGGAAAAGAGAAGAGAATTCGAGAATGAAAGGAACAGGACATGCAAGCATGGACTTCTTGCAAACCAACACTGATTCTCATCTTGATATAAATTCATCTGAATTGAAGGCTGGGCAGTATGCTATTGATACACATGAAGACAGTGAAGATCTTTGGGAATTTGAATGCGATACACCTGATGAGGATGACAAGGCTACCTGTCAAGTGAAGCTAAGGGTACAAGATAGCTCTCCTGCAGAGCATAATGTGGATCCAGCCAATGAAAATGGATTTGGAGTTTGTCAAATTTCAACATGTGAGGTGAAAAAGCAGTCTGAAGCAGCTGCTTTACATCAAAGAAAGAAAAAGAGAGATAGGCAGAGAGAAAAGCGACTTCGGAAAAGAGAAGAGAATTCGAGAATGAAAGGAACAGGACATGCAAGCATGGACTACTTGCAAACCAAAACTGATTCTCATCTTGAAATGAAATCATCTGAATTGAAGATAAGTCAGCATGCTATTGATACACATGAAGACAGCAAAGATCTTTGGGAATTTGAATGCGATACACCTGATGAGGGTGACAATGCTACCTGTCAAGTGAAGCTAGAAGTACAAGATAACTCTCCTGCAGAGCATGATATGAATCCAGCCAATGAAAATGGATTTGGAGTTTGTCAAATTTCAACATGTGAGGTGAAAAAACGGTCTGAAGCAGCTGCTTCACGGCTAAGAGAGAAAAAGAGAGAAAAGCAGAGAGGGTGGAGACTTCGGAAAAGAGAAGAAAATTCGAGAATGAAAGGAACAAGACCTGCAAGCATTGACTATTTGCAAACCAATACTGATTCTCATCTTGGTATGAATTCATCTGAATTGAAGATGGGTGGAGAGTCTGGGGACAGTGTCATGCCAAGGATTGTAGCTGTGTGGAGTATGAGTGAAGGTAGTGAACACGGAGTACGCGTGAAGCAAGAGAACATCACGCAGTACTTGACTAGTAATTGTGATAACTCGGGGTGCAACGTCAGTAATGTGCCAAAAGCAAGTACCATGATTTGAACCAAGGTTCTTGCCTTTATGTAAATATTATGGTATATAATTCTTATCTTTTATTCAGTGTAAAATACCAAAGCTTTGTATTTAATCACAGAACATATTTACCCTAGATGTAGAATAGCTTGTAGCTTAAATACAGTATATATTCAATAGTTATTCATATTTATTCATTAAATTCTAATTCATTGCTGTGATACTTTTGTGTGTTAGTGGTACCAGACACGATTAGCATTGAATGCTATTTTCTGGTCCCATTTATCCTTTCAATGTTAATTATTCACATTTGATTGTTATATCGATGTACTTTTTGTTTGGATAATAAACTTCAAACTCAAATTCAAACTCAAACTCAAACTCAAACTCGGATGATTTCGACAAAATAGTGCCTCAAGATGATATGGGGCCAATTTACGGAAAAGTCCCAAACCTATTTGTTGTGTACCCCTCGGGCAGGGCCAAATCTTGTTCAGATGTTCCTACCACATTTCCTACTCCAAATCAGGGATGATGGCTAGGCATAGATAGAGAACCAGCCACTATGTATCTCATTCTAATTCTATCCCTCTGCGCCTCAGAATAGTTTACTAAAATCGATGGCGCATAATAAATGCTGTATGATTATTATTATTATTATTATTACTTCCATCATTGATTGGGCATCAGGAATAAAAAGATTAGTTTGATGAAATGCGAGAGAGCAAGACAATAGAGTGAGGGGATGGGAAGGGGTCGTATCAACCTCATTGTCTTTTATTGTATATGTCTCGATCGTTCTCTTTCTCTTTCTTTCTCTCAGACTATTTTTCCACTTGATGGAGAGGGGTAGGGGGGGGGGGGGGGGACACGAGCCCCATGTTCCCTGTAGCTACACCTCCTCTTCTTGTACAAGACAAAGCTGTGAGAGTAGGTCATAATCAAAGCCGTGTGTGTCGCTCATGAATATTTGATTTTAGAGAAATAAAACCAGAAGATATATATTTTTTTAAATACCCTTTTTTCATCAGAATGAAAATAAGTTCACATCTCACCGTCCTAATTATTTTGATGAATAGATTGTACACGCCAATCGACTCTTTACCGACTGCCAATTCCTTTACTACATTTATTAGGCTAATACGTACAATTATTCCCAGAGGAGTCGATCCTTGTGACAGTGAGCAGTTACTCTCCCCTCCCTCATTTCTTAAGTATCAATGCTTCCTAAAATTGTTTAGATTACGATCTCCAGATACTGCCCAAATATCATTGTGAATAAATGACAAATGTTGTTTTTCAACGTCCTTAGTTCTTCTTGCTGTACATAATGTACGTTTTTTGTAAACTATATATACATTTTCTCACATTTCTTATCCTTTTTAGGCAATATTACGTGCTTAATAGAATCGTTTCCCATTAGTTCCTACTATTACTTCCCATGTATACATTGACATGATTTTGCTCTCCCCCCCCCCCCCCCCCCCCATTCAGATCTTGGAATGGATCAATACCCCTATTTGTTTGTAACTTCCCATGAATAACAATCTATGACTACCGATTTGTTCTGTGGCCCTGGCTCTTATTATGACCTTCATACATGTAATGGGTCGTAGATGACAAAGACGGTTTAATTATATCACTTAACAGCAACCCTAATTTGTAAAAGTATTAGGAAAATCGATGATTTACCGGTATATGTGGAAAAATACCTTCATTGATCTCTCTCTCCTTCTATCTATCTCTGTCTCTATCTATCTATCTCTATTTGTCTCTCTTTCTTTTTCTCCTGGGGGGGGGGGGGGGGGGGGGAGTAAGCGTAATGCCTGACAAAGAACTTTAAAAAAATATTTGTCCGGCTTACTATACATGCATTTTTAAATGATGATAGATAAACTCTATAGTGACTCTGACACACCCAAATAACCTTTGAAGAATAGGCCTGTGCCTTTCTCCAAAATAATGTACCTTGATTGTTTTCCCCCTTTACAATCACTTCATCATTTTGTACAGTTCTCTTTAGTGTCCAAATGTTCTGTGTTCACGAGTTGTAATTTCCATTAGTCTAGTTTAATTTAGTATTAAAATTAAAGTAAAATAATGATATGAAAGATATCTCCAATATGTTCCGTTCTGGATACTTTGATTTAAATGACATTAGGTTCCAACACCTCAGTCATGTTGTTCCATTATACCCTTTCATTATCTTTGTTTACAGAGACCCTACGCGATGGCCTAATGGAAGCCTGATTAAGATGAACTAATATTTCGACAAAATGTTTGAATGTGCTGTAGCTCGGAACCCAAAACCCGGACCCGGTCCGACCCGGCAATTTCCAAATTTCTTAACGGGACCCGGAAAGGTCCGGTAACCCGGTGAGAGTTGGACTGAAATAATATTGACTAGATTCTATTTGAAAGCTACTACAAACACATCTTGTGTGACCTACCGACCTTGTACTGAATAAAGGACACATCGCTTCATTTTGTTTATCATGCTGTCTGTGAGTCCAGACATAAGTCCCAGGTCAGCATAAATTATCACCCTTAATCCACTCCCTAAAAAGATGAAGCACAAGGCTAGCTACATGTATGTAGGCATCCTAAAAATAGCTCATTTCCCTGTCAGAGTGCCCATACAACATGCTCTACTATGATTGGTCTGTTTGTCTGCCAATTAAAAACAATGATCACATGTAAGGCACATGGTACGCTTAACTCATATTTGCATATATCTTGGAATGTGCGCAAGCCCGGACAAAGGCTGCATGTTGAACCTTTGAACCTTGGAACCCTGTTCAAAGAAACCGCGGTGTAATGTGACTCCCAGCTGGTCCCAAGCTGTCTGGCATGCATTAATCTTTGATAGGGAATGTTTTTGTATTCTAAATTTCTGCGACATGATAGTGAAAGAGATATATCAGATGTGAATGAATTTTTGGGGAGATCGAGAGACACAATGACAGAAACTTAAGAAAAGAAAACATGAGAAAAACTACATGAATAATTCTGTACTTCTATATTTTTAAAGAAAAAAGATCAAATTGATTTGAGGGGGGGGGGGGGGGGGGGTTAAAACACATTCGGAAGATTAATAAATAGAATTGAAAAAAAGGTAGAGATGGAAGGAAGAATGATGATGAAGATAACTTTATTTTCCTTCTCATCTCTAAAGACTATCAATATTTCTCACACTTATCATTTTTATTCTTCTTTTCTCTCTTCTAATCTGGGCTAAAACTTTTTGTTCAATTTTGGTTAAGAATTAAGGCAGAGAGAGACAGGGGAATAAGAGAGAGGATGGACCCCAATAATTATCTTCAGAGAACAAATTAGCTTTAGTATTGTTTGCTAATTAATGCAACTTGTTAAGAGGTATTGTGGTGATAGAATTACTCTTTAATTTAACTCTCTGCCGACTTCATCTCAGCTCAGCCTCCACCTCGAGCAAAACAAATTTTCACATACACACTCTCATACACATTATGTAAATTTGCCACTCACTATATCGTTTATCAGCTTGGTCAACAAACTTCATAATTTATGAATCGTCTGTTCTACTGTGCCAGCAATCACTGAACTTTAATTTATGCTGGTTTCACTCTCCGCCCACTCGGGGGGGGGGGGGGGAACTTTCTGATTGGTCAGAACAGTAAGCTGATCAGTCACATCACTTGCAGGCAGGGCCAGGGAGATACATATACACACTTGAACCATAGGTCTATGCTTGAACACAACACAAAATCTGTGTGTGTGTGTAGTGTCGATTGCAAAGACAGGTCAACAGATGTAAAAGATCGAGCCATCATGCTGTGTTTGTTTACAGTTACTTTTGATGGTTTTATCGTGATGAAAGATAAGTAGATAACGAACATTGAGCTATTTAAAAACTCTTTTTTTACTGCCGGGTTTTGTTACCGAGTTGATCTAATTCTGGTTACAGTTCGGCCCGGAACTGGTCCGGCCCGAAATGCTCAACCCGGCGGGTTGGAACCCGGTAAGCCTTCCGAGCTACAGCACTAGTTTCAGGAATACATTTAATAAACGTTTTTTCCTCCATAAGTAAGAAGAATGACCCAATCGAAAGCTATTTGTAATGAATATTTTTGTTAATCATTCATGTTTGCTTTTCATCTTGCACCCTAGCTTTTAAGTAGGTTCACTTTTCATTTCCGTATTTATTGATTTATAGAACATTCATTCATATTATTAATAACTATGATTCAATATTATTTATTTCCATATTACTTAAAGAAACGTTAATATTGTGTAAAATGTATTATACTTTGTAAAGTTTGCATGAAATATGATAAAAAGGCAACCAATCAATCAATGTAAGAAATTGTAGGTCTAAAAGGCTTTCTTAAAAGTATCGAAAGAAAATATATTTCTAATGGTAATGGGTAGAGAATTCCACAGAGCAGGAAGTGATGCCATGAAGGAGATGTTTCCGTGTGTATTCATGTTTGGAGTGTACTACCAGAAGATGTTGTGACGATGATTACAGAGTACGTACTGGAGTATGTTTATGAATAAGTTCTTATATAATAGATGTACTAGGGAGTTGGAATCACAAAAGAAAAGTTGTCGGAATCAATTGTTTTAAATCAATGTTCAATATAAAGTTAAGATGTTCTTCATATTTCCATTAACAGATGTATGCAACACACATTATAGCCTACAAATAGAATAAAGATTTAAATAAAATACATATAATTTTTACAATAATAATACTAATTGTCAACGTTATCATAAAAACAATAATAATAGGAATAATAATAATCATTATAACAATATATTTAAAAAAATTACCGGTGCTGAATAGAGCAACGATTCTGTTTACTTCTTGTTCTTGTTCCTCTCGTTATATATTCATAAGTTTGTAATTCATATTTCCTCTAGTTTATTGCTTTAGGTTCAATATGTTGATATTGTATAGATATATTGTACCTTCTTGTATATTCGTATTTGAATTTGCATGTATAGCGCCATGAGCGTCATGCCTGACGGACCTGGTGCGCTTTATAAGAGGCCAACATTATTATTATTATTTGAAATATAATGTATGGTAAACATCAAGATGTTACGAGGGAAGTGTAGATATGACAGGGCAAACATTTACAATGTTAGGAGCCTTAATAAAAAGCAAAGCTCGTACAAGATCAGGCTCCTGTGCAGAGTAGTATTATAAAGTCTGATTAATGTTCAGTAAAGGGCGTAGAGGAAAAGCAGTACCAAATTTAAGAAACGTACAGGGAGAACGAACCTCGGAAAGTGTAAAACCTTTAAAAAATGCATGAAGATTTACCTGAAACCATTTATCATCAATTCCAAAGATACTTAAAGAAGTGAAACTAAACGAAACTAGATATTCGTATCTGGAGACGAAGTTCTCATAATTCATATGTGTTACGTTACCACACGCTTTAAAACAGTATTGTTTTAAATTAATATATGATAACAGCAATCTACCTCCTTTAAGATACATTCAGGAAGCTGAAATATATTTCCTTCTTTCACTCATCCATTTGTATCAATTTATTATCTATTTAGGGGAATACTGTAAGTTACACAACAGGACATTTCCATTCGTAAAGTTTCGTTTTTAAAAGGTCATATCGTTTGGTGATAAAGAGATCCCGCCATCACTATGCTATGATCACTATAATTCGTTTAGAAAACGTTTTTACCACATCTATCTAGATTAACCCATCAGGATCTCAAGGGAATCGTTTTTTCAAATAATTATTTGTTGCAACTACCTTAAAATATATTGAGAATTATATCCCTATCTAGTATCTCTTTGCACACAGGTCATACGCACGCATACACGCACACACACACATGCTCTCTTTCTCTCTCTCGGTCTTTTTTCTCTTACTTCCTCAATTTCTCTTCTCTTTCTCTTTCTCCTTCTCTTTCTCCCACTCTCTTACTTTCTCTTTCTCTCTCTCTCTCTCTCTCTCTCCATTTCTCTCACACAAACACACACACGCACACACACACACACACACACACTCACACACGCACACACGCGCACAGACACACACACCACATACTGAGAACAGGGTTCAGAATGATCAACATGTATAAACGATAATCCTCTTAATAATGTTTTATTACTTTACATTAAGTTGTAACTTACACATCATTAATCAATTTCATTCGCTATCTTAAGAAAATACGTTATCTCTCTTAAACATCTATTGTTAAGTTTTAACAATATTAATATTGATCATCAATGATAAGGTTTGTATATACTGTAATCCAGAACTATCCATCTATTACGACAACCCTTATGTGGAGCATATGGACACATAAAATGAAATATTGATACTGATGAAGCTAGAGTGCGTGAACAAGACATATCATTTCATTATCCATTCATTCATACATTAATCCATACATCGATTCATACATTAATTCATACATTAATGTTTACATTAATTCATACATTAATTCATTCATTAATTCATGCATTAATTCATACATTAATTAATTCATGCATTATTTCATACAATAATTCATACATTAATTCATACATTAATTAATTAATTAATTCATGCATTATTTCATACAATAATTCATACATTAATTTGACTACACTTCCTTTAGTGATTCAGCGCCTTAATTATCATGGTAGCTCGGTTAAAGCCGGGGTTATAATTATGATTGCAGGGCCCTCAGGGAGAACAATATTGATACTGATTGGGCATGGGTTTAAAAAAAAACATTATATGTATTATTATTATTATAAGAAGGGTCAAATGTTACTGACATCATATGGTTTACATTTTTATCAACATAACTTTGTAGTTTTACAATACTGAATATTGTTTTACCCCTAGTAATATATTTTTGACGCCCAGATTAAAGTTCCAATAAACATTTTGTATACATACGAAATGGTGATTAAACATCCCAATACGCGCTACGTAACATTTTAGGGGACAATTTTTTTTTTATTAGAACGAGACGGCCGTCATTGTGCATATAATTTTGTCTTAAACCGCTTAACAATATCTAGAGTACAAAGATTTTCAAAATGCGTTGAAATAAAAGAATTATCTCATTTGTCAGTATACTTTTCATGGTGCGTTCGAGTACAGTTGAAATAGAAATGTTCAAAATAAGTGTAATACCTCTAGGATTACTTAGTCTGTTTAGGTCACTGTCGCATACCCAAAGGGATCAGCATATCGTACGACAATGTGTTAGACCATGTCGTAGTAGACAACATTTATAGAATTAGGTGGTACATTTGCATTCATACGAAAATTATCAATATGCTATTTCTCGCGCTTATCAAAGACGAGGTATCTAGGAAAAAGAATTGCTCAAAAAATATTATGTCGTTACGCTCTCCGAAAAATTCCATTCTTTTTTATTTTCTAACATTTCAGCCAATAATGATATTGAGGCTACCCCTGCTTACCACCAACGGCCACATATTCATATTGTCACATTCTTCTACTCGTTATAGGGATCAAGTCATTGGTTTTGAGATTAATCGTAAGATATTTCGTCAATTGATCAAAGAAATATTCCTGTCCCCTCACGTCCTCAGTCCAATAGAGGTAGGGTCTGCCGTCACTGAGATACAACCTCGCCAAGAAAGGTATCTCATCATCTGGGATGTCTTCGATGAAGACCGCTACTACGAACTCCGTCTGAGTGTCACTCACGTGGTCCATCGCGGTGCGGAGCTTGAGCATGAACCGGCGATCGCGCACGGCGGCTCTGCTTAGTAGAATGACGGTCTTATAACTCCGTCTCACCACGTAGACAATCGAATCCAAGTAATGCATACCCGGCACTAGGTCTTCGTCACCAAAGACGTTCCTCTCAAACCACGGGAGTCTTTCTTCGAGAGTTGGTAGAATATGTTCGCGAGCCCACTCTTCGTCATCGTCGTCGAAGATGATATTCATGTCGAACTCATAATCATTGTGGTCTCGAGCGTCTCGCATCTCGTTATACCCAACGGCGGCTAATTTCAAGAGAAAGAGTTTGTACCTCAACTGCCATCGATAGTGAAAGACGAGTACGACGATGACAACGAAGGACATGATGGCGAGGGAAGTCAAAGAATAGAGGGCAATATTAGAGCTACACAGCTTTTTGGAGTCAAAAGCAAACAGCGGTTTCTCGCGAAGAAGACGCTGACGAACAAATAGTTTTATTTTTGTTCATGAGTTCAAGTGGTCCGCTAATCCAGGCAAGAAGCCAACTTAGTTCACAATTGCAGAAAAGTGGGTTCTCTGAAAGATCGACAGATGTAAGAGAAGGCCCGATCAGTTTGAATGTACTTTGGTTGAGTCTTGTTATTTCGTTTTCTGATAACAAAAGTGTTCTTAGCCTGCTATTTTTCAAAAACAGGTTTATATCGAGGTATGTCAAACGGTTTTTATGGAGATCAATGTTTGTCGTTTGTCCTAAATTTTTAAATATGTCAATAGGAAGTTGCTTTATTTTATTTCCCCCTAAGTTCAGCACCTGAAGGAATTTCAACGTCTCAAAGGCTAATGGACGAAGCAATGAAATTTGGCAGTCTTCCAAACTGAGATTTTGTAGAGCAGACAGCGGTTTAAATACCCACGGTGATATATAATCTGCACGATTGAATTTTCACTCAAATCCAAAGTCGTCAAATTAACCAGTCCATCGAAAAGAGATCCATTATTATAATTATAAAATCGAAAATTACCGCCCTCAAGCCCGGTCTTTCTGAGGTTCAAATGCACAAGTGATTTTACATTATGAGTGAACCAAAACGAAGGGGAAATCTGTGAAATATAATTATTGTTAAGGAAAAGAGATTTTAAGCTCGGAGCGACCACATCAAAATGAGCGATATTACATTGTGACAAATCGATAGTTTCAATTTGTTTTAACCCCATAAATGATGTCTTTACCAGGATTGTAAGATCTATGTTTGAGTGCATGTCTAACAACGTTAAATTTTGCAAACCGAGAAACGTGGATTGGTTAATAGTTGTCAAATGATTAATAGATAGATCCAACTCAGTTAAGCCTATTGTCCATGATCGGTCGTAGGTGTTTATATATTTTATTATATTATTGCTCAAATTCAAAACCCTGATATCCTGCATGTTTTCAAAAAAATCTGTTTCGATCGTTTCGATATAGTTGTAACTGATATCAAGTAATCTAGTACGCGTCAAATTAGAGAAGACGAATTGATAAAGGGCGTGTATATTATTCCAAGATAAGTCAAGCGCTGAAAGAGAGTGACCCTGCAGTGGATCAAAGAAATCTGTTGGAATTTCAAAAATTGTATACGGGAGTCTAATATGCTCTATAGTCGACCGTGAGATGCCAATGAATATATTTCTCAACACCTCGAATGACAAAGGACTGTACCCGACCCGTAGTGACGTGACATGCAATGATGCGATCACATTGGGATCGACTAATATGATACGGTTTCCAATTAGATTCAAAGTCTCACTATGACATGAAAATTCGAAAGTTTCCGGGGTGATGTGCGTCAGACCATTTGCACCCAATTCAACACGCTTTGCCCCGCCACAATGACTGATGTTAATGAAAGTGTAGCGATATGAGTGTGAGGTAATGTGAATGGATATTTGAAAGCGTGTTCACTCGTCGCACAACATAACTCTTATTTTTTATTTTAGCTACGAGGAAACAAGGTTGCACTGGCAATAAAATACATACAAGAAAGTATTCCCTTTTCGTTATGTTTATTGGGTACTGATGAGGCTGGCCGTACACTTGCAAAGTGTAGCCAAGCACAAGCCGAAGAATCGGAATGAAAATGCATAAATGGTTAATGTGAATATTGCACGGAGATTACATAATGATCAATGATGATAATGAACATGAAAAAATCCGATGTACATAATGAACGTGAATAAATGCGATGTATAGAGCTTACGACATAGTAGAAATGAAGTCGAAAGTCCAATGAAGATGAAGAGAGTTGAGAACGAAGGAAGGGGCTCACGCGATGAAATGTGCGGAGGCTTGAAGAGGCGGAAACGCGACTTCGTTGAAGTGGTTGAAGAACCGTGAAGAACGCGATGTCGTCGCCGACGCTCGTGATGATGATGAATGTAGATGGAGCTCTCGGGCGAGAATAGAAGAGAAGAGAAGAGATGTGTGGCGCTCGATGACGAAAGCAGTGAGTCGCTTGATGTCGGAGGCCAAAGTGGAAAATGCAGACATATCAAAGCCGGTAGTGGTGCTGAGACGGTGAGTCGCTCGATTGATGAGCCGAACTTTGATGATGAATGTTTAGATGAGCTGCGGTGAGTCGAGCTCATGTGAGTGAAAGACTACCGGTGAAGAAACTGGCAACTCCCAGCGGATAACCAAGCACCTATATTTCGGAACTAGATTTAACTGTTCCACTGGAAGACTGCAGCCCGATGAACACGGCAGAGAAAGTGAAGATATGTGCCGATAGAAGTGATAGGCACAGTAGAATCAAGCCCAGAGAGGAAATCATGCAGAGACGTGTTGACTCAACTGAGATGTAAGCAGGAGTTGTTGACTCGACCGAGGTGTAAGCGGGAGTGGAGAAAACCTCGTGGTGATGAAAATACGCGGGTGAAGGAATGCGCGGAACCACGGTGCTCGATTGGAAGGAAAAACACACGTGGTCCGAATAATGAATATAAATAAGTATAGCGTGATGGAAAAATACTGGAGACATGAATGTACGGTGAAAGTAGGGCGAATGTTAGAGCCGCTACAAAAGCAAGAAGGTTGAGGCTCAGTTTTACACGTTCTAAATGCGGGCTCCATTTTAGCATATTGTTGGGGAGTGATTTCAAGTTTGATTGGCTTAAATCTAGAACAGACAGCTTCTTAGCCCACCTGTGTCTGGAAGCACAAGATTATAGTTTGAAGACATATCGAGATCCTGCAATTCTTTGAGAGGGTAAAATGCCCCAGATTCAATCATCCTGATGTCGTTATCGGCAATATCCAATTTGGTAAGGAGAGGGTATCTTCCAAACGAAGAGTTTAAGAGAGAGGTGAGTTTGTTGTACCTCAGGCTCAGAACTTCAGTGTTTTCAGGAAGATTTTGAGGGACAGAATCCAAACTTCTTTCATCACAATTAGCTTCCTTCTTCTCAACGTCCTCGCGACAGGGCGATCTCTTCAGATCCCACTGTTGTGGGAACAGCATCTCCATGCAGGGTTTGGATACAGAAGAAGATGATCAACGGAAGAAGTACACGGTGTTCGAAAGCCATAATGCCTGATTTCGGATTTCCGTCTGAAATATAAAACATAAAGGGTCAATATTTCTCTCACTAAGTTGTAATATCTTGTGTTTGTTTGCTGTATAAGCGATGGCACCCTCGACAGTTTAATACAACATGCAGGTGTCATGTTTTCCGAATTTGCGCAACGTTGGTAGCAGAGCCTTGCGCATGTTGTGTTATTCTTCTTTGTCATTATCACCATCATCATCTTAAACTACTACTACTACTTCTACAACTACTACTACACTACTACTACTACTACTACTACTACTGCTGCTGCTACTATTACTGCTAATGCTGCTACTACTACTACCACTACTACTACTACTACTACTACTACTACTACTTCTAATACTACTACTTATACTACTGTACCGTTTCAAATAAGATTCATGGAAAAGAAAACTCTTGAGCATTTTACCTTAACTTTGCACAACCCCAGTAGTTTGACGCTCCAACATAAGATCCCTCGCAATGGATGGTTGGTTTGTAAATGGGATATGGTTCTAAACATGCGCTCCAAACTTCATTGTTTCTTCCTTCTACGAGTATGACCTTTCCTTACGTTATCCTTTTTTACTTCCTTCTATTCTATAACCTTTTCTTATGTTATTCTTTGTTTCTTCCTTCTATAACCCTTTCTTATGTTATTCTTTGTTTCTTACTTCTTGAACCTTTCCTTATGTTATTCTTTGTTTCTTCCTTCTATAACCTTTTGTTATGCTATCATTTGTTTCTTCCTTCTTTACCCATTCCTTATGTTATTCTTTGTTTCTTCCTTCTATAACATTTTGTTATGGTATCCTTTTACTTCCTTCTATGGCCTTTCCTTGTGTTATTCTTAGTTTCTTATAACCTTCTATAACCTTTCCTCGTGTTATTCTTTGTTATTTAGGCTTCTTTAACCTTTCCTTGTGTTATTCTTTGTTTCTTCCTTCTATAACCTTTTCTTATGTTATTCTTTGCTTCTTACTCCTATAACCTTTTCTTAAGTTATCCTTTGTTTCTTCCTTCTATAACATTTTGTTATGGTATCCTTTTACTTCCTTCTATGGCCTTTCCTTGTGTTATTCTTAGTTTCTTAGGCTTCTATAACATTTTCTTATTTTATTATTTGTTTCATCCTTCTATAACCTTTCGTTATGTTTTCCTTTTTTACTTCCTTCTATAACCTTTCCTGGTGTTATTCTTAGTTTCTTAGGCTTATATAACCTTTTCTTATGGTATTTGTTGTTTCTTCCTTCTATTACCTTTCCTTATGCTATCCTTTGTTTCTTCCATCTATTTGTTGTTGTTGTTTTTATTTCCGAAATCAGATAAAAATATTATACATAGTAAAATATACAAAGTAAAATATTTATACATGTACATAGACAAAAAAAATAATCGGTGGATAGCCCAATTCAGCAGTGTTTATAGAACACTACTGTTCTTCCTTGGGGTCCTATGTTCTTCCTTGGGGTCCTATAACCTTCTATAACCTTTCCTCGTGTTATTCTTTGTTATTTAGGCTTCTTTAACCTTTCCTTGTGTTATTCTTTGTTTCTTCCATCTATAACATTTCCTGGTGTAATTCGTTGTTTCTTAGCCTTCTATAACCTTTCCTTGTGTTATCCTTTGTTTCTTCCTTCTATAACCTTTTCTTAAGTTATCCTTTGTTTCTTCCTTCTATAACATTTCCTCGTGTTATTCTTTGTTATTTAGGCTTCTATAGCCTTTCCTTGTGTTATTCTTTGTTTCTTCCTTCTACATGTATAAACTTTTCTTATGTAATTCTTCGAGGCGACAGCCTAGGGTGTTTGAACTGTTTTGAAGGTACCGAGTGTGGGTAATTTTATTATTATCCGAACAAAATGATGCGTATTTTGTTTTTATAACATTGTGTTTTATTTGTTTTATAACATGATTTAACAATGACCGGTCATTACCATTGGAAAATGACCGGTCATTATCCAAATTATGCGTTGGAAAAAAAACCCTGGTCACGTGTATATACGCTCTCAACCAATCATTTGATTAGGATCCACGACATCATCTTATAATAGTAGTTAACCCCCCCCCCCCCCAAAAAAAAAGGGGGGGGGGGGGTAAGTGCATGGAAAATGCTTATGCTGTGAAATCAGGAAAATTATCATGTCTGTTTATGTTGACTGAAACTGAGGATGTTGAGTCGAAATATAGTGATTACAGCGGTAGAGATCGAAGAGTACCCCTGATTCTTGTTTTAATTACTCCCTTTTTCACGGAAGCCAAGTTATTATCATAGTTATTCCTTTCCTCACTCGCTCGTGATCTCTCTTCTCCTTTTCCCTTTCTCTCTCTCCGACTTTCTCTCGATCTCCAATCAATCTCCACTCGCTACCTTGCTCTCTTCCTCCTCTCTCACTCCCTAAAATAATATAATTATGATTATCATATATGATATTTTCGTGATCTCTCCCTCCTTCTAACACTCCATTTTCTTCTCTTCTCCCCTTCTAGTCCAAAATTGTGTTTATTTCATAATGATCTCAACCACACCAACGCAATATTCTTTCATCTCTCTTATTCAGAATTTATGGGGGGGGGGGTACTTTGAGCATTTTTCCGAGTTTAAGGGGATCTCCAAGGCAGGAAAAGCCTGCGAAAAGCCCGCGAAAGGGGGGTTCGGAAATGTTGGCTGTCCTCAGATAGGGGGTGCTTTCAAAAAGAGGGAACAAGCATACGCGTACCCTAAATAACACTGAGTGAGGGGGCCGGGCCTCCCCCTACTTACTTGCTGCCAGCCGAAGATGACGTGATCATTAAATTAGGACTATAAAGGGACACTAATTAGGACGCCCGGTGAAAAAAAGTTGTTCGGCTGGGCTGGTGAGCATAATAAGGTATTATACGCATAATAAGGCGTTCGTTAAAAACGCCATCTTCGGTGGCTTAAATCAATTGTAGGGAATATAATATTAAGAACCGGCCAGATTCTGGACTTCTCCCCTTCGTGTTCTTCTTCCTTCCGATCCTACCATCCCTCTTTGACCAGGGGCGGCGATCCCGGGGAGGTGGGACGGGGGGACTCGTTCCCCCCCCCCCATTATTTAGGGGGGGGGGATCTCCCTCCCCCCTCAACATTTGAAAAAGTAAAGAAAAAAAATGTAAAGCAAATAATGACGAAAGACTGCAACACACTTTTAGGCTCTGGAGGGCAGCGTTTAGACAAATAAAAATGCGAAAATCTTCTCACTCGGAAGTTACGCTACCTCGGATAATATCCTTAAATATGTATATGTAAATACCGAGAAAATTGAAGTGTGAAAAAAGTATATTATTTGTTTTTATACTATAGTTTTAGTAAGAAAACAAAACTTCAAAAACCTGTGAGGGGGTAGTCACTTTTTGACACCTTCACCCCTCTCACGGCCCTCTCATTCACTTTGCTCCCTCGCACTTGCGTTCCCCCCGAATGAAATTCAAATGTGGTTTATTTCTAATTCGATACCAGTGATTTACAGATGTTGTTGAAATGGCATGATTTTTCCCTGAGCTTCCTGGACCCCTCTAAGGGCTCTAAGGCGGACCCCTGGTTGCTCATCTGACCGTAATTAAATGCCTAAAACCCCTAAGCTTCCGTAGGCTCCGTCCCCTGGACGAAAGTGACCGGCATGCCAGTGTCACAAATAAGGTATCAAAATATGCCCATCTGACCTTAAAAAATGCCTAAAACTCCTGAGCTCCGCCCTTTGACACCCGCCAGGGCTTTGCCTCTGGACCCCACGCCAATTTACTCTCCACTTTGCTTTGCATTTTATTTACCTAATCGCACATACTTTGGTCCCCCCCCCCCCCCATTAGACGGTATCATCACTTTCGATCATGAATACGTCACAAACGATGACAAGCAACGTGTTATATTCAACTCTGCAACTGTTGATTATGGTCTCTTTCGAAAGCCACGTAGGATTCGGTGAGAACACGACGATCATTTTAGACTTCTCATGGTGCCCGATGGATTGGTCATTGTTGGTCATTCTACAGCTAATCTCGGCAATTACAGGCATCGTAGGAAACTTCCTGGTGATCGTTGTTCTTTTGCATCGCCGAAGTAAAATCAGATCGACGGATACCCTGATCGGTGGACTGGCTTTTGCAGACTTCTTTACTTCGGTATTCCTCATTCCCATCCCCAAGCCAGTGTACATTCCTAAGACCTGGTTGGGTGAGGTCTACTGCAGACTTGTCTTCACGCAAAGCCTACTCTGGGCTTCCGTAACGGTCTCAGCGTACCTCCTGATGTCTATATCTGTAGAACGGTACATTGCAGTGGTATATCCTCTTCGTTTAAAGCGCCTCATCACTCGACGTCGTGTCTCGACCCTCATCGGTTTCATCTGGGTCCTTTCCGTCTTATCTCAACTGTTCACCTTCTTCTCTTATACTGTTGACACTTTTACCAACAAGTGCAAGGAGCAGTACATAAACCGCTTGATAACAATCATTGTAGCTTTCTATTGGTTCTGCCTCCTCCTCGTTGTCCCTTGTCTCACCATGCTAATTACCCAGGTTTTAATCGCTCTCAAGCTTACTCACCGCTCCAACCACTTTAAAGGCGTGACCAACAGCCTCAATGGAAAAACAATGCCATCTTTCCATATCGTGGCCAGAAACCGCGTTCTGAAGATGATGCTCATCGTCATCCTCATCTATCTTGTCTGTTGGACTCCGAACCAGATTGCATATTTGGGTTATAAAATCGGTTGGGTTCCTGAATCTTACATAAACAGCCATCTCCATTCCATGCTTACAGTCCTTGGCTTTTATAACTCCTGCGCGAACCCGATCATCTACGCAGCAAGGTATCCCGAGTTTCGAGAGGCTCTCAAGGACATGCTCACTTGCAACTCCACTAAAACTTCTCAACTTTTAAACAAAAGAGTTGCCATCGAGATAAGCACCATTGGCGGCCAAATTTAGCCAAACTTGAGGATGTCATCCAGCCTTGGAGAACTCTTGAAATTGAATAAGTATCTATAATTTTTGCGACTGATCAATTTTAAGATAATGCACTGGATAAGGTAATATAACTATATAACTGACAATACTTTGTACGTTTATCACCAAAACGTTATTATATAATGATACTACCCCCATCGAAGTAGACCTGATGACTTGCCTGTTATCATGTTATTTTACAACACTGACAATCGCCAATTATAGTGCATAATAGTTCGAATGATATTCAGCTTTAGAAATTAAATGTTTAAAGGACTATAATAACTTTAAATTTGTATAGCGCATGATAATTACAACTTACGTTATAAACTTGGAGAAAATAAACTTAATACAGAAAAATATAAACACTACTGGAATGAAAAATAAGCAGAGTTCTTGTTTTGACGAAATTAGTTAATGTCTCTAGGAAATAATTCGCACCATATCATATTGTTCGACCCTTAATTAGTTTGTCTCTTTTTTGTTAGGGTGGGGGTGTTTCTGGACTTATCCAAGGCTTTTGATAACCATCGTATCCTGTTTTACAAACTCTCAAACTATGGAATAAGAGGAAAGCCTCGGAGTAGTTTAGGAACTACCTCCACAATAGAAAACAACAGTGGCGGATCTAGAGGGACAAAAATGTGTATTTTTACATTTTTTAACGTTAATTCTACCTTTTTTTTGGAGATGGTTCCCCCCCCCCCCTGGCGCTCAAGGGGGGGGGGGGGGGGTGCAATTTTTCAAATTTTCGAGGGCCAAAAAAAAAATAGTGCTCACTACCCCTCCCCCCCCCCCTAAAAAATCCTGGATCCGCGCCTGGAAAACAACATGTAGTTATTGATGGTGTTTATTCAGGTATTAATTCCCCTGACTGCGGCGTACCTCAGGGATCAATTCTAGGCCCACTATTGTTTATTATATATATATATATTAATGACTTCTGCAGGTCATCGAATATTTTGCAGACGATTCTAGACGATTCTAATATGTTCTTTTCACACATAACCTGATATTTTACCCACAACAATTAGTTTTGAAATGAAAGCTGTAACAAATTGGAACAGAACTATTAAATTATCACTTGATTTATTGAAAACCAAATGTTGTTTAGTAATATAATGGATAACTTAACTAGAAAAATATTATTCTTGATATCACTGTTAGTAAAAGGGTTTCTAATACAAAATTATTAGGAATGATATCTTGTTTGAATTATGACATTTTAGCCTGGGGGCAACTGTGCAGGCTCGTTACTGGGCAGAATCCTACTTCTTCAGAAAAACAACAAAACGTATTATAAGTCATTCAGACTTTCGATGACATGCAGATACACTATTTTATTTTTGTTTACTCGAACAAAATGTTTAAGATACGTGATCTGTTTTCTAATATGTTTGGGGATTTGGGGAAACGAGTCACCGGAAGGACAAATACCGAATTACACAACTACGCCCTTCATTTCTGCGGGCTCCCATCAACTTCTAAAAATGAGAACCCTACTTGCTTATATAAATTTTTCTTTTAAAGGTAATACAAAGTTTTGGTATGGGGTCATGAATTTTGTTCAAATGAACATATTGGAAGCATATGCGATCCTACAATATTCAGTGATCGTTGTTGCGGTTGAAATCGAGTCTAAAGTTATAAAATTGGTAATAATAAACTCTTTATGTTGTATAGCTCCCTCTCAAGGTCAAGATATTAATTAAGCTATAAAAGAATGTTTCTTGACTAAAATCGACCAATTAGCTATTCCCGTTTGGAAATTCTATATCACAACTACATATTCTGAGATTTTCATGGTCGCAGCTACCATTGTACGGCCGTAGGCGCCATTTGAAATTTATCAAATTTTACCGGGAGCACCGGTAAATTTTTTACATTCTATTTTTTTCGAAAGCAGAAGTGTTTTAGGGGCTAAATTTTCTAGTGCTTATAATACATCCACAGGGGCATCCAAATATATCAAAATTGTAAAGAATCACTATCCACCCAATTTTCAAAATTTCCCAAAACTTTGTATTACCTTTAAGGGACCCAGACTTTGGGATTCCCTTCCCAAGGGAAAGAGAGACCGAATTTGTATGGTTTCAGGAATACATTTAATAAACGTTTTTTTCTCCATAAGTAAGAAGAATGACCCAATCGAAAGCTATTTGTAATGAATATTTTTGTTAATCATTCATGTTTGCTTTTCATCTTGCACTCTAGCTTTTAAGTAGGTTCACTTTTCATTTCCGTATTTATTGATTTATAGAACATTCATTCATATTATTAATAACTATGATTCAATATTATTTATTTCCATATTACTTAAAGAAACGTTAATATTGTGTAAAATGTATTATACTTTGTAAATTTTGCATGAAATATGAATAAAAAGGCAACCAATCAATCAATTTAAGAAATTGTAGGTCTAGAAGGCTTTCTTAAAAGTATCAAGAGAAAATATATTTCTAATGGTAATGGGTAGAGAATTCCACAGAGCAGGAAGTGATGCCATGAAGGAGATGTTTCCGTGTGTATTCATGTTTGGAGTGTACAACCAGAAGATGTTGTGACGATGATTACAGAGTACGTACTGGAGTATGTTTATGAATAAGTTCTTATATAATAGATGTACTAGGGAGTTTACAATAATAACACTAATTGTCAACGTTATCATAAAAACAATAATAAAAGGAATAATAATAATCATTATAACAATATATTTAAAAAAAATTACCGGTGCTGAATAGAGCAACGATTCTGTTTACTTCTTGTTCTTGTTCCTCTCGTTATATATTCATAAGTTTGTATTTCATATTTCCTCTAGTTTATTGCTTTAGGTTCAATATGTTGATATTGTATAGATATATTGTACCTTCTTGTATATTCGTATTTGAATTTGCATGTATAGCGCCATGAGCGTCATGCCTGACGGACCTGGTGCGCTTTATAAGAGGCCAACATTATTATTATTATTTGAAATATAATGTATGGTAAACATCAAGATGTTACGAGGGAAGTGTAGATATGACAGGGCAAACATTTACAATGTTAGGAGCCTTAATAAAAAGCAAAGCTCGTACAAGATCATGCACATGTACAGAGTAGTATTATAAAGTCTGATTAATGTTCAGTAAAGGGCGTAGAGGAAAAGCAGTACCAAATACAAGAAACGTACAGGGAGAACGAACCTCGGAAAGTGTAAAACCTTTGGAAATGCATGAAGATTTAGCTGAAACCATTTATTATCAATTCCAAAGATACTTAAAGAAGTGAAACTAATCGAAACTAGATATTCGTATCTGGAGACGAGTTCTCATAATTCATATGCGTTACGTTACCACACGCTTTAAAACAGTATTGTTTTAAAATACTATATGATAACAGCAATCAACCTCCTTTAAGATATATTTCCTTCTTTCACTCATCCATTTTTTATCAATTTATTATCTCTTTAGGGGAATACTGTAAGTTACACAACAAGACATTTCCATTTGTAAAGTTTCGTTTTTAAAAGGTCATATCGTTTGGTGATAAAGAGATCCCGCCATCACTATGCTATGATCACTATAATTCGTTTAGAAAACGTTTTTACCACATCTATCTAGATTTACCCATCAGGATCTCAAGGGAATCGTTTTTTCCAATAATTATTTGTTGCAACCACCTTAAAATATATTGAGCATTATATCCCTATCTAGTATCTCTTTGCACACAGGTCATACGCACGCATACACGCACACACACATGCTCTCTTTCTCTCTCTCGGTCTTTTTTCTCTTACTTCCTCAATTTCTCTTCTCTTTCTCTTTCTCCTTCTCTTTCTCCCACTCTCTTACTTTCTCTTTCTTTCTCTCTCTCTCTCCATTTCTCTCACACAAACACACACACACTTTTTTTTTTTTTTTTTAAACAATTTTGTTTTATTTCTCCAGATGTGTAATACAAACCATGACATACAATTGAATAAAATAAACGTGTTCAATATTGATGCTTTTACATAAACATAATTAAACACAAACTTATTTGCAGTATAATATAACTTAGCAACAAAGTAAACGTATAAGTACTTAAACATAATATGTCAATTGTAAATGTTATTTACTTATATATTACAAAAAAAAACAAATCTGGAGGTAATTTTACTGAAACAATCCTGCCCCCTCCCTGCCCCCTCCATCACACAGACATACTCACCCTCTATCACACAAACATACTCACCCACTCACACACATACTCACCCACCCACCCACCCCCCCCCCCATACACACGCAGTACTCACTCAGTGGATGTCTGCCAACATTCTCAACTCAAGAAAAATATACTAAATAAGTTATCCAGGCCACTAAATAAGTTATCCAGGCCGCAAAATCGAGTTACGCTTTTAACAGGCTCACGGTGGAGAAGAAAGCAAATCTTAATTCATCTTAAGCTGCTCCCACTTTAAGAAATGTGATCCTAGCTTTCCAATTTTAATTGTTATTTTCTTTTCCTCATCCCTATACTTAAAAATGCTTTTTTTTCATCTTTTCTAAAGTTAGTACTCGCCCCCCTGATCTTGACATAAATGTAACATACTTCACCATGAAAATGATAGTATTACACATTTTTATTCTATATTAACTACCTACCAACCCAACAAATATATCTCGCCATTCTAAATCTTTAATTTCATCTAACTCAAAAAGTTGTATTACAGCCTGCCATAACCTTTGAACGCTCCCACAAGATAAAAATAAATGTTTGTATGTTTCTATTTCCTGCTTACAAAACGAACATAAATTATCACCAACAAAACCAAATCTATGAAGATGCTCATTAGTGTATATGGCTCCATGCAATAATTTAAATTGAAATTCACGTTGTTTTCTAATGAGTATAGTAATTCTTGGTCTAACAAATATTTCTTTTAATTCTTTATCTATAAAATCATAATCATTTTGCCCATCCCTTACCTGCAAATCATACGTTCGTTGCAGTGCTTTGATAAAATAATCATAGATTGTTCTTGAACCCACATCCACAAACTGTATTTTTTTACTAGAAATATGGAAATAAGTATTAAAGCTTATCAAATCAACCTCGAGGAATTCTATTAACCCTGAATCATCCTTCCATAACCTGGGTATCGCATCATAAATATCAATAATCATAAGCAAATTATTACCTTTCATACCGAGGTTCATAAAATATTTAACAGGCTTAACATGACCTTTCTCAACCAAATGATTCAGTTGAACAATCCCTCTTTCAAACAAGTATCTATCAAATATACTTTTTCCATTTATACATATATTCTGATTATTAAAAATAATTGGATTAATATAACCCTCCAAATATCTTAAATTACTTGTCTCTTGCCATGCTTGCAACATTTCCATATAGTATGGTGGAATATCTAAAACGAGTTTAATCTTGTTTAAATCATAATCACATAAAAAAATAAATCTACCACCCACAAACTGTAAGCAATGATCAAAAAACAATTTCCATCCCAAACTTTTCTCTCCATATAAAAGACGTTTTATCCACATTATGCGCTGTATTTTAACGGACATTTCAAAATTAATCATTCTTAATCCTCCAAAGTCATAATCCTGATACATTATTGCCCGTTTAATTCTATCTTTCCCCCTCCATATGAATTCAAATGAAATTTTTGCAACTTCTTTATATACCCAATGAGGGACAATAACGAGAGATGAAATATAATTTAATTTTGAAAGCGCATAAGTTTTTAGCAAATGTATTTTACCCATAATAGTTAAATCTCTTTGTTTCCACCATACAAGCAATTTTTTTATTTTACTTAGAATTTCTTTATAATTCAAATCATCTTTTAATCTTCGATCTAATAAATAACTAACCCCTAAAATATGTATTTCCTTAACCAAATTTCCAAATAAAGGCCCATCAGGTTTGTTCTCATCCTCACCCATCCACATAAAATGTGTCTTTGTTTTATTCACTTTAAGACCACTAATTTGTTCAAATGATTCAAAAATATATTGCAACCTTCTAACCGAATCAATATCCTTCAAAAATATTGTCATATCATCTGCATATGTACACTTGCCTAATTTCAGATTTTCCAAATGTAATCCCTTTAATACCGTTGTCCCTCCTTACTGCATTCGCCAAAATTTCGATGGCAACCAAAAACAAATATGGCGATAATGGATCCCCTTGCCTTACTCCCCTTTCTATTTCAAAATACCCCGTGGAGTGACCACCGTTCATAACACAACTACTTATCCCTTTATACAATAATTTTACCCAAGAGCAAAATGAATCTCCAAAACCGAACAATTTCAATATGTGAAATAAATATCTATGAGATACAGAGTCGAAAGCTTTCTCAAAATCGACTGCACACAAAAACCCTTTCCCTTGTTCCCCATAATGCATAGAATAAAATAACATGTCATCTATCAATCGTACAGCTTCCCCAATATTTCTATCTTTTATATATCCAACTTGATCATGATGAATTATTTCATTTAAAACCTCTTTCATTGTTTTTGCTAGAACTTTAGATACAATTTTATAATCTACATTCAAAAGCGTGATGGGTCGATAATTTTTTTATATGGAGAGTATCTTTCGCTTCCTTCTCAATTAAGGTAATTACCCCATGTTTTTGAGATGCCGTTAATTCCCCCCTTTCGTATGTTTCATTCAATACTTCTACTAACAAATCACCCAAAGCTGGCCAAAAAGTATAATAAAATTCAACTGTTAACCCATCATTTCCCGGGGTTTTATTCAATTTCATTTCTTTTAAAACTTTCAAGCATTCATCTTTAGGTAATTTACCTTCACAGATTTCCCTATTGTCTTCATTTAACTTTGAAATATCATTAAAAAAGAAAGGGTCGTTTTGATTTATATCAGCCCTTAAAGTATATAAATCTTTATAAAATAGTTTAATTTCCTTTAAAATTTCCTCCTTATCTCTAGTAGTTTCCCCATTTTCTTTGTACACCTCCCTAATTACACTTTTCCTTTTATTCGATTTTAACAACTGTTCAAAATATTGCGTATTGTTTTCTCCATCTTCAAACCAAGGTGCTCTTGATCTTATTTTAATGCCCTGTCGAGAAAAATCATACAATTTATTTAGTTTATCCCTTTTCTCCTCAATACAATCAACAATATATTTAGTGGGTCCCACTACTAGTGCTCCTTCTAAATCCTTGATTTGTTTCTCTAACAGTTCTATTTCAACCCTCCTTGCTTTTGCCTTTTTCCGCGAGTATGTTGTAATAAATTTTCATCTTTAAAAAATCCCAAAATACTAATTTATTCAAAATCTGTAATGACCATTCAGCTTTTAATTCCTGTATTTCCTTATTCATCTCTTCAACAAAATCTTTATCCATACATAAACTACTGTTAAATTTCCAATATGATTTCCCCAAAACAAACTTATCAACCAGATCATTAAATTCTAGCCTAACGCCAGAATGATCTGGCGTAATAGATGTCAAAATCTCACACGTACCCACCAATTTTTCAACACTACAAGGTATAAACCAATAATCTAAACGGCTCTGCACCACCGGCCAATTTTGTCGAAAAGTAAATTGCTTTACATTCGGATTTTTTTTCCTCCATATATCTTCTAAATCGTATTTATTTAAAAATTCCTTAATCAAATCAATAACCCGAGATTTCACCGGTGTTTTTGACCCCACATAATCTAATTTTCCATCCAATATACTATTGAAATCACCTCCTAATAAAACTAAATAGTCCCGATCACACTGATCAAAAATACTTTCATCTAACTTCTTCAAAAATTCAATTTGTAAAGTTTCTTTATCTCTCGTTGGAAAATAAACATTAACCAATAGCATTTAACCCTTTGTATTTCACCTTTAAAAATAATGTATCTCCCCTCTTCATCTACTTTAATTTTTTTTTCTTCAAAATCTAAATGATTAGAAAATAAAATAAGAACCCCTCTACTATGGTTTGACCCATGACTAAAAAACATTGGCCCTCCCCAATCTTGTTTCCACCGCTCTTCTATCTCTACTGTACTATATGTTTCTTGTAAGAAAATTATACTATTCTTTTTAGTTTTGCACCATTCAAAAATATTCACTCTTTTTAACCTATCTCTTATTCCTCTAACATTTAATGTCGTGAAGGATAATTTCACTGCCATGTTATTTTATGTGTAATTATATCCAAAACCTTACATCGATAAACTCCAAAGAAACTTCCACATAATCTATTTCCACCGTGAGCAAATGTATAGAAAAAACTATCTGCAGCCAAACATACATGCATACTTATCGTCGAATTATATAAAAAATGCAAGCAGAATCCACCCCGTACCACACAACCCAACGCATTCATACACACAAGCATATTCACTACACACACAACACCCCCACACAAAACAACCCAAATCTGCTCTTCGGTGTTCGTAAACATCCGAGAGCAAGAGCCTCCCCCTTTCCTGTCAATTTAACTAGACCAATGACAGAATAAACCAATGAACATTTCTTCTTGCACAAGTCGATGAGAAATACGTTGTATTGTTATATAACCGTGATCTAATTAAAAAAAAAAAAAAAAAAAATACAAAGAGCTTTTATCCCTTAACAAATGCCTTGAATTGTATTACGGAACCCGCTCGTCATAACTAAGTTAAATGATTTTCCTAAAATTCATTACAGTGAATTGACCGGCCCGCGTACCTAATCACAATACGCACCTTCTAATTAAAAATAAAAAACACGATCCCAATAAACCAAATTCCCCAAACGACACCAGTTCGGCAACCTAATAAACTGTTCGTGCAAACCGAACCCATCATGCTATCATTTACCAAGTTCTATAATTTGCATAATATGCCTCACCCATGAATGAATAGACCGACTTCACGCACCTGATCATTTTGTATGCATTTCGTAAAAAAAACAACTCCTAAAGGGCGTTCCTGACAACTCGAAAGAACACCAAACATCAGCCCGACATAATGATAGGCAAGCATGCATACCGGATCCCAACACGTTCCTCCCTCTCAAAACATCACACCACCACCTGGCTTTAAAAAAAATAGTTTTGGCTGGGTGAACAGATCGGACCATTATCCAGATACTCGAATTGTTTTCACATTACAGAAAAAGTTTTAAATATGTATCAGTCATTTACTAAGATATGTGAATTTACATAGAATGCGTTATCGAAATAGAGCTCATTGTAATATAAAAAAAAGCCGTCGTTACCCAGATACTATGGCATTGTATAAAGGCGTTGCAATATACATCGTGAAAGAAAGCGGACGTTCAAAAGAGTTTATGGAAAGTACCTTGCAATAAAGCTCATTGTAATACCAAGAGCCGTGTTACCCAGATATTATGTTTTGCATAAATAGGCGTTACCACAAAGTACTTGAATATCGTGAAAGAGAACAAATCCCCAACAGACCAGCAAGGTTTATGGAAAGTACCTTGCAATAAAGCTCATTATAATACCAAGAGCCGTGTTACCCAAATATTACGTTTTGCATATATAGGCGTTACAACAAAGTACTTAAATATTGTGAAAGAGAACAGATCCCCAACAGACCAGCAAGGTTTATGGAAAGTACCTTGCAATAAAGCTCATTGTAATACCAAGAGCCGTGTTACCCAGATATTATGTTTTGCATAAATAGGCGTTACAACAAAGTACTTAAAAATCGTGAAAGAGAACAAATCCCCAACAGACCATCAATACATTTACCCCTCTATCTGAATTTACATAGACTTGCGTTATAAAATAATGAAATAGTCAATATACTGTTTAAGCATGTTTTGAGGGAAATGTTTCTTCTCACTTCACGCATGCATGCTTAGGGTTGTAATACAAATCCTGCTACAATTCTTTTTGTTTTCTTTTTTTTTTAAATACCAAGTTATATAATTTGCATATCATGCGTCACAAAATGATAAACAAATGATGAAACACTACTGCCAATTCGAAATAGCACCAGGGGGGTGTTTCACAAAGATCCTAAGTAGAACTTAACACTAAGTTGGACTTAAAAATTATGGACAGCCATCAGAGCCTTAAAATGAAATATATTCAAAAGCAGAAATTCAAGTATTTTAGACTTTTTATAAATTCTACATCCAGAACATGAAATCTCCTTGATGATAGAAAATATGAATGATTTGAATTAACATTTTATGCCTTTTACAATAACTTTTACAAAATGTTTTCAAAGATGCTAATGGCTTTCCATAATTTTTAAGTCCAACTTAGAGTTAAGTTCTACTTAGGATCTTTGTGAAAAAACCCCCAGGGAATGTATCCGGACCGGTCCCCAAGCATTTTAGCCCCCACAATAAACAACACCACCTGGCACCATTGAAATATTTTGGAAACCTCACTCCTACACATACTTAACCCCTTTATTCCACAAGTGGCAAAGCTTAGAAAAGGGAACTGAAACCAACAGCCCTTGGCGCGACAATCTTATTAAAACATTATTATTGCTTTGGTTAGAACAATTAATGAACAACCTCTGGCAAAAAAAAAAAAAAAAAAAAAAAAATTGCCTGAAAATCCCCCTTTTTTCTCAATGTTGTCACTTCATCTCCGATATTCAACATTTAAGGCATTATGGAGACGAAGTTGCACACAAATCAAACCTCGCCTTCCACATACCCAACAACGATGAGAAACCCGAGGCTTCGCTTTATATTTCATATACACTGAAGAAAAAAAAAAAAAAATGTGTGTGATATTAACCCTTGGTAAACGTACGATAATCTTCTCAAGTTTTGTATCATTTTTTTTTTTAAACTAAAGAAACGAACAGAATATGTATATATGTATATACATCCTTTTCTTCCTCTTTTTGAACAATAATTAAAAAAAAAAAAAAAAAAAAACACCATTGTCATATACGTGACAGGCTAGTTTAGCCCAAAAATTTCACATTGGCTAATGTGCAGTAAACATAAACAATACTTTATAACTAGTACTTTCCTTTTCTTCCTTCCCCCTTCATTTAATTATTTCCTCGCTTATTCCTTCTCTTTCCCTCCCTTCTCCTCTCCTTTCCCCCTCTTCCTTCTTTTCCCCTTTCTCCCTCTTATCATTTCTCTTCTATTTTTCCTTTCCAAACTTCCACATTCAACCTGTCGTTTTCAATAGTATCCCCAAGTTGAAAGCACGTGAAATCTCCTCCATGCAGCCTTCATTAATGGGGAGGTAGATGGGGATGAAAATAAATTCATCTCTTCCATACCAATAGATCGCTGACAGAGCACACACACGCACACACGCGCACAGACACACACACCACATACTGAGAACAGGGTTCAGAATGATCAACATGTATAAACGATAATCCTCTTAATAATGTTTTATTACTTTACAAGTTTACATTAAGTTGTAACTTACACATCATTAATCAATTTCATTCGCTATCTTAAGAAAATACGTTATCTCTCTTAAACATCAATTGTTAAGTTTTAACAATATTAATATTGATCATCAATGATAAAGATTGTATATACTGTAATCCAGAACTATCCATCTACTACGACAACCCTTATTTGGAGCATGGACACATACAATGAAATATTGATACTGATGAAGCTAGAGTGCGTGAACAAGACATATCATTTCATTATACAGTTATCCATTCATTCATACATTAATCCATACATCGATTCATACATTTATCCATTCATTCATACATTAATCCATACATCGATTCATACATTAATTCATACATTAATGATTACATTAATTCATACATTAATCCATACATTAATTTATACATTAATTCATACAATAATTCATACATTAATTCGTACATTAAGTCATACATCAATTCAGACACTAATTCATACATCAAGTCATACATTAATTCATACATTAATTCATACATTAATTCATACATTAATTCATACATCAATTCATACATCAATTCATACATTATTTCATACATTAATTCGTACATTGATTTATACATATAATTCATACATTAATTCAGCCATTAATTCAGACACTAATTCATATATCAATTCATACATTAATCTTACTACTATTCCTTGAGTAATTGAGCGTCAGGCTCGGCTAAAGCCGGGGTTATAATATGATTGCAGGGCCCTCAGGGAGAACAATATCAATACTGATGGAGCTACTCTGGGTTAAAAAGAAAACATTAGAATTATTATTATTTCTATTATTATACATGTTATTTTTATTTCATTATATGCTTTACATTTATATCAACATAACTTTGTATATTTATAATACTGAATATTGTTTTACCCCTAGTAATAGATTTTTGACGCCCAGATTGAAGTTTCAATAAATACTGTATACATACGAAATGGTTATTAAACATCACAATACGCGCTACATAACATTTCAAGGGACATTTTTTTATAAAAACGAGACGGCCGTCATTTTTCATATAATCTTGTCTTAAATCGCTTGAGATTAATATTTTTCAAAATGCGTTGAAATAAAAGAATTGTCTCGTTTGTCATTCTACTTTTCGTGGTGCGTTCGAGTAAAGTTGAAAAAGAAATGTTCAAAATTAGTGTAATACCTCTAGGATTACTTAGTCTGTTAAGGTCACTGTCGCAGACCACACGGGGTCAGCCTCGTACGACAATGTGTTAGACCATCTCGTAGTAGAAAACATTTATAAAATCAGGTGGTACATTTGCATTCATACTGAAATTCTCAATATGCTATATCTTGCACTTCGAAGACGAGGTATCTAGGAAAAGGAATTGCTCAAAGAATATTATGTCGTTGCACTCTCCGAAAAATTCATTTAAAAAAATCCTAATATTGCAGCTCATAACGATATTGAGGCTACCCCTGCTTTACCACCAACAGCCACATAATCATATTGTCACATTCTTCTACTCGTTAGGGATCAAGTCATTGGTTCTGAGATTAATCGTAAGATATTTCGTCAATTGATCAAAGAAATAATCCTGTCCCCTCACGTCCTCAGTCCAATGGAGGTAGGGTCTGCCGTCACTGAGATACAGCCTCGCCAAGAAAGGTATCTCATCATCTGGGATGTCTTCGATGAAGACCGCGACGACGAACTCCGTCTGAGTGTCACTCACATGGTCCATTGCGGTGCGGAGCTTGAGCATGAACCAGCGATCGCGCACGGCGGCTCTGCTTAGTAGAATGACGGTCTTGTAACTCCTGCTCACCACGTAGTCAATCGCATCCAAGTAATGCATACCCGGCACGAGGTCTTCGTCACCAAAGACGTTCCTCTCAAACTGCGGGAGTCTTTCTTCGAGAGTTGGTAGAAGATGTTCGCGAGCCCACTCTTCGTCATCCTCGTGAAAGATGACATTCATGTCGAACTCATAATCATTGTGGTCTCGAGCGTCTCGCATCTCGTTATACCCAACGGCGGCTAATTTCAAGAGAAAGAGTTTGTACCTCAACTGCCATCGATAGTGAAATACGAGTATGACGATGACAACAAAGGATATGATGGCGAGGGAAGTCAAAGAATAGAGGGCAATATTATTATAAGGGCTACAAAGCGTTTTGGAATCAAATTTAAACAGCGGTTTCTCGCGAAGAGGCTCTAAAGACGCTGACGAACAAATAGTTTTCTTCTTGTTCTTGAGTACAAGTGGTCCGCTAATCCAGGTAAGAAGCCAACTTAGTTCACAAGTGCAGTCAAGTGGGTTCCTTGAAAGATCGACAGATGTAAGAGAAGGCCCAATCAGTTTGAATGTACTTTGGTTAAGTCTTGTTAATTTGTTTTCTGATAACAAAAGTGTTGTCAGCCTGCTATTGTTAAAAAACAGGTTTTTATCGAGGTATGTCAAACGGTTATTATGGAGATCAATGTTTGTAATTTGTCCAAAAATGTTGAATATGTCAATAGGAAGTTGCTTTATCTTGTTTCCCCTTAAGATTAGCACCCGAAGGAATTTCAACGCCTCAAAGGCTAATGGATGAAGAAATGTAATTTGACAGTGTTCCAAACTGAGAATTTGTAGAGCAGATAGTGGTTTAAATACCAACGGTGGTAAATACTCTGCACGACCATATCTTGGGCCAAGAGAATTTCGACTCAGATCCAAAGTCGTCAGACTGACCAGTCCATCGAAAAGAGAGATATTTTGAGTCCAAAGTTTTTCCAAGATAAGCTTGGTCTTTCTGAGGTTCAAATGCACAAGTGACTGTAGATTTTTAAAGGACTCCCCAGCCTCTAAATATATCGGTGGGATATTTAACTTATTGTAAAGGAAAAGAGATTTTAAGCTCGGAGCGACCAAGTAAAAACAAAGGATATTACATTCTGACAAATCGATAGTTCTAATTTGATTTAGTCCCATAAATGAATCCCTGTCCAGGTATGTAAGATATTTGTTTGAGTGCATGTCTACAACCGTTAAATTTTGCAAACCGAGAAAAAAGTATCGGGAAACTTTAGTCAAATGATTACCGGATAGATCCAACTCAGTTAAGCCTATTTTCCATGAACAATTGTAGGTGTTTAAATTTGTTATGCTATTAAATTGCAATTTCAAAACCCTAATATCCTGCATGTTTTCAAAGAATTCTGGTTCGATTGTTTCGATATAGTTGTCACTGATATCAAGTAATCTAGTACGCGTCAAATTCGAGAAGACGAATGGATAGAGGGCGCGTACATTGTTCATAGAGAAGTCAAGCACTGAAAGATAATGACCCTGCAGCGGATCAAAGAAATCTGCTGGAAATTCAGACACGCAATCGACGAGTTTAAATTGCTCTATAGTCGACCGTGAGATGCCAATGAATATATTTCTCAACACCTCGAATGACAAAGGAATGTGTCCGACCCACAGTGACCTTACATGCAATGATGCGATCACATCGGGATCAACTAATATGATATGAATTTCAAATAGAACCAAAGTCTCACATTGACATGAAATTTCGAAAGTTTCTGGTTTGATGTGCGTTAGACCATTTGCACCCAATTCAAGACGCTTAACTCTGCCGCAATGACTGATGTTAATAAAAGTAAGATCGTTTTGGTAAAGGTTTACACTTTCTAAATTCGGGCTCCATTTTAGCGTATCGTTGGGAAGTGATTTCAAATCCGAATACATTAAGTTTAGAAGTGACAGCTTCTTAGCCCACCTGAAGAGCTCTGTGTCGGGAAGAACAAGATCATAGTTGAAAGACAAATGTATATCCTGCAATTCTTTGAGAGGGTAAAATGCCCCAGATTCAATCATCCTGATGTCGTTATCGGCAATATCCAATTTGGTAAGGAGAGGGTATCTTTTAAACGAAGAGTTTAAGAGAGAGGTGAGTTTGTTGTACCTCAGGCTCAGAACTTCAGTGTTTTCAGGAAGATTTTGAGGGACAGAATCCAAACTTCTTTCATCACAATTAGCTTCCTTCTTCTCAACGTCCTCGCGACAGGGCGATCTCTTCAGATCCCACTGTGTTATGGGAACATCATCTCCATGCAGGGTTTGGATACAGAAAAAGATGATCAACAGAAGAAGTACGCGGTGTTCGAAAGCCATAATGCCTGATTTCGGGTTTCCGTCTGAAAGAAAAACATATAGGGTCAATTTATCTCACTAAGTTGTTATATCTTGCTTTTGTTTGCTGTATAGGCGATTACACCCTCGACAATTCAATAACGCATGCAGGAGTCGTGCTCTTCAGAATTTGTGCAACGTTGGTAGAAGAGCCTCATGCATGTTGTCTTCTTCATCTTTATCATCATCATCATCATCTCTACTACTACTACTACTGCTACTAAACTACTACTACTACTGCTGACGCTGCTTCTACTACTACTACTACTACTACTACTACTACTACTTCTACTACTACTACTACTACTACTACTACTACTACTACTACTACTGCTACTACTTCTACTACTACTACTACTACTACTACTACTACTACTACTACTGATACTACTACTACTACTGCTGATACTATATAGTACGAGTACTACTGCTATTAGTACTGCTACCCACACTTAAATATCTTCGAAACGAGACATTTTCGTATTGTTTTGGTTCATATGAGATATTTTTCAGGCTGCAATTTCAACTTTACTTAAGCTAACTTTAATGGCATTATAAGCTTACCAAACAATGAGGCGACACACTTGACGAGAGTAAAACTGTACCGTTTTAACTAAGGTTCATGGAGAAGAAAACTCCGGCCGAGTAGATTGACGCTCCAAAATAGATCCCTCACTTATGATTGGATGGTTTGTAAAATGGAAATGGTTCTGAGCATTTACTCGAAACTATTCACGTTTTAATGCATATCCTGGACGAGAAAAAGAGATCATTTAATCAAGGTTGTACTAAATAAAGTGTCTTTTACAGTCATTATGCAAAGCGAAACTCGAAACATGCATTTGGGTTTTATTGGTGCCTCCGTCCAGTATCCATTAGCATTAGGAACGCCATGAAAATAATATCAACAGGAAAGATATTGATATTTGAACTTACGAGCATACATTTAATTTCTCTCATTCACTTTTCTATTCACATTAAAACAATAATTATGCACGTAATTGGTATAGAGTTTCACGGGTAAAATTGTTTAAAGTAGGAGCACTGGGATATATTGATGAAGGATCTTGACTCTCATAAGGAAGATGTTAGGTTCGATCCTTGTTTGGTGCTTACATTCTTAGTGAATGTGTTTTGCCCATGCAGATATGTCCCTCTCGACCCAGGTATATCAAATGGGTTTCTGTGGCCCCCAGTAAGAGCAGTATTAATACAGATGTGGCTACCCTGTGCAAATAAGACCAAAGTATCCATTATCTATTATAAAGGGCGCAAGAAGACAGTAGTGAGCTTGTGTTGTGTACAGGAATGAATGATTTACGGAATAAGACCAAATGGAGAAAAATGAGAGGGAGAGAGAGAGAGAGAGGGAGAGAGGGGAAGGAGAGAGGGGGAGGGAAGAAGAGAGAGAGAGGGGGAGGGAGGAAAGGAGAGAGAGAGAGAGAGAGAGAGGGAGAGAGATGAAGAGAAAGGGAGAGGGGAGAAAGATAAAGATAACATGCTAAGTTGTAGTTGTAGTGGGATTATGTGTGGTCGAGTCAATGAGGACATGACGTCACAAACTGATTAGCATAATGGCAATTTGTGTTGTGATTCTCATTGTTCCATAGTTTTACTTACTTTTTTTTCAAAAATGCATAACTTTTTTATTAGTTATCCGATTTTGCTCAAACTTTTTTAGATTGGTTAGTCTGATTTTTCTGCTTCTATCGAAAGTAAATTATTTTTGGAGTGGACGTGCCCTTTAAGTTTAACGTAGACGTTTGATTTCGAGCGATACAAAATTAAAGATTTAGATTTCTACTCGTGAACATTAGGCTTAAGAGAAAAAACAGAAAAATGAAACACATGCATTGTGCAAGAAAAGGGAACAGGAAGGGAATGAGAGAGAGACAGAGAGACAGAGAGACAGAGAGGGAGAGAGAGAGAGAGAGAGGGTAGAGGGAGGGAGAAAAGAGCGAGAGTGGGAGAGTGATAGTTTAAATGAAGTTTTCTTATGGATGATAGGGCGTAAGGTGGTTGACTCTCTCATTGAGAGAATGAGGGGAACAACTAATAATGATGAGCCGGTCTTGTTCAGCAAATAGCACAATGTGATACAAAGTTTCTATTCACTTCCAAATAATGTAATCTGGTTTCAGACCTATAATTGATTCCTTAAGCGAGAAATTTTCCGGTCCAAAATACTTTGAGGTAATGACTAGAAAGCGACGGAAAGACGATGAAGCAATAAGTAATTGTGAGAAAAGAAAATGAGAGAATAATGGTGGGTAACTGATCAAGTTCCTTGGCAAAAATTTACAATGACATAAATGATAAAGAACATAAACTAATAACCAGAGGAGTTTACCAACAAAATACCTATTTTGCTTAATATTGTTTAGGTTTGTAATGATAAAATAAATACCGTGATAATACCATTTTGATTATGCATTTTTGATGCTATATCACATAGGCCTATATTGTGATACTGATACTACTACTACAACTACTGCTGCTACATCTTTGTTTGGGTTCATATGAGATATTTTTCAGGCTGCAATTTCAACTTTACTTAAGCTAACATTAATGGCATAAGCTTACCAAACAATGAGGAGACACACTTGACGAGAGTTAAACTGTGCCGTTTCAACTAAGGTTCATGGAGAAGAAAACTCTTGAGCATTTTACCATAACTTTGTTCAACCGGCCCAGTAGATTGACGCACCAAAATAGATCCCTCACATTGATTGGATGGTTTGTAAAATGGAAATGGTTCTGAGCATGTACTCGAAACTATTCACGTTTTAATGCGTTCCTGGACGAGAAGAAAGATATCATTTAACCAATTTTATTGTACTAAATATAGTGTCTTTTATAGTCATTATGCAAAGTGAAACTCAAAACATCCACTTGGGTTTTATTGGTGCCTCCGTCCAGTATCCATTAGCATTAGGAACGCCCAGAAAATAATACCAACAGGAAAGATGTTGATATTTGAACTTACGAGCATAAATTTAATTTCTCTCAGTCACTTTTCTATTCACATTAAAACAATAATTATGCACGTACTTGGTATAGAGTTTCACGGGTAAAAATGTTTAAAGTAGGAGCACTGGGGTATATTGATGAAGGATCTTGACTCTCATAAGGAAGATGTTAGGTTCGATCCTTGTTTGGTGCTTACATTCTTAGTGAATGTGTTTTGCCCATGCAGATATGTCCCTCTCGACCCAGGTATATCTAATGGGTTTCTGTGGCCCCCCAGTAAGAGCAGTATTAATACAGATGTGGCTACCCTGTGCAAATAAGACCAAAGTATCCATTATCTATTATAAAGGGCGCAAGAAGACAGTAGTGAGCTTGTGTTGTGTACAGGAATGAATGATTTACGGAATAAGACCAAATGGAGAAAAATGAGAGGGAGAGAGAGAGAGAGTGAGGGGGAGAGGGGAAGGAGAGAGGGGGAGGGAAGAAGAGAGAGAGAGGGGGGAGGGAGGAAAGGAGAGAGAGAGAGAGAGAGAGAGAGAGGGAGAGAGATGAAGAGAAAGGGAGAGGGGAGAAAGATAAAGATAACATGCTAAGTTGTAGTTGTAGTGGGATTATGTGTGGTCGAGTCAATGAGGACATGACGTCACAAACTGATTAGCATAATGGCAATTTGTGTTGTGATTCTCATTGTTCCATAGTTTTACTTACTTTTTTTTCAAAAATGCATAACTTTCCTATTAGTTATCCGATTTTGCTCAAACTTTTTTAGATTGGTTTGTCTGATTTTTCTGCTTCTATCGAAAGTAAATTATTTTTGGAGTGGACTTGCCCTTTAAGTTTAACGTAGACGTTTGATTTCGAGCGATACAAAATTAAAGATTTAGATTTCTACTCGTGAACATTAGGTTTAAGAGAAAAAACAGAAAAATGAAACACATGCATTGTGCAAGAAAAGGGAACAGGAAGGGAATGAGAGAGAGACAGAGAGACAGAGAGACAGAGAGGGAGAGAGAGAGAGAGAGGGTAGAGGGAGGGAGAAAAGAGCGAGAGTGGGAGAGTGATAGTTTAAATGAAGTTTTCTTATGGATGATAGGGCGTAAGGTGGTTGACTCTCTCATTGAGAGAATGAGGGGAACAACTAATAATGATGAGCCGGTCTTGTTCAGCAAATAGCACAATGTGATACAAAGTTTCTATTCACTTCCAAATAATGTAATCTGGTTTCAGACCTATAATTGATTCCTTAAGCGAGAAATTTTCCGGTCCAATATACTTTGAGGTAATGACTAGAAAGCGATGGAAAGACGATGAAGCAATAAGTAATTGTGAGAAAAGAAAATGAGAGAATAATGGTGGGTAACTGATCAAGTTCCTTGGCAAAAATTTACAATGACATAAATGATAAAGAACATAAACTAATAACCAGAGGAGTTTACCAACATAAATACCTATTTTGCTTAATATTGTTTAGGTTTGTAATGATAAAATAAATACCGTGATAATACCATTTTGATTATGCATTTTTGATGCTATATCACATAGGCCTATATTGTGATACTGATACTACTACTACAACTACTGCTGCTACATCTTTGTTTGGGTTCATATGAGATATTTTTCAGGCTGCAATTTCAACTTTACTTAAGCTAACATTAATGGCATAAGCTTACCAAACAATGAGGAGACACACTTGACGAGAGTAAAACTGTGCCGTCTCAACTAAGGTTCATGGAGAAGAAAACTCTTGAGCATTGTACCTTAACTTTGTTCAACCGGCCCAGAATATTGACGCTCCAAAATAGATCCCTCACAATGATTGGACGGTTTGTAAAATGGAAATGGTTCTGAGCATGTACTCGAAACTATTCACGTTTTAATGCATATCCTGGACGAGAAAAAAGAAATCATTTAATCAAGGTTGTACTAAATAAAGTGTCTTTTACAGTCATTATGCAAAGCGAAACTCGAAACATGCACTTGGGTTTTATTGGTGCCTCCGTCCAGTATCCATTAGCATTAGGAACGCCATGAAAATAATATCAACAGGAAAGATATTGATATTTGAACTTACGAGCATACATTTAATTTCTCTCAGTCACTTTTCTATTCACATTAAAACAAAAATTATGCACGTAATTGGTATAGAGTTTCACGGGTAAAATTGTTTAAAGTAGGAGCACTGGGATATATTGATGAAGGATCTTGACTCTCGTAAGGAAGATGTTACGTTCGATCTTTGTTTGGTGCTTACATTCTTAGTGAATGTGTTTTGCCCATGCAGATATGTCCCTCTCGACCCAGGTATATCAAATGGGTTTCTGTGGCCCCCCAGTAAGAGCAGCATTAATACAGATGTGGCTACCCTGTGCAAATAAGACCAAAGTATTCAGTATCTATTATACAGGCCGCAAAAAGACAGCAGTGAGCTTGTGTTGTGTACAGGAATGAATGATTTACGGAATAAGACCAACTGAAGAAAATGAAAGGGAGAGAGAGAGAGAGATGGGGAAGGGGAAGGAGAGAGGGGGAGGGAAGAAGAGAGAGAGGGGAGGGAGGGAAGTAGAGGGAGAGAGAGAGAGAGAGAGAGAGAGAGAGAGGGAGAGATGAAGAGAAAGGGAGTGGGGAGAGAGATAAAGATAATATGCTAAGTTGTAGTTGTAGTGGAATTATGTGTGGTCGAGTCAGTGAGAACATGACGTCACAAACTGATTAGCATAATGGCAATATGTGTTGTGATTCTCATTGTTCCATAGTTTTACATACTCTTTCAAAAATGCATAACTTTTTTATTAGTTATCCGATTTTGCTCAAACTTTTTTAGATTGGTTTGTCTGATTTTTCTGCTTCTATCGAAAGTAAATTATTTTTGGAGTAGACTTGCCCTTTAAGCTTAACGTAGACGTTTGATTTCGAGCGATACAAAATTAAAGATTTAGATTTCTACTCGTGAACATTAGGTTTAACAGAGAAACAGAAAAATGTAACACATACATTGTGCAAGAAATGGGAACTGGAAGGGAATGAGAGAGAGAGAGAGAGAGAGAGAGAGAGGGGGGGGGGGGGGGGGAGAGAGAGAATAGAGGGAGAGAGAAAAGAGCGAGATTGGGAGAGTGATAGTTTAAATGAAGTTTTCTTATGGGTGATAGGGCGTAAGGTGGTTGACTCTATCATTGAGAGAATGAGGGGAACAACTAATAATTATGAACCGGTCTTGTTCAGCAAATAGCACAATGTGATACAAAGTTTCTATTCGCTTCCAAATAATGTAATCTAGTTTCAGACCTATAATTGATTCCTTAAGCGAGAAATTTTCCGGTCCAAAATACTTTGAGGTAATGACTAGAAAGCGATGGAAAGACGATGAAGCAATAAGTAATTGTGAGAACAGAAAATGAGAGAATAATAGTGGGTAACTGATCAAGTTCCTTGGAAATGGTTCTGAGCATTTACTCGAAACTATTCACGTTTTAATGCATATCCTGGACGAGAAAAAAGAGATCATTTAATCAAGGTTGTATTAAATAAAGTGTCTTTTACAGTCATTATGCAAAGCGAAACTCGAAACATCCACTTGGGTTTTATTGGTGCCTCCGTCCAGTATCCATTAGCATTAGGAACGCCATGAAAATAATATCAACAGGAAAGATATTGATATTTGAACTTACGAGAATACATTTAATTTCTCTCAGTCACCTTTCTATTCACATTAAAACAATAATTATGCACGTAGTTGGTATAGAGTTTCACGGGTAAAAATGTTTAAAGTAGGAGCACTGGGGTATATTGATGAAGGATCTTGACTCTCATAAGGAAGATGTTAGGTTCGATCTAGTGGCGTACCTAGGATACTCCGTCAGGGGGGGGCAAGCGAACGAAACAAACAAAAAAGGCGATGCTAATTTTCACTTCTGGCGAGCGAGCGAGCAAAACAAAATCTTTAAGTAAACGTTTGGTATATAAACTGGTATTGTTGCAAGTTGGGGGTGGGAACATTCACTTGTTAGCGACGTTAATTTTTTTTTTTTTGCAAACGAGTGTAGCGAGCAAGAAAAAAAATCACTTCTTTTTTAATAATTGCCACTTAAACTTGGTTCAATTGTCCCATGCAGGGCGCGGGAACAATATTGTGTTTAGGGTGATTTTATACCCACTTTAGCTAGCGAGCGAAAATACATCTTTCTCTCAATGAATTGCTATATAAAATTTGTTTCATTGTTGCAGGTAGGGGGCGGGCACAATCGTGTTTAAGGCAATGTCAATCCCATTTTGGCGGGCAGGCAACCCCCTACATTTCTCTTTTTAATGATATTGTAGCAGGTTAGTGGTGGGCACATAATTCCACGAGCTAGCGAGCGTAGCGAGCGAAAAAAAAAAATCACTTCTCTTTTATAGGGAAAATATGGTACATAAAACTTGGGTTCATTGTTCCATGTCAGGGACGTGATTATTAAAAGCGGTGTTATTTCTATTTTGGCGAGCGAGCGTAGCGAGCGAGCAAAAAAAATCACTTCTCTTTTATAGGGAAAATATGGTATATATAAACTTGGGTTCATTGTTCCATGTCAGGGACGTGATTATTAAAAGCGGTGTTATTTCTATTTTGGCGAGCGAGCGTAGCGAGCGAGCAAAATTTTTGTAATGATAATTGGTTCATAAATTTCAGATTTTTTTGTTGCAGGGCAGGGGGGGGGGCAGGGCTTACACAATCATGTCTAAGGTGATGTTAATTCCGTTTTGGCGAGCACGAGCACACCAAAACTTCTTTGAATAACGTTTGGTACATAATTATTAACTGGTTGTTGCAGGTTGGGGCGGGAACGTTAGCGGTGTCAATTCCATTTTGGCGAGCGAGCATAGCGAGCAAGCTAAAAAATAAATTCTCTTTTAATAAAAATTAATAAATAAACTTGTTTTTATTGGCGCAGGTCAGGATGGACGCAATCGCGTTTAACGCGATTCAATTCCATTTTGGCGAGAGGGCGAAAAAACTCCCACTTTTAATGATATTGTTGCAGGTCAAGGGTGGGCACAATTGTTTCCAAAGCAATGTCTATTCATTTTATTCGCGAGCGAGAAAAATGAATTAGTCTCTTTTAGTAACATTTGGTACATATATTGTGTGTTATTGTTGCCATGGTTGCAGGTTGGGGCCCGTCGGGGCAGGCACAATTTTATTCTAGGCAATACTAATCCTTTTCTTTTTTCAGGGGGACGAGCAAGTGAAAACATTTAATACAAAATAGGCTAGCAAGCAGTTCGCGCCAGCGAAGAGTTTCGAATTTGTTATATCACTTATATTTTCCTATTTTCATTTGTTTTAATTTTTCAGGGCCGTATGCGGAATATTTTTCTGGTGGGGGAGGGGGAAAGATGCGTTAAAAGTTTTCGAAGAATCTCAAAAGCAAAAGGAGTGAAGGGAGTTCGAGCGACCGAACTGGTCATGAGGGTACTTTTGCATTTTCAAAAGTAGAATTGAAGGATTTGGTAATTAAAGGCGTACACTACATTTTCAGGAAAAAAACTGTACGTTTTCAAAATATCTGGGGTCAACTGCCCCCCTTGGTGCGTACGGCCATTGTCTTTTAAAAAAAATAAATTTCCCCATTTTTATTCCTTTCCTTTTCTTTTCCCTTTTTCTTCCTTTTCTCTTCTTCTTCCTTTTTTCTTTCCTTTTTTTCCTTTTTTCTCTTTCTTTCCTTTTTTCTTCCCTTTTCCTTTTTTTTTTCTTTCCTTTCCTTTTTTTTCTTTTCTTTCCCCTTTTTCTTTTTTTTCCCCTGGAGCCCGTCAGGGGGGGGCACTCTGCCCCCCTGCCCCCCCCATAGGTACGCCAGTGGTTCGATCCTTGTTTGGTGCTTACATTCTAAGCCAATGTGTTTTGCCCATGCAGATATGTCCCTCTCGACCCAGGTATATCAAATGGGTTTCTGTGGCCCCCAGTAAGAGCAGTATTAATACAGATGTGGCTACCCTGTGCAAATAAGACCAAAGTATCCATTATCTATTATACAGGGCGCAAAAAGACAGCAGTGAGCTTGTGTTGTGTACAGGAATTAATGATTTACGGAATAAGACCAACTAGTGAAAATGAGAGGGAGAGAGAGAGAGAAAGAGAGAGAGAGAGAGAGGGGAAGGAGAGAGGGGGAGGGAAGAAGAGAGAGAGAGAGAGGGGGAGGGAGGAAAGGAGAGAGAGAGAGAGAGAGAGAGAGATGAAGAGAAAGGGAGAGGGGAGAAAGATAAAGATAACATGCTAAGTTGTAGTTGTAATGGGATTATGTGTGGTCGAAACAGTGAGGACATGACGTCACAAACTGATTAGCATAATGGCAATTTGTGTTTTGATTCTCATTGTTCCATAGTTTTTACATACTTTTTCAAAAATGCATAACTTTCTTATTAGTTATCCGATTTTGCTCAAACTTTTTTAGATTGGTTTGCCTGATTTTTCTGCTTCTATCGAAAGTAAATTATATTTGGAGTGGACTTGCCCTTTAAGTTTAACGTAGACGTTTGATTTCGAGCGATACAAAAATAAAGATTTAGATTTCTACTCGTGAACATAAGGTTTAAGAGAGAAACAAACAAATGTAACACATACATTGTGCAAGAAATGGGAACAGGAAGGGAATGAAAGAGAGAGAGAGAGAGAGAGAGAGAGAGAGGGAGAGAGAGAGAGAGAGAGAGGGTAGAGGGAGGGAGAAAAGAGCGAGATTGGGAGAGTGATAGTTTAAATGAAGTTTTCTTATGGGTGATAGGGCGTAAGGTGGTTGAATCCATCATTGAGAGAATGAGGGGAACAACTAATAATTATGAACCGGTCTTGTTCAGCAAATAGCACAATGTGATACAAAGTTTCTATTCGCTTCCAAATAATGTAATCTAGTTTCAGACCTATAATTGATTCCTTAAGCGAGAAATTTTCCGGTCCAAAATACTTTGAGGTAATGACTAGAAAGCGATGGAAAGAAGATGGAGCAATAAGTAATTTTGAAAAAAGAAAATGAAAGAATAATGGTGGGTAACTGATCAAGTTCCTTGGCAAAAATTTACAATGACATAATGATAAAGAACATAAAATAATAACCAGAGGAGTTAACCCACATAAATACATATTTTGCTTAATATTGTTTAGGTTTGTAATGATTAAATAAATACCATGATAATAACATTTTGATTATGCAATTTTGATGCTATATCATATAGGCCTATATTGTGAAAATTATGTTTTGGATTTGTGTTAATAATCCGTGTAAACACTGGAAAAAAAGTTACCGGTAATTTCATATCGTACTTCATGTGAGAATCATTCTTCTTCTTTTACATTGTTCTACAATGTCGGTTTAGAAAATTAAATTAGAAACGGTAAAATGGAGTATGATATTTTCACGTGAATTGGTTATGAAATATCGCATTTTCATGTTTTTGTCTATATTCTTCTTTTATCTGAGGTAATTAACATGCTTATTTGGGATTTGATTATAAATCCTAGCATCTAAGAAAATTGATTTATGAACGAATTGGTCAGTTTTATGAGTCTGAAATTCTTTTTGCCCAATTGATCGTGAGCCCGGCAGCCACTGAGCAGCGCCAGATCGACGTTGCTATATCCCTTATTTTTGAACACCAAACAAGGTAGCAGCAACTCCCGTCTTTAAACGTCTTTTGGTATGACGCGGCCGTGTGTGTGCGGTTGTGAAGTGTGTGTGTGTGTGTGTGTATGTGGATGGAATTTGTATGTTCCAGATATGTAACCAGAAAAAGAGTAGCTTCACCATGCCTCCGTAATTTTATCCTGGTGTCTTAACATACCCCTTCAAGCACCTGATTTATATGATCCCCCACTTAACTACATCACTTCTCTACAAAGATATAACCCAATGAGAGGAGAAGAACTTTGAGAAAGTGAGGCAGAGGCGGCGCTCCGGGGGGGGGGGGAGGGGGAATGGGAGCACAGTGTCCCTCACTTTTCAAGTATCCCAAAAGCGCCCCTTTTTACATAGAAAAATTGCCCGTTTATTTTTGCAACAGTGTCCCTTTTTACATAGAAAAAGTGTCCCTTTTACTTTGAAAAGTGCCTTATTACTTAGTAAAAGTGCCCCTTTTATTTTGACACGTGCCCCTTATCCTTCGACAAGTTCCCTTTTCCTTAGCAATAAGTGTCCATTTTCCATTCTCATAAGTGCCCTTTTTAATCTCTAGTAAGTGCCCCTTTTCAGGTACGAGAAGTGCCCCCTTTCACCTCTGATAATTGCTCCATTCAAATTTGAGAGGTGCCCTTTTTACTTTGACAAGTGCCCCTTTTCCTTTGTAAAAAGTGCCTTTTCCCCTTTTAATAACTACCCGTTTTACTTGAACTCGGTTAAGCGCTCCTTTTATTTTCACTCTCATTTATTATAAGTGCCCCTTTTTCATTCTCATAAGTGCCTCTTTTCATATCTGGTCAGTGCCCCTTTTCACCTCTGATAAATGCCCCCAATATTGATTCGGATCAATCGCAACTCTTTATAGTAGTAGTAGCTCTGTGCAGAGCTAATTTATTTCATTTACCACATTATACAAACAATGACATAGCAAAAAAAGTAGCACTGAAATATCTTTGACATTTTTGTTTATAGTCTTAATGGAAAAAACGAGCCTACTTAGAAGAACCTTCTCGGAAGCAATACTTGTTGGGTGAAATACATTTGAAAGATTATCGAGTCAAAAAAAGATGACGGAGTAAAAAAAAAACATATAAGAAAAGTTGCAGGCTGACAAGATGAATATGGTAGATGAAGGAAATAAGGGTGAGAGAGTGACAAACAGGGAAAGCGGGAAAACGACAGATAGAGACGAAGAAGAAGAGAGAAAGGGTGCATGGCCATAAGGAATCATTTTTGAGTAGTATGATATGGAAACAAATCATACACGAGTCACAATTTCGATGCGAAAAAACGGCCAGTCCCGCCAAATACGAAGAACTGGGAAACTAATTACTCTATTCTGAATCAAAAAGGGCTGAGGGCACTTTTGCATCCACTTAATGAGGGTTTTTCTTGCAATGTGCCGAGAAGGGCATTCCAATATTTTGGGCCACTGAAAGTAAAGATTCTGCTGAAAATACCGTTCTAATTGTTTTTGGTAGGTGATAAGAGCTTGCCCTTCTCTTGAGGTAACTATGTCATTCAGTTTTTTTGTTAAACATATTTGAGAGAATTCGAGGCAATTCACTTTTCTGAAGTGTGTATACATAACACACGTTTGTGACATATTATGATTCGCAGTGCTTTTTGATGGTTGTCCTAAGGGGTAGTTGTCAGGTGTAGTTCTCCCAGGGGGTAGTCGTCCTAGAGGGTGGTTGCCCTAGGGGGTAGTTGTCCTCGGGGGTAGTTGTCCTAGGGGTGGTTATCCGGGGATGGATATCCAGGGGGTACATGTATGTGTCCTAGATCCGGGTATTATCAATAACTTCAGTATTAGCTTTAAAATGAAGAGATGGATTGCTCGAAAACGCTCTTCAAAGATTATTATATTTTGTGAATCGGTAACATGGGGCCCGGACGTGAGGACAACATCTTTTATAAGAGGTGCATTAAACAATTATCGAAAAACGCTTTGTGAAGGCCCGGTCACACAGAGGGGACGCATAGGGAACGCACGGCCAGCGCATTGGCAATTTGCAATTTTGGCCAGTGCGTTGTCGTGCGCCCAACTTTTGACGAAGCTACAGCGAGCTGACACCAAATGCATAGCCTGTTGCTAGCGCGCTGAGCGCATACAGGGCGCATACAGTGCGCATACAGACCGTACACAGAGCGCACATGATAACAACTTCCACGAATGCACAGCGTGTTGCTAGCGCGCTGGACGAATGGTCCACGCATGCACCGCGTTCTCAACAGAGTGGTCACACATAGACGACGCACGGCCCGCGCATTGGAAATCGGAAAAGGCCGTGTGCCTAAAGGCCCGGTCACACAGAGGGAACGCATGGGGAACGCACGGCCAGCGCATTGGAAATTTGCAATTTTGGCCAGTGCGTTGTCGTGCGCCAAACTTTTGTCGTAGCTACAGCGGGCTGACACCAAATGCATAGCGTGTTGCTAGCGCGCCGAGCGCATACAGGGCGCATACGGTGCGCATACAGACCGTACCCAGAGCGCACATGATAACAACTTCCACGAATGCACAGCGTGTTGCTAGCGCGCTGGACGAATGGTCCACGCATGCACCGCGTTCTACGACGCACGGCCAGCGCATTGGAGTTTGGAAAAGGCCGTGTGCCTAAATTTTGTCATAATTTTGGAAAAGCTAGCGAGCTGACACAAAATGCACAGCGTGTAGCTAGCGCGCTGTGCGTATACAGGGCGTGTGCTCCGCGTATGTCTGGCGCTGGTCTAGCGCGCTCAACGCACGTCTGGCGTGCCTTTGGCGTGTACATTCATGCGTCGAGCTCCGCGCACACTTTTGAGCATGCTCAAAAAATCCCGACGCACACAGCGAATGACGACGAATGCATAGCGTGGGTCCAGCGCACTCGACGAACGAGTAACGAATGATGACGCACGCCTAGCGAACGACAACACACTGGCCCAAATTGCAAATATCCAATGCGCTGGCCGTGCGTCCTCCATGCGTCCCCTCTGTGTGACCGGGCCTTGATGATCCGATCTGCGGCCTTGATGTAGCGTACAGCAGAAAAGAAAAAGTAATGGAGATAGGGTGAAAGAAGACATACGAGAAAAGAGACAGAGAGAGTATGTACGTGTGTCCGTTTCACTTTGAAATACGATATGTTTGATGGCTCTAAAGGAACCAGGGATCCCCTCCCGCCCTGGTCAATCTGCCCCCTTAAAATTTTGACCAGAGTGTTTCAACCGGAGTGCCGCGAGAGTATTTTAGTTATATCAAAAAATATATTTTGGAATAACGTCAACTTCAGAAACTGCAAGATGCCCAAACATTATATAGACGGTGCCCGCTGGGCATTTTGGTGAAGTAATAACATTTCAGAGATAGTTAAGTTTCGCTCGCCTGCAAAATTAAGAAACTGGATAGCTAGGTCCATGAACATCCCCATATGATGCATGATGATATTCGGGTACCTCGCTGCCCTAATATCGTCATGATTCGGGCAGCATGGCGTCCGAATATATCCTTATTTATTGTAGTTTTATATCGAAATGAAATTTATACTACAACAAAGTGTCTTTTTTTGCCCTCGTTCGCTTCACAAAATTAATACATCAGGATGATTCCGAGCAGCAAGATGATCGAATATACAATCTTGTATTTTTTCTAGTGAATATTGATGATTAAATGACATTTTTGCCAAAATGATGAAATGCAACAATTTTCCCATCTTCATTTTTTCTAAAGGTTCATAATTCTGAAACACAAATTTCCCCACAAAAAAGATATTTCATTTTCGGAATTATTCACCTTCGGATTTATAAACCTTCGGGAAATCGATATGAAACCGTGTTAACTATGCCACGTGTATTTTGTAAACAAATGATCACTTGAATGCCAATTGCAAGAGTCTATTCTCGACGCTACTTTTTACGGCTCAGAGAAAACATCTGCCGTAACGAAGTCCTGAATCCGTCATTGATCACGGAGTAGACGAAGGCGTTGACGATGTGGTTAGTGAGCCGCAGTGCAGTCAGGACTTCGAAGATTGTATCAAGAACTCGATTTCGATCGATCGCGATGAGGACGTTCTTAGAGAGGACGCTGTGAACGATCTGGGGCATCCAGGTGGCGAAGAAGTAGACGGTGATGACGAGCAACATCCGCGTCGTCTTCCGACCCATGTCGGACTCTTTTGATTTCGACGCACCTGCACGATTTGGACGTTGACGACGGCAAAGGCGGCTGAGAAATGAAGATCGTGACAACTGTTTACTGGGTTGACTTGGGTTTGGTGGTGATTGAGCGTTTTCATGTGTGGCAATGGCAACTTGGCAAGAACCATCGGGGTCCAGGTGTGTCCTCTGTCGATATAATAATAGGTATAGAGGGAGATATTATTGCATAGAATTTCTCTTTTAGACGCAATTGGATCGAGGAAGGAAGATGGTTTGACCATGGACCCTACTACAGATGGACTAATAATGAGAGTCTTTCTTTGATCACATCATGGCCACTGCCACCGGATAATGTGTATGTTGAAGCGGACATTCATTTGACGCGACAATGTTGATTATGTAATCACGCATCATCACAGTCAAAAGAACTGTTTACATTTCTTCAGATTCTTTTCGCTGGGCCAAGGCCGAGAGTGTAGTTTCAGGAAAAGTATCGTGATTTAAGACCAGTTAGAGGAGCAGTGAACTCCAATGTATGACAATTTGTGTGATATTAGATTGATTGTTAAAGAAGTGGACACTGGTGGACATACATCCGGACTTGCCAAACTTTGAAAAATATATATTTTTGTATAATAATACCTTCCATTCCTTGGAAATGGATAGGATAAGTTTTAAAATGAAGTGTAAAATCCGGGGTAAAATCATTGTGTTACAGCCAAATTTACACGTCTCTCTCGTAAACTACTTCTAATTTCCTATTGAAAACTTCATATACGTCAATATTCATATTATGTACGCCACAACTGCACATGCATTTCCGTTATTTAAAGCGATCCAGTTTCTTTTGCGCAGGTATTTTATAGATTCTTCAAGGCACAATTTCGGTCTTTTATGGCCGACTGGCGGCGGTCGTGATGAGATCAAAGCTTAGAATCATGTTAGCAATGTCATGATGATTCTTTTGACAGAGTCAGGTGCATGAATATATTATGGTACCGATCAGTGTTCATTAGTAGTAGGTCCATGGTTTGACTAATATATTATAGCGGTCGTCATATTTTGTATGCTACTAATTACGAAATTCTGCAAATTCTGCAAATCAAATTACAAATCTGAATTATCTTTCCGCATTATCACAACTCGAGCTATTACAGAACAACGTAAAAACATATCTATATCCAAACTCGGGGATTTAAAAAGAAGTCTGTACGAGTAATTCATTGTCATGAAACATGTTTTTTTTTAGATCATCTGTCTTACCTTTTATTTTATACAATTTGTTTCTAGTTCAAGCCTGTACAACAAACCAAGACAATAATAGCAAGTGTTCTGGTGATGGCACGTAACCAATTAGGCCTACATCATCTTACCTTGGACATCGGATCGGACCTCGACAGCCTTATCGATCCAGCAGAATATGGCAAGGAGTTGGCTGTCGGTGAAAGGTTGTCCGTTTTTATCGATGTTATACCCGTTGATATGTTCTCTACGAAGAGGCTATTATCAATATGCATTTTGAAGTTGGAGTTTAGAGAATCAGCAGTCACCAAGCTCTTCACAACCTTGCTAGGTTGGATGGTGGCGATAGGGACTGTATTGCCTACGAGCTTGTCGTGAATCTTTGCCCTCTTTTTGAGGAAAGCGTAAATGATCATGTACATGATGGAGCTCGTAATCAACGACAAGGCGAATATGAGCACAAATGCTACTGACATCATCAAGGTCGCCATGTACGATATCGTTTGGGTGCATTTATCACCTCTTAATTCCAAACGCGCGACCTCGAATACCGTTCCGGGTATGTTGATGGCGACGCCGAGGCCCACGACGACCATCGATGCCAAAATCGACGACCTCTTCGTGAGGCGACCGTGACGTCGTAGGGGTCGGCATACCGCCAGATAGCGGTCGACGCTGATGACGGTTGTGAAGAATAGTGACATGAATGCACCCGATGTCTCGGCGAGGTAGGCGAAGCGGCAAAGACCGGTCGTTACCAACGAATAGAAGCAGCTGCGGATGATGAGGGCGGGGGTGAAGACGCAGGCGAGGAAATCGACGATACCCTGGCCGATGATCAACACATCTGTGCTCGTCTTTCGTTTCTTCCTGCCGTATATGAGGAGGATGATGACATTGCCAGGTATCCCGATCACCAAGACGAGAGCGTAATAAGTCAGGATAATAGCAACATTGTTGTTGATGCCATCGTCGTCGTCTTGCCCTTCCCGATCATCATCCAAAACTGTAACGTTCATCCTGGGGAACATATTCTGCCGGTGCATGTCACTTTGAGATAAGCGTACACGAAGCAAGAATTTCGCCACACAATGCAAACAGTAGGTGACTTTAGCTTTCCAAATTAAATCAAAGGAAGTAATCAAATCGCGATAAGATCAAAGCTCATAATAGTGGATGTCAGAAAGAACATTATATTTGACATGTTCTTAGGAGGAGCAAGTATCACTCAAAAGTTTCCTTCGCAAGTTACTGCTGTAAAATATAACTGCAGTCTCATTTGACTGAGGGTGTCAACGTAGAATGAAGTCGAAAATCTTACATCGACTCGAATGGCATTTTTTTCTGGGAGAGAATCATAACTGACAGCTGAAAATCGAAGCTATAAATACCTTTCAAATTAATTTCCAGAGATGAAAGAGAAAGACGCTTATTCTTGGGAGTACATGCTCACCATGACCCTGCACGTATCCTGGGAACATCAAGTTCCTTTATGAGACAGCTTTTGCATCACTGCTTTGAGATGGCAACGATGGTCGATTTCTCTTTCGACGTCGCTGAACTCGTCAATAGTCGTGTTTTAATTAGAGATGCCATTCAAGTGATAACAACAAGTCAAAACCGTGCGAGATGACCTTATAGTTGAGTACTTTGGCTTGTCCGCTCCATGAGCCTGATTGCATTTTGAGGGCGAAAATTGATCAATTAGGAACTTATGGGTCACCTTCGAAGCATGTTAGCTTTCCACTTGTTTAATTATGTACCTGTTTACGATGGATTATGGATATAATTTGCGATGCATGGCGTAGATAGAGATCGAACAGCCATAGGTAGGGGTACTTCCATCATTGGTGGGGTATTGGGAATAAAAAACATTAGTTTGATGAAATGCGAGAGAGCAAGACAATAGAGTGAGGGGATGTGTGGGAGGGGTCGTATCAACCTCTTTTTTAAAACAAATAATATGTCTCGATCGTTCTCTCTCTCCGCAACGTCTTTAGTTCTTCATACTATACGTACTGTACATGTACTTTTTGTTTGGAACTTATTATATCTTAGACATTTTCTCACAATTTGTTATTATTTATACGAAACATTGCACATTACGTGCTTAAAGGTAATACAAAGTTTTGGCATGGGGTCGGAAGCATATGCGATCCTACAATATTCACTGATCTAAAGTTATGAAATTGTAAATAATAAACACTTTATGTTGTATAGCTCCCTTTCAAGGTCAAGATATTAATTAAGCTATAAAACAATGTTTCTTGACTAAAATCGACCGATAAGCTATTCCCGTTCGAAAATTATATACCACAACTACATATTCTGAGATTGTCATGGTCGCAGCTACCATTGTACGGCCGTAGGAGCTATTTGAAATTTATCAAAATTTACCGGGAGCACCGGTAAATCTTTATATTCAATTTTCTCGGAAGCAGAAGTGTTTTTGGGGCAAAAAATTCTAGCGTTTTTAACACATCCACAGGGGCATCCAAATATATCAAAATTGTAAAGAATCATTATCCACCCATTTTTCAAAATGTCCCAAAACTTTGTAATACCTTTAATAGAATTGTTTCCCATTACTTTATATTATTACTCCCCATTAATACATTTACATTATTTTTCTCTCACCCCCCCCCCCCAATTCAGATCTTGGAATGGATCAATACCCCTATATATGTTTGTAACTTACCCATGAATAACAATTTATGATTACCGCGCTTCTTTGTGTGACCCCGGCTTTGCATGATTGTGACCTTCATCAAATGGGCCGTAGATGACATAGACGGTTTAATTATATCACTTAACAGCAGCCCTAATTTGTAAAAAAGTATTAGGAAAAATCGACGATTTACCGGTATACGTGGAAAAAAATATGGTAAGATACCTAGAATTGATCTCTCTCTCTCTCTCTCTCTCTCTTTCGACACATTTAGCTTTCGTTCGTTTTTTTTGACCGGACTATATTATGTATGTACATGTCCCTCCCGAGTCGATAAATTAAGAGAAAATACGCTACCTTCAACCTCTCTCCCTCTCCCTCCCTCTTCCTCTCTATCTCTCTCTCTCCCTCTCTTTCCCTCTCCCCCCTTACCCTCTCTCTCTCCCTCTCTCCTTCCTCTGAAATAATATAGCTTTCGATCGCTATTTGATTTGAATAGCACGGTGCTTAAAAAAATGGACGAGATTTTAGAATTATTCATTGACCTGAATCGATTAATTAAGATATTGCGCTTAGAATAACCTTGTTTTCTCTTCTGATAAATCCCTGTGCTTGTTCTTCCCTGCATTTATTGAGGTCAAAATGAATGGAGATTAATTATGATCAAAATTACTGGTCAAGGCATGTTTCGTTTTCACTGTTTTTGCAAATGGTTCTTATTTACAAACATCCAAACACATTTACTCTGAACTTTATTTATTAAGTTATATTTCAGTAGGGTGGTTTCATTCAAGCCCCAAAATAAATTTAATGGCCTGCTTTTCAAGGAAGCCCTACATTTTACAGGTACATAACATAACATAAAGTCCACTCCAAATCACATCACATCACATATAATACAAAACAACACGAAATGAACACAGAACTACGTAATAGTATAATAATTAAAAAATAAATGGATAATCTACACGAATAAATTTATTTATTCATTCTAGTTTTATTTAAAGGAACTATGTCCCATTTGCAGGCCAAAAAATGAAAAGGTTAAATTCCAACGGCATTTGAAAAACAATACTATTTTTAGAACTTTCCTCAATGGTTGTAAGTTATTGATTTAATTGGGAGATGACTGTTCTCCGACTTTCTTTTTGATCCAAAGGACAACACCATAGTTTTCCGAGGGTGTATATACATCTTATTTATATACACACTAAATCAGAGTCAGTGTAAATTTTCTTGAACTTCAGAAAAATTATTTTAAATGACAGTATCGTCAGCATAAAGTGATATCTTGGAATTATAATGACACTTTAAATTATCAATATCATTAATATACAAACAAAAAATCAAGGGACACAGAATTGACCCTTGTTTCACCCCAGATTTAACAGTTAAATACTCACTATGATGATTATATATAGTAACACACTGTCGTCTACCAATTAAGTAAGATTTATACCATGTATACACCTTGTTACTTATGCCATAGAAAATTAGTTTATCAAGTATTATTTTATGTGGAATAACGTCAAACGCTTTCCTAAGATCGTAAAATATTGTTCCAGTAATCTGACCGAATTTATATTATCAAGAAGGTAATCAGTAATTTCTGTGAGACATGTGGTTGTGGAAAGAAGTGGTCTTAATCCAGACTGACATTCGGATAATACATTATTTTGGTTCAGTTAAGAATACAATTGTTTATGTTCGGCTTTCTCTAAAGGTTTTGACAAAGAGGGCAGTATTGAAATGGGCCTGCAAAGAGATTCGATCATACACCTGGAATTATCAACAATAAACGTACCTTCCTTGTGTATCGGAGTGATTTTTGCAGCCTTGAGATCACATGGAAATCGTGAAGTCTTATTAATTAAATAATATAAGGAGTGGTTTTTGCAATGATATCTACAGATAATTTGAGTAACCTGGGATGCACACCATCCATTCCTATAGCCTTTTTTACAATCAATATTGCGTAGTTCATTCATTTCTAACAAATTCTGATTTGACTTCTTGAAATTCGAAAGAACAATCGGTTTGCAATAACGTTTGTAAACAATTGAAATTACCATCTACAATCCTAGGACATACCAGTTTGTAGATTTGACCTCACATCATTAAAAGTTTCATTCAATAAACTTTACTTTGTCAGTTATTATTTCATCATAAATTAAGATTGTGTTGCTTACCTCCTTTTGCCTTGAAGGCAAGAGTCTTTTCAAAACCCCTTCTTATTTTTGCTCAGATTATTTCTGAATTCTGAGAACTCGTTTTGGTAATAGTCTGTTTCCATTTTTGTTTAGGTTATTTTCTTTGTTTCTATAATACTTGAACTTTTCCCGGCAACAATCACACTTCGTCTTTTTATACCTTTTCATATAGTAATTACGGTCACGTGCCAAAGTAATATATTCATCTGTAATCCAAGGCACTCCATTTCGTTTTCTTCTGACAGAAATAAAAGGTTCATGTTTATCACTTAATATTGTAAACACAGATTTGATATGAGAGCACACGTTATCAACATTTTCTTCACTAAAATCAGCCCAATTTTGATTTCTCAAGTCCTCTTAAAGTTTCGATAAGATCTAGATTTACACATTTTCCAATGAATTATTGGATTTTTGCCTTTTACGACTAGAAATATTAAACAGTGGGCACTTAAACCAACGGACATTACACCGGACTTCAAATTAGCAATAAAATTCGAGGTAAGTGTTAAATCAATGAGTGCACTACTATGAGGTGTAACTCGTGTAGGATTATTGATTAACTTCAGTGATTAAGCTGACAAATAGATAGATAGATAGATAGATAGATATTTGGTTTTATTCAAGTACTGATTAAAAAGTCTGAAGACTAAACAAGTCAGTTTACAATATAAAATGCATAACAATAAAAATAACAAGGTCAAAAAACACATGGATAAATTAAATCATTACTAAGTAAAAAATATAATAAGTATATAAGTATATAGTAATAAGTAAATAAATAATTATATACAATTACCATAAATAATTATATATAATACGATCATTGCTAGTGAAAGGACTTGGAATTCCAATTAAAAACAATTAAAACAGCTTTGAGAGATCACAATACTAATACTTGACATAATCATTATGCAATAATTAATTAACATTTAAAAATTCACAATGGCGAACATATGAGGGCATAACTAAGAAGTTGAATTCAGAAGTTGTATAAAGTAAGGAATGGGAGAAAGCATGCGTCTTTGAGTTCGTATACGAGGTAATGTCATGTGTGTAGAGTTCCGAAGATTGCGACCTGTGATTGATTCTCTACTTTTTGGCAAGAGATGGCGATGGTCAGGAGAGGTTAAAACTGATTTGGCAAATTTAGTTGCTAGTTCGAGACGCCTATACCTAAGGGATTCTAGTTTTAAAGTTTTAAGGAGTTCACTATATGGCAGTAAATTTGGGTAACGATTATCCTCAAGGCTCGCTTCTGAATACGTTTGATGGTTTCAGCCTGAGCCTTCGTTATACCAGAAGTCCAAACGGGGGCCGCAAACTCCAGTACCAGGCGAATGTAGAGCTGATAGATTGTCACCAAATATTGTGTGTTGACCCCATTCTACAGAAATACGACAATCTACAGATATCCTTAATATTTTACATAATGTATTATCATTTCTCATATTACAGTTGAAATCACCCAGCAAAAAGATATATTTGACAATAACTTTACTTTCTCAATATTCCCTTGGAAGTTGTGCTAATTTAATGCCGTTTTCCTTTGGAAAATCACAAATTATTTTGTATCTATTATTTTCAGTCGAAGTAGAATCTTGTGTAATATTCGGAAGATGAGAACATCCAAGACGAGCTTCTACGGGAAAGATATCTTCTTGTTCCCAACAGGGAAACTGTTTCAACTTTCAAAGTACATACAGTACATTGCCAATTTTTAAAAGATTCATTCATATCATCGTAGTTGCATTTAGAAATTCCTTCACATACTATATGTGCCCATTTGGTACACGAAGTACATAAGAAGGGGTAGTGAGCAATTTTTTAATTTTTATTTTTGCCCTCGAAAATTTGAAAATCGTACCCCCCCCCCCCGGGGGGGGGGGGAACCCGTCTCCAAATAAAGGTAAAATTAACGTGTTTTTACCTATTCCCCCTCCCTGGATCCGCCACTGACTAGGTTTCGAATTTCCGGTACCGTGGGAGGTTTTTTTGGTCACGGACCGGTGCTTGGTCTTTGGGCTCCGACTCGGTGAGATCTGTCAATAGACCATTTTCGTAATGTAACCAAATTTAATGCATAGGTCTTTGTGAAGTGCCTCAATAAAAATTATTTCATTCACCTGATAAGAATAATAGTAATTAAATAGTCAGAATGCAAACTGCATATATCAAGTGTTGCTAGGTAGGTCAAGCCATAATGTTTGTCCAACCTGGCAACAAATAATGTATGCAGTTTGGAATATGTCTATTGAAATACTATTATTCTTACCAGATGAATGAAATAATTTGTATTGAGGCACTTTACAAAGACTTATACATTAAGTTTGGTTACATTACGCTATAGTGCTAGGCTGAAGCTGAATACCAAGCTTTTCCTTTGCGATCTTGCACTTCGTTCCTATTAGGGACTTTTAGATTCGCACGAAGACAATAGGTCTATGCTTCGATCGACGTCATTTTAATGCACTGCCTTGAAAAGACGTCACGCGTATCAGTCCACGCAAATCTAAAAGTCCCTATTATATTCTCAGGAACGCCAAACAAGCGAACATAATTCCACCGCGAGTATTCTTCTTGATCATTGCATGCATGTCCGCATCAGGGCACTGATCTGTGACGATTGTTGTTCAGCTTCCAGAGTGAGGTGATTAATCTTTAGGTCTTTATCAACAGTGGATGATTCAAGATCAAGCAAACGACCTTCTAGCTTTTCAATCGTGTCTAGGAGTGGTACAATTTTTTTTTGACAAGCGCTTTTGACGATGTTATTAATTATAGCTTTTAGAAAATTACAGCTTCCTGGTTTAATTCAACACCTGTAAATTCATTGGCTAATATTATCATGCCACGGATTTCATGCTTCTTATTGCGCATGTATATGAATGGTGTTTTTCCATATTGTTGCTAAGGTTCAATATATTAATGTCCTTATTCCTGGAATGATATTTCGGAAGGGATTATCTTTGCCAACGTCATACGTCTTTTGTTTCACCACACTAACTTTAACCTCCATTTTTTGCGAGCGAGTGAAACGAGCGAGCAAAATAAAAGACACTTCATTCAGAGGAAATGGATGAAAATTAAACGTTTCTTTAGTATTTTTTCACCGTACTAACTTTAACCTCCATTTTTGCGAGCGAGGGAAACGAGCGAGCAAAATAAAACACACTTCATTCAGAGGAAATGGATAGAAATTAAACGTTTCTTTAGCTAAATAGGTGATAATAAAAGAGAGATATTCTTTACTTTTTCACTACAGTCCTTAATTTCCGTTTGACTTTACTTCAATTTCCTGTGTTTTCGTGGAATCATTTCATTTCCTAAAAAATTCTTTTACTAAGCCCAATTTTCCGAAATTTCCTGAATTTCGGGGGAGTGGGTGTAAACACTTATACCATGGTCCTCTTGAAACACTTGATTGACAGAGCTGTCAGGATGGGCACGGCGGGTATGTGTCAAGTGTTCCGCATGTTGATTGGTTACTTGAGATGGGCGTGTCTCGCTACGCAGACCTTCCTGATAAGGGTGCCTGTTAGCTGCGACATTTTGGTAGGCAATCTTTTGGAACCTGTAGAGGTTTGCGCACGTCACTACGTAAAGGAAATGTTGACGCCCCCTAATGAATATGCATTATGCTTGTGCCGACACGGCGTGCGTACTGTCCGTACACGCTGTGCATGCATATCTATCTAGGCTATGACAGCACTACTGATTCAAGCAAGAGAATATATGTATTTCACTACACTTGTATTGTTTTGAATACATTAATTGCATCTATACTTGCATCAATTAAGTTAGTGCATTTCTAAATTTGTATTGTACTGTTGTGACTTCATACTTGCATCAATATAAGTTGTTGCATCTAACCTGTTCCACACTGCATTTTGCGTGTCCCAAATTTATATCTTTGTCATGGGTGCATTGTTTGCATCAATCAAGTTATTGCATTGTACATGTTTCAAGCTGCATTCTACGTGTTCCAAATTTTCTATCTTTCGGTAATTGTATTGTTTTGACTACACACTCCCATTATTTAAGTTATTGCATTGTATATGTTCCAAGCTGCATTCTACGTGTTCCAAAATTTCTATCTTTAGGGGATAATATTGTTTTGCCTATACACACTCCCAGGCGCGTACGCAGGGGGGGGGGGGGGGGGGGGGGGGGGGTTTGTTGGGGGGGTTAAACCCCCCCTTTGGTATTTTTATGTGTGTAAACCCCCCTAAAAAATCCCTAACCCCCCCCCCCCCCTTTTTTTTTTCTTTTTTTGTTATTATTAATAAAAAATTAAAAAAAAAAAAAAAAAAAAAAATTACCCCCATGGCTGACCTAACAAAGGTGACCTTACCCCCCCCCCCAACGGAGCAAAATGTCAATTTTTCAAATTTTGAGATAAAAAAAAAAAGTGTCCGCTTACCCCCCCCCCCCCCCCCCCCCCCCCGAGTCGAGAATGGAACAACGAATCATCTTCTTTCTCTAATAATTTAATAAAACGTCAAAGCTTCCACGCCTCGTGCTGAAGGGGGAAAGCTGAATTCAAACAAGGATTAAGAGACGAGAATGGAACAAAGAATCGTCTTCTTTCTCTAATAATTTAAAGAAAACTGAATTCAAACAAGGATTAAGAATCGAGAATGGAACAATGAATCATCTTCTTTCTCTCATAATATGAAGCGTCAGAAGTTTACGCGCGGGCGGGGAAAATTGAATTTAGACAAGGATTGAGAGTCGAGAATGGAACAACATATCATTTTCTATCTCTAATAATTTAATAAAACGTCAAAGCTTATGCGCTTAGCCAGTAATGGGAGGGGGGAACAGCGAGCTGCCCGAATATGATTTTTTTTAATCTTTTCTCATTTATTTTGGTGACAAATAACACTTTCAGAAAAAACAATTTATGCCCAAATTTTTGCTCGCTCGCTTCGCTCTCTAGCCGAATTGTGAAACCAGAAAATTACTTTTTCGTGCAAGGGGCTATAGGCCCCCCCCCCCCCGATGTTCCGGTATCGTGCTTCCATTATGACCTTGTCAGTAATGGTATATTGAGTTGGACAAAAACGGTCTGCGCAATTTTTAAATTTCCGCCCCCCCCCCGCCCCTATTGGAAAATCCTGGATCCGCGCCTGAGTGATGTGTAGACAAAACAATACAATTACCCAAAGATAGAAATTTTGGAACACGTAGAATGCAGCTTGGAACATGTACAATGCAATAATTTGATTGAGGCAAGTGTGTAGTCAAAACAATACAATTACCCAAAGATAGAAATTTTGGTACACGTAGAATGCAGCTTGGAACATGAACAATGCAATAATTTGGATGATGGGAGTGTGTAGGCAAAACAATACAATTACCCAAAGATAGAAATTTTGGAACACGTAGAATGCAGCTTGGAACATGTACAATGCAATAATTTGGATGATGGGAGTGTGTAGGCAAAACAATACAATTACCCAAAAATGGACATTTTGGAATACGTAGAATGCAGCTTGGAACATGTACAATGCAATAATTTGGATGATGGGAGTGTGTAGGCAAAACAATACAATTACCAAAGATAGAAATTTTGGTACACGTAGAATGCAGCTTGGAACATAAACAATGCAATAACTTAAATAATGGGAGTGTGTAGTCAAAACAATACAATTACCAAAAGATAGAAATTTTGGAACACGTAGAATGCAGCTTGGAACATGTACATTGCAATAATTTGAATAATGCGAGTGTGTAGGCAAAACAACATTATCCCGTAAAGATAGACATTTTGGAACACGTAGAATGCAGCTTGGAACATGTACAATGCAATAATTTGGATATGATTGGGGTGTGTAGGCAAAGCAACACAATTACTAAAAGATAGAAATTTTGGAACACGTAGAATGCAGCTTGAAACATGTACAATACAATAATTTGAATGATAGGAGTGTGTAGGCAAAACAATACAATTACCCAAAGATAGAAATTTTGGAACACGTAGAATGCAGCTTGGAACATGTACAATGCAATTATTTGGATGATGGGAGTGTGTAGGCAAAACAATACAATTACCCAAAGATAGAAATTTTGGTACACGTAGAATGCAGCTTGGAACATAAACAATGCAATAACTTAAATAATGGGAGTGTGTAGTCAAAACAATACAATTACCAAAAGATAGAAATTTTGGAACACGTAGAATGCAGCTTGGAACATGTACATTGCAATAATTTGAATAATGGGAGTGTGTAGGCAAAACAATATTATCCCGTAAAGATAGACATTTTGGAACACGTAGAATGCAGCTTGGAACATATACAATGCAATAACTTAAATAATGGGAGTGTGTAGTCAAAACAATACAATTACCAAAAGATAGACAATTTGGAACACATAGAATGCAGCTTGGACATGTACAATGCAATAATTTGGATATGATTCGAGTGTGTAGGCAAAACAACACAATTACCAAAAGATAGAAATTTTGGTACACGTAGAATGCAGCTTGGAACATATACAATGCAATAACTTATATAATTGGAGTGTGAAGTCAAAACAATACAATTACCGAAAGATAGAAATTTTGAAACACGTATAGAATGCAGCTTGGAACATGTACAATGCAATAATTTGGATGATGGGAGTGTGTAGGCAAAACAATACAATTACCCAAAGATAGAAATTTTGAAACACGTATAGAATGCAGCTTGGAACATGTACAATGCAATAATTTGGATGATGTGAGTGTGTAGGCAAAACAATACAATTACCCAAAGATAGAAATTTTGGAACACGTAGAATGCAGCTTGGAACATGTACAATGCAATAATTTGGATGATGGGAGTGTGTAGGCAAAACAATACAATTACCCAAAATGGACATTTTGGAATACGTAGAATGCAGCTTGGAACATGTACAATGCAATAATTTGGATGATGGGAGTGTGTAGGCAAAACAATACAATTACCAAAGATAGAAATTTTGGTACACGTAGAATGCAGCTTGGAACATAAACAATGCAATAACTTAAATAATGGGAGTGTGTAGTCAAAACAATACAATTACCAAAAGATAGAAATTTTGGAACACGTAGAATGCAGCTTGGAACATGTACATTGCAATAATTTGAATAATGCGAGTGTGTAGGCAAAACAACATTATCCCGTAAAGATAGACATTTTGGAACACGTAGAATGCAGCTTGGAACATGTACAATGCAATAATTTGGATATGATTGGGGTGTGTAGGCAAAGCAACACAATTACTAAAAGATAGAAATTTTGGAACACGTAGAATGCAGCTTGAAACATGTACAATACAATAATTTGAATGATAGGAGTGTGTAGGCAAAACAATACAATTACCCAAAGATAGAAATTTTGGAACACGTAGAATGCAGCTTGGAACATGTACAATGCAATTATTTGGATGATGGGAGTGTGTAGGCAAAACAATACAATTACCCAAAGATAGAAATTTTGGTACACGTAGAATGCAGCTTGGAACATAAACAATGCAATAACTTAAATAATGGGAGTGTGTAGTCAAAACAATACAATTACCAAAAGATAGAAATTTTGGAACACGTAGAATGCAGCTTGGAACATGTACATTGCAATAATTTGAATAATGGGAGTGTGTAGGCAAAACAATATTATCCCGTAAAGATAGACATTTTGGAACACGTAGAATGCAGCTTGGAACATATACAATGCAATAACTTAAATAATGGGAGTGTGTAGTCAAAACAATACAATTACCAAAAGATAGACAATTTGGAACACATAGAATGCAGCTTGGACATGTACAATGCAATAATTTGGATATGATTCGAGTGTGTAGGCAAAACAACACAATTACCAAAAGATAGAAATTTTGGTACACGTAGAATGCAGCTTGGAACATATACAATGCAATAACTTATATAATTGGAGTGTGAAGTCAAAACAATACAATTACCGAAAGATAGAAATTTTGAAACACGTATAGAATGCAGCTTGGAACATGTACAATGCAATAATTTGGATGATGGGAGTGTGTAGGCAAAACAATACAATTACCCAAAGATAGAAATTTTGGAACACGTAGAATGCAGCTTGGAACATGTACAATGCAATAATTTGGATGATGGGAGTGTGTAGGCAAAACAATACAATTACCCAAAAATGGACATTTTGGAATACGTAGAATGCAGCTTGGAACATGTACAATGCAATAATTTGGATGATGGGAGTGTGTAGGCAAAACAATACAATTACCCAAAGATAGAAATTTTGGTACACGTAGAATGCAGCTTGGAACATAAACAATGCAATAACTTAAATAATGGGAGTGTGTAGTCAAAACAATACAATTACCAAAAGATAGAAATTTTGGAACACGTAGAATGCAGCTTGGAACATGTACATTGCAATAATTTGAATAATGGGAGTGTGTAGGCAAAACAATATTATCCCGTAAAGATAGACATTTTGGAACACGTAGAATGCAGCTTGGAACATGTACAATGCAATAATTTGGATATGATTGGGGTGTGTAGGCAAAGCAACACAATTACTAAAAGATAGAAATTTTGGAACACGTAGAATGCAGCTTGGAACATGTACAATGCAATAATTTGGATGATGGGAGTGTGTAGGCAAAACAATACAATTACCCAAAGATAGAAATTTTGGAACACGTAGAATGCAGCTTGGAACATGTACAATGCAATAATTTGGAAGATGGGAGTGTGTAGGCAAAACAATACAATTACTAAAAGATAGAAATTTTGGAACACGTAGAATGCAGCTTGAAACATGAACAATGTAATAATTTGAATGATGGGAGTGTGTAGGCAAAACAATACAATTACCCAAAGATAGAAATTTTGGAACACGTAGAATGCAGCTTGGAACATGTACAATGCAATAATTTGGATGATGGGAGTGTGTAGGCAAAACAATACAATTACCCAAAGATAGAAATTTTGGAACACGTAGAATGCAGCTTGAAACATGAACAATGTAATAATTTGAATGATGGGAGTGTGTAGGCAAAACAATACAATTACCCAAAGATAGACATTTTGGAATACGTAGAATGCAGCTTGGAACATGTACAATGCAATAATTTGGATGATGGGAGTGTGTAGGCAAAACAATAAAGATATACATTTTGGAACACGTAGAATGCAGCTTGAAACATGTACAATACAATAATTTGAATGATGGGAGTGTGTAGGCAAAACAATACAATTACCCAAAGATAGAAATTTTGGAACACGTAGAATGCAGCTTGGAACATGTACAATGCAATTATTTGGATGATGGGAGTGTGTAGGCAAAACAATACAATTACCCAAAGATAGAAATTTTGGTACACGTAGAATGCAGCTTGGAACATATACAATGCAATAACTTAAATAATGGGAGTGTGTAGTCAAAACAATACAATTACCAAAAGATAGACAATTTTGGAACACATAGAATGCAGCTTGGACATGTACAATGCAATAATTTGGATATGATTGGAGTGTGTAGGCAAAACAACACAATTACCAAAAGATAGAAATTTTGGTACACGTAGAATGCAGCTTGGAACATATACAATGCAATAACTTAAATAATTGGAGTGTGTAGTCAAAACAATACAATTACCGAAAGATAGAAATTTTGAAACACGTATAGAATGCAGCTTGGAACATGTACAATGCAATAATTTGGATGATGGGAGTGTGTAGGCAAAACAATACAATTACCCAAAAATGGACATTTTGGAATACGGAATGCAGCTTGGAACATGTACAATGCAATAATTTGGATGATGGGAGTGTGTAGGCAAAACAATACAATTACCCAAAGATAGAAATTTTGGTACACGTAGAATGCACCTTGGAACATAAACAATGCAATAACTTAAATAATGGGAGTGTGTAGTCAAAACAATACAATTACCAAAAGATAGAAATTTTGGAACACGTAGAATGCAGCTTGGAACATGTACATTGCAATAATTTGAATAATGGGAGTGTGTAGGCAAAACAATATTATCCCGTAAAGATAGACATTTTGGAACACGTAGAATGCAGCTTGGAACATGTACAATGCAATAATTTGGATATGATTGGGGTGTGTAGGCAAAGCAACACAATTACTAAAAGATAGAAATTTTGGAACACGTAGAATGCAGCTTGGAACATGTACAATGCAATAATTTGGATGATGGGAGTGTGTAGGCAAAACAATACAATTACCCAAAGATAGAAATTTTGGAACACGTAGAATGCAGCTTGAAACATGAACAATGTAATAATTTGAATGATGGGAGTGTGTAGGCAAAACAATACAATTACCCAAAGATAGACATTTTGGAATACGTAGAATGCAGCTTGGAACATGTACAATGCAATAATTTGGATGATGGGAGTGTGTAGGCAAAACAATAAAGATATACATTTTGGAACACGTAGAATGCAGCTTGAAACATGAATAATGTAATAATTTGAATGATGGGAGTGTGTAGGCAAAACAATACAATTACCAAAAGATAGACAATTTGGAACACATAGAATGCAGCTTGGACATGTACAATGCAATAATTTGGATATGATTGGAGTGTGTAGGCAAAACAACACAACTACCAAAAGATAGAAATTTTGGTACACGTAGAATGCAGCTTGGAACATATACAATGCAATAACTTAAATAATTGGAGTGTGTAGTCAAAACAATACAATTACCGAAAGCCTATAATCACTGGTCTAGCTTTAGTCGTTGTTTTTTTTATTATCGACCATGAATCCGTGGCAGTTTTTCGTACGAAAAAACCTCATGAATACGAAATGAACTCAACCAATCAGAAACACGTATGGAGAAGAGTCTATGCATATGCATATGCATATTATAAATCACGTGACATTACGTCATTTTCTTCATCCAAGATGGCGGGTAGTTCATGCGACGACGATCTTCTGCGAGAAAGTTTATCATATGCGGCCAACAAACTAGGCATTCCTAATGGAAAATTCAGAGAACTGCAGGAATCCGCTATTCGTAGCGTTATTGAAGCCGGCAGGGATATTTTTGTTGCATTACCTACTGGTTTTGGAAAGAGTGCAATATACCAAGCAATCCCCTTGTGCTGTGATTTTCTACGCGACCACGGATTCTATGATCATGATGACTCGAGTCGTTGCCGTTGGCAGAACGAAAGTACCGCCGTAAAAACTAGTACCGGTACCAGTAGTGGCACTACTGGCACTACCAAAACATTTATTGTTCACATAAAACTACAATTTTTTAATTTTTTGATATTTCACAGTAGTAAAATGATCATTTAAAAGATTTTTTTGGTTTCATCTCCCCTTCTTCCTTTTTATTACCCCTATTTTGAAATGGACGAGCGCAATCTTTTTTCGTTGCGGTTTCTTATATCTGATTGGTCGAACGTAACATAGGTGTACCTTATTTGGTAGGGCTGTTGAATGATTCATAGATCCGCCATTTTGAATATATATGAATATTGATTAGCTAGACCAGTGATTATAGGCGGTGAGCCGCTTCGCGACTCACGGTTCGTAGTCTCGCCGTATCAGACGTTCTGCTTAGGGTTAGTCTAGCAGCAAAGAAAAAAGCTCGGCACTCCGCCTAGATTATAGGCTAAGGCATATTGGATTTTGACCAGCGAAAGTTGGCGTTAATTTCAGAGTGTTTCAGTAAACGTGTTCAACGTTTCTTATTTCGCTGTCTAAACGGAATTAGGCAATTGGTATTGTGAACATAAATGTAAATTTCGAAAAATAAATAAACAGACTATTTGTAATACCGAAATTTTTATTCACGTTTTTACTTCCTTTTGTGGAGTTCGGGAATAAAGAAAAAATTGCAAGAAAAACTTTACAGAAAATATTATGCTGCTGGATTAACAAGTGTCGTATTTGAGTTATAGAGACAAAACGAGGAAGATGAGCAAAATCTTTTGACAACCTAAACTGTAGTGTTCTTGGATGCTTGATTCACGTTTTCAATACTTTTCATCTTTTGAGATTTTCTTTACAATCATCAACCTTAGTTCGGCAGGATTTTATCGAATAATTCGGATTTCTTTTCCATCGGTCAAAATGGTGAGTCCTCGAATGGAATTATTTTGACAATGATTTATTCCTAATAGTTCTAGATAACAGTATACATTCTCAGATTTTATTGAATAACAGTTGGCCAGTATTTGTTTTGCGTGACTGCTAAAGTATGTGTATGCTAATATGCTTATCAACCAGGGAACCTACGCCCTTAAATCATAAATGACAGTAATGAGGATTAATGCCCCACAAAAGGGCACTAATATAGCACATCGACACGGTTTTGATCCTGGGGCCTCACAGTTACGAGGCCATTGCTTTGCCACTGAACCATGAATGTACGCAGCGGGGGCTAGGGTAGGGGGTCGTTCCCACAAATAGAAACAAACAAAGAAAATGCAATATGTTATCAATAATTCATTGCATTTTACCCCGGTCCCCAACATTAAAAAAATCCTCTGTACGGCCATGTATAATGGCTCAAGGCATGGGCACAATGAAGATTTTTTTTCTGTTGGGGACCGGGGGGGAATCAATTTACTTTAAAATGCGATATTCCACGATTCCACATAACGAATAGAAGATTCCACATGAAGAATAGAAAATTCCACGCCACAAAGAACTAAGGAATACATGCCCCCCCCCCAATCAAGGACTTTAAAAGTGCCCCTTTTTGCTGAGGGAAAGTGCCCTTTTTTATTTACGCAAATGTCCATTTTTACTGCTAAATGCCCTTTCTCATTTCAAATAAAGTATCCCCTTTTCGCCTCTGATAAGTGCCCCTTTTTAAAATTGCCCTCTTCCCTTATTAAAGGTGCCCCTTTCAAATTTTATAAGTACCCCCTTTTTTAAGTATATAGGTTTTCTTTGTCAATTTTTTTTAAGTGTCCATTCTCCCTTCATATTTGCAACATTCTACCTTAATTATCCTTTGTCGCTTATTATGTCATTTTACAGTCATCTTAAGAGTCATATCTTGATTCAAGAAGAATCGGTGTAGTAACAGGTACTCAATATTTCTATCATCATAGTAACAGGTTCCCTATTTCTAAAAAGATGAGGCATGGGGGCATAATGCCCATAATTTTATAAGAACGAACTATGCCCCTGTTATTGAATCTAATAGTGCTCGTTTTCACCGCTATCAAATGCCCCTGCATTACCATGAAAATATGTTTTTGTCACCCCTAGTCTACCCCCTAACAGAGTATATCTCAAATTTCTTGATATTTTTAATAGGCCATTTTATAATGTAACCAAATTTATTCCTACGCCTTTGTGAAGCGCCTTGATACAAATTTACTGTATCTCAATAGTCAGAATTCAAATTGGATATATAAGTTTTTGCTAAGTAGGACCAGGCAAACATTATGGCTTGCCCTATGTTACAACACGTAATACAATATGCAATTCGCGTTCCGACTATTGAAATACAATTATTCGTAACAGGTGAATGAAATGATTCGTATCGAAGCACTGAAGTATACATTTGGTTACATTACGAAAATGGCCTATGTAGAGGGACTAAGTTCTTGAAGATGAATGTATATCTACGAGATTTATCTGCAGTGAAGTAGGGTTTATTGTCCTGAAATGGCAACATGTCACATGTAGCCTTTGTATTCTTATGTACATGTACGTCAGTCTTCAGTCATGTACTGTGCTGCATTTATCAGTATTAATTAATAGACATTTTGAATATCGAACTTCAAGCCTTTCATCATCATCTAATATCAAGCATTTTCCATTTCTTTTCTGTTTTGACATGTAAAGGACAAAGATCTCATACGAGGTGTGGTCCTTGTTTTCTTGACATGTGTTTCCTTCGGTACGTATGATTTTGATCAACGATGATATATTAATCTTATTATTATCATTATTATTATTATCATCATTATCATCATCATCATTATCATCATCGTTATCATCATCATTATCATCATAATTATTATAATTATTATAATTATTATTATCATTACATTGATAGTGGCATTAGGAGTCTTCAACAGTAATACAATGAAACAGTAGACACTGGGTTCTAATCGGTTAATACCACGACAGAATCTTAAAGTAGATATTTATTGATTTTAAAAACTAACTTTATTTTCATTATTGCAAAGTTGAAACTCTGATTCGACAAGGTTATCAAAATTCAATGCTTGGAAACAGTCAAAGTAATGATTATTATATATTACAAAACGCTTAAATACAGCCCCGGCATAGCACTTGAAGAGCTCTCAGAACGCTGCTGAGATGTGTGAGATCACAGTATGGACATGATTTGCACAAGCAGACGATGTCCCATGACATCTCACACATTTTCAGTGCCTGTGTTTTCATCTTCTCTTGAGTTCTTTCTCTTACTTCACTACCGTCAGGCTAAATGTATAATCTATTGCCTCACTCTAAACCCCGCCCATGGTTTTATTTTGATGACAAATGCAGCGATACAAAAATAAAGGAATCTGTCGCTTGTAAACAAAGTTAGACGCCATTGTATATTCAGCTGCACACACCGCGGTATGTTCGGCATTTCAGGAGGGTACAAATGCCGTCCTTCATATCATTCCGGGGGGGGGGGGGTTTCAATTTGAAAGTCTGGTTTCTTTGATTGTTAATTAACCCCTATCCTGTGTATTTACAGGCAAAAGATTTAAGTTATCATAATCGGGTCATATCCCCTTTTGATTGGTTTGACATGCCATTACATTACATTTATATACACTAAACTCATTATAATTTGACAAATAATAGCTGTGCAATTATGTTCATTCTTTATGGGATGTCGTCTACTTAGGCAGTATTGGTCCATATAGTGACGTCATTAAAACATCGTTATTTTTCCGGCGAATCTCTCGTATATCCCGGCTGCGATGAAGGTGGTTGTATTTGTATTTTTTATAAATCACCCGATATGTAGTTGACCTAAAATTTGTACGATGGCCATTTGTTAGCTTACAGTTTCTTGTGATACATTAGTTGAAATGTTTGTGATTTTCTTTGAATTTCACCTTTAACTCAATTTTAGATTCTCTCTTGGTTTATATCTCGTTCAAAGCCTCTCTCGTTTCTTCAAATGAGTACACAGGTACCTGTTTTTCGGAAGGATTAGGGCTGAATTACACCTTACCAATGTTCAACGAGTGTAAGAAGGAACTGCATTATAATGGCAGCATGGTACAGACCATTCCAAAGCTCATCTCATACACATCTAATGAGGAAGCTGCTTGTCCAAGAAGGAAGAGTAAACTGGGGATCCCACCCGGACACAGAGTGTGCAGATTACCTGGTAAGTCGTTCTTTGCCTGCTATAAACATTATAAAACATATAATCTGTTCTACTGTTCTTTTGAAAATGTAATAATGTAAGTCCTAGCCAAAAGTGTCATAAGATTCGATATTTATGTTAGAGACCATTTTAAGACATTGACAACAAACGTTGACAGTCTATCCATAACAGTCGGATGTTATAGTCTGAGGAGTAGCCGAACCCCCCCCCCCCTAAACAAAAAAAAGATGGCTTGACTTCATCCACTAAACACGAAAAACTGTCAAAAGCTTAAAACTTCGATTTAAAAAAAGAAAAGTTCCTGAGGAGGGGTGTTGTATTTATTTTGTAGTTATATTTTACAGGGTAACATTGTTAGTTACAAAACTGCTTTACATAATGACCCTTTTGGCCTTGATTAAGTATGTATATAAGATGATTAAATATTGAATTTATAGAAATATCAATTAATTTCTATTTAAGTGTTGTTTCCTAAAAAAGTTTGAAGTCGATGATAGTTGAAAAGGCATTTTCTTAATTCAATTCAATTCAATCAAGGTTTATTAAAGACATGAATGGCATTCATAGACTGAATTGTACATGCTTTCACAGTGCAGGTAAAATATAATACAAGTATAAGATAACAACATGAGATCAGAAAAATGGAATTAAATATAATATGTACAAGCATAATTTAAAATTTGATTGGTGAAATTATAGTAAAAATATATACGGAATTTAAAATGACTGATTGAGATTGCTTCACTGTCAAATATAACATAATGTCGCACAGCTGTTAAGGCAATTACAAGCTCGGATTTTCATAGTGAACATTTAACATACACGTTAGATTGGGAAGAGCACTGTTCTGGAATCTCTTAGAATTTCAAGAAAATCCCTGATTGTTATTGACGAATCGTAAATTGTATTTGTTGGTTTTCGGTGGCGGTAACCATGATTTGCACAGTAAATTCGTTTCTAGTGCAGTAGCCAGATCTTCGGTGAGTTTTACTCTTCGAGTCACAAGGGTTGGCAATTTCAGTCTTTCTATAGAGCATTGTCATATGAAGTATAATTTAATCCTTATATATCTTATAGGCTCTTTTTTGTATACTTTCTATAACATCAATCTGTTAACAAGTCAAACAGAAACCAGCCAATGCTAATTTTGAAGGACATATCGGAACAACTGACAACCAATACCAAAATAATTAATTATTTTGTGGGGTATGGGTGAATATGGACGTGTGTGCATGTGATTTTTTTGTCGTATTCGGTTCAGGTTTATACTTTCATATCATGAATGATTTGCCTGCCTATTCACGAGTAATATAATACATTCCGTCCTCCACCATGATTATAAAACATATAATCTGTTCTACTGTTCTTTTGAAAATGTAATAATGTAAGTCCTAGCCAAAAGTGTCATAAGATTCGATATTTATGTTAGAGACCATTTTAAGACATTGACAACAAACGTTGACAGTCTATCCATAACAGTCGGATGTTATAGTCTGAGGAGTAGCCGAACCCCCCCCCCTAAACAAAAAAAAAGATGGCTTGACTTCATCCAGAAAAGGAAATAATGTATACATCACTAAACACGAAAAACTGTCAAAAGCTTAAAACTTCGATTTAAAAAAAGAAAAGTTCCTGAGGAGGGGTGTTGTATTTATTTTGTAGTTATATTTTACAGGGTAACATTGTTAGTTACAAAACTGCTTTACATAATGACCCTTTTGGCCTTGATTAAGTATGTATATAAGATGATTAAATATTGAATTTATAGAAATATCAATTAATTTCTATTTAAGTGTTGTTTCCTAAAAAAGTTTGAAGTCGATGATAGTTGAAAAGGCATTTTCTTAATTCAATTCAATTCAATCAAGGTTTATTAAAGACATGAATGGCATTCATAGACTGAATTGTACATGCTTTCACAGTGCAGGTAAAATATAATACAAGTATAAGATAACAACATGAGATCAGAAAAATGGAATTAAATATAATATGTACAAGCATAATTAAAATTTGATTGGTGAAATTATAGTAAAAATATATACGGAATTTAAAATGACTGATTGAGATTGCTTCACTGTCAAATATAACATAATGTCGCACAGCTGTTAAGGCAATTACAAGCTCGGATTTTCATAGTGAACATTTAACATACACGTTAGATTGGGAAGAGCACTGTTCTGGAATCTCTTAGAATTTCAAGAAAATCCCTGATTGTTATTGACGAATCGTAAATTGTATTTGTTGGTTTTCGGTGGCGGTAACCATGATTTGCACAGTAAATTCGTTTCTAGTGCAGTAGCCAGATCTTCGGTGAGTTTTACTCTTCGAGTCACAAGGGTTGGCAATTTCAGTCTTTCTATAGAGCATTGTCATATGAAGTATAATTTAATCCTTATATATCTTATAGGCTCTTTTTTGTATACTTTCTATAACATCAATCTGTTAACAAGTCAAACAGAAACCAGCCAATGCTAATTTTGAAGGACATATCGGAACAACTGACAACCAATACCAAAATAATTAATTATTTTGTGGGGTATGGGTGAATATGGACGTGTGTGCATGTGATTTTTTTTGTCGTATTCGGTTCAGGTTTATACTTTCATATCATGAATGATCTGCCTGCCTATTCACGAGTAATATAATACATTCCGTCCTCCACCATGATATCAAGAACGAGCAACACTCAAGTATATTAATTTCAATTGTTCATATCAAGTACGGTTACCGTGTGGTTTTCTTAACAACACAACATGACGAACAATATGATGATACACCCGAGAGATTCGAAATTTAATCTAATTAGTGGATAATTAATCAGTCAAGTATAGTCTGTTTACCATCAATAGTAGCATAAATTTTGGCACTGGTGACAACGACTGGTCTCTGCTTCCCTCATTTCTGGACAAGAGGTTTTGGAACAAGATCTGTCAATATAGATCAATTATATTAGCAGTGATATTGTAAGAAACTAATACTATTTGTATTCTATTTTATTTGTTGATATCATAAAATAACAGCTATTTACAACAATGCTGATGTACAGTATTCATGCATTCGTAACATATCATATATAGTACAAAACATGAAACTAATGTAACATAATCACTAACTAACTAAAGTATTGATTTTTTTTGTTACTTCGTTTGTATCGAATTTCTTTTGATTACATTTCATATCGAGATAGGTGCGAATTTCTACCTTTAATTTTTTTACCAAATATACAGCATGTATCCTATACTTTTCACTTCCAAAACATTCTCTAATATAGTTTCTATTGATAATAAACTGAGCAAAGCTTAATATAAAATCGACAAGATTCATTTCTCTTCTCTCTATTTCATGACCTATTAAAAGATTTTTATCGTTCAAAATGATTCTTAAATCAAACAAAGTATCGATTATTTGGATACAATCTTCCATTACATAGATAATTCAAAATATGCGTTTAAAAAAAAACTACTTCAAAGGAATCACCTGTTACCATTCATATCGCACTGGATTACATTGCAGACGATGAACTTTGTACATATTGTATCCTTTTACGTAACTTCTGCAACCCAAAAGTCGGTAAATGCACTTTTTAACTTTGCCAATTTTAAGGCCCGGTCACACAGAAAGGACGCATGGGGGACGCACGGCCAGCGCATTGGAAATTTCCAAATTTGGACCAATGCTATGCATTCGTGGTCATTCGCTGTGTGCGTCGGGATTTTTTGAGCATGGTCAAAAGTGTGCGCGGAGCTCGACGCATGAATGTACACGTACACGCCAAAGGGACGCCAGACCTGCTCGGAGCGCGCTAGACCAATGCCAGACAAACATGGAGCACACGCCCTGTATACGTGCAGCGCGCTAGCAACACGTTATGCATTTGGTGTCAGCTCGCTTGCTTCTCCCCTTGAGCCCCCCATGCGTCCCCTCTGTGTGACCGGGCCTTTAAGGCCCGGTCACACATAGACGACGGACGGCCCGCGCATTGAAAATCAGAAAAGGTCGTGCGCCCGACTTTTGTCAGGATTTGGGAGAAGCTAGCGAGCTGACACCGAATGTGTAGCGTGTTGCTAGCGCGCTGCGCGTAAACAGGGCGTGTGTTCCACGTTTGTCTGGCGTTGGTCTAGCGCGCTTTGCGCGGGTCTGGCTTCCTATTGGCGTTTACATCCATGCGTCGAGCTCCATGCACACTTTTGAGCGTGCACAAAAAATCCTGACACACACAGGGAATGACGTCGAATGCATAGCGTTGGTCCAGCGCACTCGACGAACGAGTAACGCAGTATGACGCACACATAACGCACGTCAACGCACTGGCAAAAATTGCAAATTTTCAATGCGCGGGCCGTGCGTCCCCCATGCGTCCCTAAGGCGGAAAGTAATTCATTTTCTTGAAAATTAACAAAAATGGAATCAACTTTTTCATATTATGTTTACTGTAAGACTTGTTTCACTTTGAGGATATTGTTTCTTATTCAGTTTGGAAAATGCCATAACTCATTCCTATATTTAATGTTGCTCTTAGTATTATATCAAAACGTTTCATTTTTAAATATCTGTTACTTTAAACATATCAATATATTTCAATTCAGCCCAGGGACAAAACATGTCAACATTAAAGTCAGGCAACTGTTTGTTTCTACAAATACGATACATATTGCTATTTTTGCAATTAAAATGCAAACAAAGAGGCAAATCTCAAATGTTGTGGATCCAGTATTTAAACAAAATTTTCCAAGCACTTTGCTCACTTCTTAAATACTTATAAGTCCATGATAGACGGAGTGACCGGCATTTCGACTCGAAGTCCATCATTCCCAGCCCCCTTTTATTTCATGATTGTGACAGAAGTTTTGTTTAAGAAACTACTACTCATACTACTACTACTACTACTACTACTACTCCTACTACTAATAATAATAATACTACTAATAATACTACTAATAATAACAATAATAACGAACGTTCACAAGGCGTCGTTCCCATCATAATTGACAGCGCTGTCGCATCCAGTGGTCAGACAATGTAGACAAAGGGTATTTGAATGGTGTAGCTTTCATAGATCTTCGACGTGCATTCGATAAAGTCAACCAGTCTCTCCTCCTAAATAGATTACATCAATATGGTTGCTCCCCGAATGTAATTAAATGGTTTGAATCATACCTGAAAAATCCCCAACAATTTGTCTAATTAGGGAAAGAAAAATCAACATTTAGAAATATAACAATGGGAGTTCCACAAGGGTCCATCTTGGCCCCGCTCCTTTTTACTCTATTTATTAATGACTTCCGATGTTCCATCTCAAATGGCATTGTTTATATGTATGCAGATGTTACAACTATTTCTGTATGTGGTAAAACTAAGCAAGAGGTAGAACTCAAACTTACAAAAGCTCTTGGTGAACTGAATTCTTGGCTGAATAAAAATAAATTGATTTTGAATAGTGATCAGACCAAATCGATGCTGCTAGGATCAAAGCATAAGCCTAGATCATTAGATAACAGTATGATGTCGATTGAATTAAATGGATGCCAGTTGGAATGTGTATATGCATATAAATGTTTGGGAGTTATAATTGTACTGCTGTACTGTTTGGTCGGGGAGATTTGAAGCAACTCATAGTAAACTGGAGAGATTACATAAGAGGGCAGCATATATGATTTCTCGTTGTTCCTGGGAACCCCCATCTGAACAAATTTTTGAAATTCTATCCTGGCAGAAAATAGATCTGTTTTTTTTTTAGAGCATCTTGTTGTATGATTCACTAATGTTTACATAAAGCTGCACCTGAAGTACTCGGTGATAAATTTATTTATATCGAAGCGATATCATCTCGAACAACGAGGAGCACACATAAGATGTTAATAAGAATGCCACATGCTCGTACGACCTTTTATCAGAAGTCATTTCTTGTCACAGGTCCATCAAACTGGAATAAATTACCCGAATGTGTTCGATTTATAGAAAATATGAAACCATTTAAACGTGAAATGGCAAAATGGCAAAAGACGTCCTCGTTGTAATATGATCATGTTGTAATATGACTCTTTTTTTCTCTCATCTTTGTATAGGCCTATATTTTATTATATATTCATCTTGATTTCTCCTGTTGGTTTGTTATTGTTGTTGTTGCTGTTGATTTTTTTTTTTTTTTTTTTTTTTTTTTACTGTTTGCTTCAATTTGGATATATGGCATTTACATATTTGTATCATATACATATTACTCATTTCGTTATTACTCATTTCGTTAAAACCAGTATTTATTTGCTGATTGGGCTACCCTTCTTTTTAAAGATGTGTAATAAATAAATAAATAAAAAAATGTAGGGAATATGGTATACTTGTGGATAATCTATAAAGACACAAATCAATACAAAAACGTACGTCAGTAGTAGTAGTAGTAGCAGTAATAGCAGCAGCAGTAATATCACTGTTATCACATCGTTATTAATAGTAGAAGTAGTAGTAGTAGTAGTAGTAGTAGTAATAGCAGTGGTATTACTATTATTACAATGATAACTATTATTTATATTATTGTTATTATTATTATTATTAGTATTGAATTTGTCATTGTATGTAGATTTAAGTTTAAGTCTGGCCTGTAACTACATGGCTTCCTCTTTTTCATCATGTAGCAGTAGCCTACCTGAAAGAATACAGTGATACATCATATACATCAAAGGTATGAGGGAGTCGCAGAAGTTTACCAGTATTCCTAAACAATCAAATTCCTATGGTTGAGCAATAATTGCAGTGTCTTGTCCCCTCTTTTGACTACAGATTGTGGCGAAAATCCTTGTCGAAACGGCTGGTGTGAGGAGACTATGAGAAACTTCAAATGCCACTGCTCTGCCGGATATCGAGGAAAACGTTGCGATGAACGTAAGAATACAAAACAATCCTAATAATTATTTGACAAGTCGGTTAGGGAATTAAAATATACAACTTAATTTTTTCTAGTAACCTGAATTCGAGCAAAATTATAAACTTTGTAAAAAGCAACCGAACGGTGTACAGTATAACCAACCGATTGTACGAACATGATACATTAGTGAAACCTATTTCAGACAGGTATGGAAATATATTTTATTTGAAATTTAAAAAAATCATGAATATTCATCAATTATGCAAATTAGGTCATATAAGCTAAATATATATTCGCGCACTCATTATGCAAATTAGGAAAGTCAAACTGTTCATTTTTGGGGCATTTTTTAAATCATATATTCATAGATCATATTTACACCAAATATTAACCTTAAAATCCAAATATTTTTACAATGCCGATAAAATATGGCGATCGAAATTACTTGGATCACCGTCACAGCTAGTTTCTCATGTGTTTCACAAATTATTCAGAAAAACCGATCATATGATAAGAATTGTACAGTTGTGGGTACCTTGAGTGTAAATATCAAATTGATTTAATGAGTGAAAGACTTGAGGATATTGCATTTTTGTAGGGGTGTTTTATACATTGAGGTGCATTTTTACCACGCAGAATAGCAGTGCGAGTCAATGGAGATCAGCGGGCCATGTCACACATGGCTGAAAAGACAATATTCTAATTAAATAATTTAACATATATCCCACATGCCTATAACTATGAAACTACACAGAATTGTAGTTAAAGGTATGCTTAAAATATATGTGAAATAATAATTAAAAAATATTGTTTAGTTTTTTGTAATAAATTTACAAAAAATGCTATTTCCACCAACTGACTGCTGTTGTGTGTGTGTGTGTGTGTTCGCGGGACAGACTGTGTGCACAGGCAGTGTGATCACCCTACTTTCAGTCAAGTATTTCATTGTATTATGTAGTTTGGTAGGTTTATTTTACTAACTGTTTAATTTTCAGATATCAATGATAGTTTAAAGATATGGAAAAGATTCTTGTATTTTATATTTAACAAAGCAATCTCACATTCAAAATCACTATCAAGTGCTATATACGCGAACTAGCTACGTTTGTGCTGGCGAAAATGAGACAACCGGAGCAATATGTAACATTGAAAGGGGTACTTCTTACAAAGGAACAAGGGCACTTGTCAAAGTAAAAGGGGCACCTCTCAGATTGGAATAGGGCAATTATCAGAGTTGAAAAAGGGCACTTATATGAATGGAAAATGGACACTTATCGCAAAGGAAAGTAGGAATTTGTCAAAGGAATAGGGGTACGTGTCAAAATAAAAGGACGCTCATCAGAGTCGAAAGGGGAAAGGGGCTTTTTTACTAGGTAATATGGGCACTTGTCAAAGTGAAAAGGACACTTTTCTACGTAAAAATGGGCCTTTTTGCAAAGATAAAGAGGCACTTTTTCTATGTAAAAACATGCAATTTTGGGGCACTTGAAAAAGTGAACCCCCCCCCCGAGAGCGCCGCCTCTGCCTCACTTTCTCGAAGTTCTTCTCCTCTATTTGAGTTATATCTTTGTAGAGAACTGATGTAGTTAAATGGGGGTTATTAACGTGCCCCTTCCCTGTCATGTTCTATAGACATATTTCGATTTACATTCACCTAAAATGTAATTAAATTGTAATAATATAGTAGGGAAAATTAAGGAGTCGATCAGATCACTTTTTCCCAATTTGTATCATTAATAATGGTCTGTTTTCACTCAAATTTTCAGATTATCTTTATTTGTACATCTAGCATTGAAGTCACTACCTTAGCTCCACTTTCTCTCATCTGAACAATGTTACAAAGTTCCTTTAAGTCCGGGAGATTGTTTCTATCACATAGTTAGGCAAACAGTTTAAATCTAAATAATGTATAATCATCATTTCCACTTAATCTACTATCGTACACAAATAATATGACTCGATTTATATTAATAGCAACCCCCCCCCCTAGAATTAAAAAAAAGGACATAAAATACCCCTAAAAATGAATCTTTCACTGAACTGCAAGCCTGCCCAAATGAAACCATTATTTCCCAGCATTGGTAACAAATAGAAACGAGATTAAAATGAAAGAACTCCATGGCGACCAGAAGTGAATTGAATCATGCACGACATACATATATTATCCATTCAGTGAGCCATGGCATGAACACCTGTATTAGTATAATTGTTGTAAACCGAATTAATTCTACTATGATTAGGATAAGTAGGCGATCATACACTGATTAATGCAGTGTTAAAAAAGCGCATGCAAATAATAATGTAGGCACAGTGATGTGGATCAATTTTTCACAAACAATTTCCGCCATTCTAGGCCAGTGTGCAATGCTAAAATGTAACAACAACAAAAGATTTAAAAAGTAGAAAAGCATTGGTAACAAATAGGAACGAGATTAAATAGAAAGAACTCCATGGCGACCAGAAGTGCATTGAATCATGCACGACATACATATATTATCCATTCAGTGAGCCATGGCATGAACACCTGTATTAGTATAATTGTTGTAAACCGAATTAATTCTACTATGATTAGGATAAGTAGTCGATCATACACTGATGAATGCAGTGTTGAAAAGGCGAATGCAAATAATAATGTAGGCACAGTGATGTGGATCAATTATTCACAAACAATTTCCGCCATTCTGGGCCAGTGTGCAATGCTAAAATGTAACAACAACAAAAGATTTAAAAAGTAGAAAAGCATTGGTAATAAATAGAAGCGAGATGAGAAAGAATAAACGCTATGGCGACCAGAAGTGCAATGAATAGTGCACCACAATACACATATTATATTTATCAATATAAAAAAATTCAGTAAGCCATGGCAAGAACACCTTTATTAGTATAATTGTTGAAAACCGAATTTAATTTTATTATGCTTAGGATAAGTAGGTGATCATTAACTGATGTGTTCAGTGTTTGAAAAAGCGCAAGCAAATGATAATGTAGGCACAGTGATGTGAATCAATTATTCACAAACCATTTCCGCCATTCGAGGCCAGTGTGCAATGCTAAAATGCAACAGCAACAAAGATTTTAAAAAGTAGAAAGAAAGTGGCCTCCATAGTTGACGATGTCACTTTATCTATCATTAAATAAAACGAACGTGACAATGATGAAGCTCGTTTCAAGTGCAAGCTAATACTTACATCAGATATCACATTTTTCATTATGAGTATACATGCAATTTACCTGAGAAAAAAAGAAAGAAAGAAGAAAATGGCTTCCCATAAGAAGACCAGGAGAAGAAGAAGAAGACCAATAGTATTAAAAAAGAGAAAAGGTTGCATGAAATTAGACAAGATAATGAATGATATATAATCCTAGATCATAGCGGACGGTGGAAACAGGGAGGAAGTCACTTCTAAAAACGAAATCAGTACGGCGTAGAAAATACTCTTATCTTTGATGTATGTATGTATTTATGTGTGTATGTATTATTCGGAGGTGGGGAGGGCGGGGGGGGGGGGGTGACACAGCAGCCATCTCTTTTTGTCAACATTTGACGAAATTATTTAGGGAAAAAAAAATACTTATTTATTGTATCATATGTACAAGTTTCTTACTATTGAAGTAAGTAAATTGGACAAAACAAATATGAAAATTATCAAATATTCTTTTTAGGCTAGTGACTGGTGATTCATAACTCAAAATAAACTACTTGACAAGCAATAGGTCTATCTAGTACGAATTGGTTTTTCAAAGCCACCCATTTTTCCTCTTCCCATGCTGCGTCACTTTCCCTACTCTCAATTTCTTTAATTTGAATATCCAAGGGAGTGACTTGGAAATGGGGATGCAATACACGTATCTCGCTCTTGTCTGTTTATGGCATTCCCAAAAATATATAGGCCTATTTGAAATCGTTAGCTCTAAACTATTTACACAGTTTTACTGTCTAGATTGATCCGTCAAAAAACATCGCCCGAATGTTAGCTGAAACGTAAACGAAATGCAGATCACCAGTGAGTCACTCAACAATCGGATAAAGCTACGCCCATTTATTTTATTGGTATCTCTATTACGAGCATTCACTAACACAGACTTGGTATAATTCAACACCTGTACATTCATTGGCTAATATCATTTATGCCACTGATGTCATGCTTCTTACTGCGCATGTATGGATTATGTTTTTGCTTATTGTTGCTAAGGCTCAATATATTAATCTCTTCTTAATTCTGGAATGATATTTCGGTAGGGAATATCATTACCTAGTAATTGGTTTGTGGTGATGTAGCTTCTCGTCTGCCTAGTTCAAGAGAGAGAGAGTGAAATCCATCAAGCGTACCCCGACAGTTAATGATGTATCACTTATTCATTATCGATTTCAAAATATTTAGCCAGGGTGGCCCATTCAGCGATTAGCTGGTCTTCCGAGGAAGCCCTGGGGAAAATGGTGACAAAATCATACATGTAAAAATATGAAAAAAGTACTCATAGAAGTGTACAATTGAATCTGATATATAGTATAAATAAACATAGATTTAAAACAATAATACAAATGGCAACAGATTTGTGTGTTTCAACTCTTTCCGGACAGATTTAGATTTGATTTCGCTTTGTGTTTTGTTACATGGAATTCATCGGAAGTATCGTGATAATGTTGAACAGATTCTGAGGAAAACTGCACGAAATTTCCGGCTATGTCTTCCTTGACTAATTCCTAGTGTTTCCCCCTCATAATCACAACATTAGCTTTATGCCTTAACTCGTGTGGCATCGACTATTAGTTTCGAAACGGCAGTTGAGTTATTTGTGATTCATCTCTCTGCAGTTAAAGCAGCCTTTGTATCATATGTCAAGCTTTTATACCATGCAGTGTTTCCTTTCGTCATAATAAATTTTCTTAGCTAGGACATCAGATTTCATTGGTTTGATGGAATTTCCTTACATTTCTCAAAATTCATCTAACGTTCCATTTATGTTGTTTGCAAGGCCGAGGCTGACGTCATATGTCTTTTGTTGCACCATAAAATCAACTAAATTTCCAGTTTTGCGAGAAAAAAATGAAAACACTGATAACATGGTTCGCTAAACACTCGATTGTCAAAGCGGTCGGGGTGGGCACGGGGGAATGTATCAAGTGTTCCTCGCGTTGATTGGTTACTTGAGATGGGCGTGTCTCACTACGCAGACCTTCCTGATCAGAGTGTCTGTTTGCTGCGAAATTCGAGGCATATTGGATATTAACCCCGTGAAAGTTGGCGTTAATTTCCGAGTGTTTCAGTAGACGTGTTCATCATTTCCCATTTCGCTGTCTAAATCATAATTAGGCAAATTTGTATTGCGAACATAAATATCATTTCGAAAAATAAATATACAGACTATCTGTAATACTGGAACTTTTATTCACGATTTTACTTCCTTTTGAGGAGTTCGGGAATACGGACTACATTGCAAGAAAAACTTTACAGAAACTATAATGACAGTGTCATATTTGAGTTATAAAGACAACACAGCAAGGAAGATGAGCAAAGTCTTTCGACAACCTTAACTGTAGTATTCTTGGATGCTTGCTTCACGTTTACAATACATGTTGTCTTCTGAGAGTTAACTTTATTTGAGATGTGCGCAAGAACAAAATACAATCAATCAACTGTTGCTCGACTTGATTTCATCGAATAATTGAGATTTGTTTTCCATCGGTCAAAATGGTGAGTCCTCGCCTTTATTTATTTAATTACAAACATGTGCATATATATATATATATATATATATATATATATATATATATGTATGTATTTATGTATGTTGTATATATATCAGTGGTGGGTCTAGGTGGGGGCCGAATCGGCCAGCCCATCCCCCCCCCTCCACTGGGAGAGAGAGAGAGAGAGCAACGAGAAAGAATCGCTACCCTGAATACGAAATAAGAACCAGGGAGGATGTTGTCGTTAGTAGAACAATACAAAAAACAGTTTTATTTTAATAAAAAAATTAGAGATGAAATGATAGGGGCTGTGTAAATATCGAGGAGAAAATCACTACTGCTATCGCTCGTGACGTGACGACTATCTCAAAGATTCTGAAGTCCTAACACTCGAGAGCGTCCGGGGGCTCCGTCCTTTGTTCCTCCGGCAGGGGAACTCCCCCTGCACCCCATCCGCAAAGATAAAAGTGATTCCCCAGACAACCCTTTGTTGTAAATTTGTCCATATTAGAGAGTGAATGTCTTTCTGTCGCTCAAGACGGCCATTTTGAAGGTTCAGAAATGCTAAAACTCGAGAACGCCTGGGGCTCTGCACCACAACTGGAGCCTTAGGGCGGGCCCTTGGTCCCGACCCCATCCAGAAAGGCTAGCGCTAACGTGCAAACGTTGGTTCCTCCCCCCTCCGAAATCCTAGATCCGCCGCTGCATATTAAATCGTAGATATAAGTTGTTGTTGTTGGTAGTAGTTTTATGGCGTTCATTCATAACTGGATATATACGCGATATCTTCAGTTATATAAGAAAATTGAGTTATCAGTAAAGAACACTGGAAATAACAAATTGTAATTGTAATAAATTAATCAGTATCGCAATTTATTAGGAGTTTCTAGATGGTTTACAACTTCGTATTTCTGCTTTTTTGTCTTCATACGTTTTATCTGGAAGCCCGGTTTCGATTGCATAGAAATCTAGCTTTGCATATTGGGTTTTATCATAGAATTCGATGATAATGATCAATTGTATTGGATAACAAATTTATCAAGATCTGAATTTTATACATTAATATTTCAAAGAAATACAAGGCAAAACTAATGTGAAATATGAATATATTTTTGTTTAAAGGACGTGGGGAATCAACATTTCCCATTTCTTAGAAGTTTCAATTTTGTTGTGTCTACCTAATATTGATGACCACATGTGGCATGTTTTGTATTAAAAACAATATAAACATTCGCAAAGCGTTCTTTTTTAAACTAATTTCGTTATCCCCATCCTTATCTTTAAGTCAATCCAATAGTTTCAGGGTTTCATCTTCATCTTTCTACTCGTCTTTAATTGGTAGTCAACATTGTCTTACTATAGATAGTCATTGTAACGAGTATTTAACTGTTAAGTCCGGGGTGCCACAAGGGTCAATTCTGGGCCCATTGATTTGTGTTTGTACATTAATGATATTAATAATTAAACATTTAATAATAATTCCAAAATATCACTTTATGCTGACGATACTGTCATTTTTAATAATTCTAATGATTTTTCTAAAGTTCAAGAAAATTTACATAATGACTTTGATTTAATATTTAAATGGTTTGGTAAAGATGTATATACACCCTCAAAAAAATATGGTTATGTCCTTTGGATCAAAAAGAAAGTTGAAGAACAATCGTCTCTCAATTAAATCAATTGGATAAAAACTTACAGTGTGTCGAAACAATGAAATACTAGTTATACTTGACTCACAACTTGCATGGTCTGAACATATAAAATATATAAGTACTAAGATATCTCGTTCTATAGAATGTATTCGTCGTATAAAACGCCAAATACCCCATGAAACTCTTGTAAACCTCTATTTTGCATTAATTTTACCACATATCGACTATTGTTGTACTGCTTGGGGAAACTGCTTAAAGACAAATTTATCGAAGCTGCAAAAGTTACAAAAAAGATTTGCGAGATTGATTTTAAATAAGGAGTACGACACACCACAATGTACGCTTCTTACGACTTTAAACTGGCAATCGGTCGAACAAAGATTAAAATATCACTACTGTTTGTTAGCTTTTAAAATTATAAATGTCATAGCCCCAACTTATTTAAAATCACTTATCAATTATCGCATCTCAACTACTGTACCCGCTATTCATTGAATTCTCTTCTTGACATCCCATACCCGAAAACCGAATTCAAAAAAGATAATTCTCGTATAAAGCAAGCACCCTATTTAATAAACTTCCTCCCTCAATTCAATCAACCAAATCAATTCAAATATTTAAGCGCGGATGCCAATTGGCAAAGCATTTATTATAGTAGAATCTCCGTTCTTATTTCCCTCTACCGGTATAAGCAGTTTTCTTATGTTATTATGTATGTACTCTATATTATGTCAAACATGTAAATGTTCAGTTTTTATGAATGTTATATTGTTATGTATTCCTTGTATTTTGTATATCACAAACTTGTTATGTCGTTCTAGAGAGCGTACTTGGAAAGCAGTTCTGTTAAAGTGAATGTATACCCACCCTCTATTTCAAATAAAACTTGAATAAATAAATAAATACAAATAAATACATCACTTTTCGTAAGAGTGAGAAAACGGTTTTACTTTAACAGTGCTAAATCCCTTCATTTTTTTTTCTTTTTGACTATACAATAGATGCAGAGACATAAATCCGCTGTTACCCTGAGAGACACGTTCCTACTTCTCTGCACTTCATTCGTCATTGGTGAGAGTTAGAATGAATTTCGTCTTTTTTAAAATTAATTAGGAGCATACTCGCGGGCTAGATCAGTTACCTTGGGGGCAAAAGTCCAATTTGAGGGTTTTGAGACATTTGATATTGTTTTCAATATGTTGAAAAAATATTCTGCTGAAAAACAGTTGTACCATATTTCAAAAAAGCCGCTATGCATGTATATGTAATATTGAACAGTTTGAAGATTACCTTTTAACATAACCACAATTTTACCCGGTTTGAAAGAGAATTTCTCTACAAAATGATACTACATTTGTTAGGCTTGATTATAGTTTGAATAACAATGGAGAGCCAAAAATGTGATTTCCCCCAAATTTTCACCATAATATGAATGCATGTTTCTCTACGTTTCATGAATTATCTTCAATAATTTCTTTTTAGAAAACTGCCTAAACATATGTTCAATATGATATCAAAATTATCTTTTAAATGTTATAGCGCTCTAAACTTAGTATGCTGATATCAGTTAACATGGCATTTATGGGTAAAAATACGTCAACCCCTAAAGTATTGCAACAACAGGTTTACCAAAGGTTTCCGGTAACGTTTGAAATCTGGAACAACATACTAAAATTTTAAGAAACATACCTAGGTATCGGGGGTCGAAGAATCCATCATACCACATACAATGTGTTATGGCCACCAAAATATCTGTAAATTCAACATGGCATCCAAAATGGCCACCATTCTCCTAAAGATGACCGGAAGTGAGTTAAAGTTGGCAGTAAAACTGTCATTTGCAAGATTAAATGTATGTTTAAGAGGTCAGGATACTCTAGTGTGCTTTAAATGATCATAAAAGGTTTAATTCCACTTGCTATAGCCTTATACTCAAAACAATTTCAAAGATGGCATCCGTTTTGTAATCCGAGATGGCCGACGAAAACTGAAATTAGCCATAAATCGTGACATATCCATATAAGAGATTGTTGTATCTATACCTAGGTTTCGGGGTCGACAAATCAATTTTGACTGTTTAAAATGTGTAGTAGCCGCCAGAAAACCCGGTAACTCATGATGGCGTCCACAATTTATTGTAGCGAGTATCGTAACATAACCGGATTCAGTTTACTATTTACAAGACAGTTTTCAAGTGCAAAGTACATTTTAAGTGTAAAAATATTCATTGATGCACGAAAAAGTATGTTATAGCCTTTTATAGAGCAATGTATCCAAGACGGCTGTGCTGCCATTGTGCAATTCAAAGTTGTTGCCAACGCATTTTTATTTGCTATCCATTAGGTATCCCATCAATAAATATAATGTTAGTGTCTTTTCATTGGTTTCGGGATTTAAAACTCTATTAAAACAAGATCAAGTTGATATGTGTCAAGAATGATGGGCAGGAAAGCTGGAAAAATGTTTAAGAACGGCTGACAAATTTAAATGATTGAAAGTGAGTAACATTTTTATTTTACCAAATAATGAGGATAATTATATTTGTTAGGTGTAAGTGTATTTTAGCGTTAAAGGTGTACATTGTAGGTTTTGTTAAGATATTCAATACTGTTTTCAAATGTGCAGTCCATCTTGGAGGGCAGAATGGGGGAAAAATGTATATCACATTTCATCTAAGGCTAGAATGTCGACCTCAGTGACACATAATGTCTTGCATTCATGCCAGCAGCCAAATTATAGAGCACAGTAGCAACCATATTTAAAACATTACTGTCTCGCGTAAAACTATGTGATTCTTTTTGTATATCAATGAAAATCCATAACTCGAAAATACATTTTGTTTAATCTTCACAACGTCTTACTGTTCAAAAGAGAATCAAAATCTGGTTATGTAAATTATTTATTTGCTAAATTGGAAATGCACCATCATGGATTTCCAGGTTTTTTGGTGGCCATACCACTCTTGAACGTCATTTTGAAAATAACCACTTTCCGGGGGTCCGATTTTCTTAGAGTTTGTGCCTGCTTTCAAGAACTACCGGAAACCGTTGAGAAACCTGTTGTTCATCCTAACACCGTTTACCACATAATATCACCCATAGCAACCATCACATCCAGATGCCACTCTGACAAAATGACGTCTCCTACAAATTATCATTATTTACTTCACCCTTAAAAACTTCATATTAAAAAACATGCTAGTGTGCGGACCTTGGAAGGCTCCTGGGCTAGAATAAGGACTTTTAGATTTGCACGTCGACATAGTTGACTGCTACGTGATGACGTCATTTTAAGGCACCGCGCATGCGTCACGTCGTCTCCGTCGTCGACTATCAGAATCGAGAACGCGTCCACTTTGATTTTCCCGTCGTCCTAAATCTACAGCGCCGTGCACTTGTTTTCACATAGTCGTGACGTCATTTCAAGCCTCAAGATGAATGATAAAAAATTCAGAGATATAATTTTGTCTTTGAGTAACAACAGCTTTCACGAAACTGAGGTAGATATAGGTAGATTAAAATTCTTTTGTCTTGAAATGTGAAAGTTTGATTGGTATGTTATAGCACCCTTAGAAAGGTTTATAGCTAGTGGCAATGGCAGTGTGCATAAGCTTCGTCTCCGCACCGTGTACCGCCCAGCCGGCTGGTGACGTGACAGTACGCGCGGAATTTCCTTTGAAATTTGGCGCGCCGTTCATGACTTCATCATGCTGACTTCCTGTCGACGTATATCCTCGAGTAAAATCTAAAAGATCATATCTGTAGTCAACAGGGGCAGTTGACTACGCTGACACGCATGATCAGTGGACGTTCACGCCGTTTCCGTCCACTCAATCTAAAAGTCCCTAACGACTCCTCCTATACACCGCACCCATATTTCGCATCCCCTCTTTTCATATTCAATTAAACACCTTCGACTCAACGCATGCCAGATAGCAATTAGTGTTCCCACGTATTGCCGTATAAACAACATTTGCCAGCTATACGATGTAACGCTGGCAAATACATGTTGCAATTGTTTTTGGTCAAACTCTATTCTGACCCCACTAAGTATTGTATCTCATATCTTGTTTGGTTTAAGTCTTTAATTTAGGTGATCGTGGTAGTAAAGAAAGGTAGGGAGGTAGAATCATGATTGTTTGAGAGATGGTTCCCTTACTAGGGAGCCGGAACGTACCTGTCAAAAACAAAACTACATGTTATGTCGTAATTCGAATGAAGACACGACAGGTAGTTAAATGTTTTTTGACCGGTTCCTGATCCACCCTCTTTCTGCTTCCCCATGTTTGGCCAAACTGATGACATGTGTCCCCATCATATGGTGGCCCTGAAGGGACATCGCAAATAGACTAAATCGTGAAAAATATGCGATAAAATTCACGATATCGTCAATTTTATCGCATATTTTTCACGAAGAAATTCACGAAATTGACGATATCGTGAACTTTATCGTGAACTTTTCACGATATAAAGTTCACGATATCGTCAATTTTATCGTGTACTCTATCGTGTACTCTATCGTGTACTCTCCTGACGGGCGCTTCGTAAACAAAACCAGCCCTAGCTGGGGGAGACAGAGAGAAGGAAAAAAAGGGAAAGGGAAAGAGAAGATAAAAGGAAAGAAAGAATAATAAGAAGAAAAGAGGGAAACGGGGGGGGGCGAAGGGCTCTTGCCTCCTCCTCACTCCCCCCCCCCCCCGCCAAAAAATAAATAAGGAGAGAGAGAAGGGAAAGGGAAAGGGAAAGAAAATATAAAAGGAAAGAAAGAAGAGGAAGAAGGAAAGAGGGAAACGGGGGAAGGGCTCTTGCCCCCTCCCTTCCCCCCCGCCAAAAATAAATAAGAGAGAAAAGGGAAAGGGAAAGAAAATATAAAAGGAAAGAAAGAAGAGGAATAAGAAGGAAAGAGGGAAACGGGGGAAGGGCGAAGGGCTCTTGCCTCCTCCCTCCCCACCCCCCGCCAAAAAAAATAAATAAGAGATAGAGAGAGAAGGGAAAGGGAAAGGGAAAGAGAAGATAAAAGGAAAGAAAGAAGAGGAAGAAGAAGAAGAAAAGAGGGAAACGGGGGCGAAGGGCTCTTGCATCCCCCCCGCCCAAAAAATAAATAAGAGAGAGAGAGAGAGAGAGAGAGAAGGGAAAGGGAAAGAGAATAAAAAAGGAAAGGAAGAAGAATAAGAAGAAAAGAGGGGCTCTTGCCTCCTCCCCCCCCCCTCCCGCGCCAACAAATAAATAGGAGAGAGAGAGAGAGAGAGATAGAGAGAAGGGAAAGGGAAAGGGAAAGGGAAAGAAAATATAAAAGGAAAGAAAGAAGAGGAATAAGAAGGAAAGAGGGAAACAGGGGAAGGGCGAAGGGCTCTTGCCTCCTCCCTCCCCACCCCCCGCCAAAAAAAATAAATAAGAGATAGAGAGAGAAGGGAAAGGGAAAGGGAAAGAGAATAAAAAAGGAAAGGAAGAAGAATAAGAAGAAAAGAGGGGCTCTTGCCTCCTCCCCCCCTCCCGCGCCAACAAATAAATAGGAGAGAGAGAGAGAGAGAGAGAGATAGAGAGAAGGGAAAGGGAAAGGGAAAGAAAATATAAAAGGAAAGAAAGAAGAAGAAGACGGAAAGAGGGAAATGGGGGAAGGGCGAAAGGCTCTTACCTCCCCCTCACCCCTCCCGCCATAAAGGGAAGAGAAGGGAGAGGGAAAGAAAATATAAAAGGAAAGAAAGAAGAGGAAAAAGAATAAGAAAAGAGGGAAACAGGGGCGAAGGGCTCTTGCCTCCTTTCTTTTCTTTCTTTTCCTTTCTTTCCTAGATCTCCTTCTTTTTCGTTTTTCTCTTTCATTCTTCTCTTTCCCTTTCCTTCTCTCTCTCTCTTATTTATTTTTTGGCGGGGGGCGGGGGGACGAGGCAAAAGCCCTTTGCCCCCGTTTCCCTCTTTTCTTCTTCTTCCTCTTCTTTCTTTCCTTTTATCTTCTCTTTCCCTTTCCCTTTCCCTTCTCTCTCTCTCTCTCTCTGATTTATTTTTTGGCGGGGGGGGGGGGGGAGGGGGGGCAAGAGTCCTTCGCCCTTCCCCCGTTTTCCTCTTTTCTTCTTCTTCCTCTTCTTTCTTTCCTTTTATCTTCTCTTTCCCTTTCCCTTTCCCTTCTCTCTCTCTCTCTCTCTGATTTATTTTTTGGCGGGGAGGGGGGGGGGGGGAGTGAGGAGGAGGCAAGAGCCCTTCGCCCCCCCCCGTTTCCCTCTTTTCTTTTTATTATTCTTTCTTTCCTTTTATCTTCTCTTTCCCTTTCCCTTTTTTCCTTATCTCTGTCTCCCCTAGCTAGGGCTGGTTTTGTTTACGAAGCGCCCGTCAGGAGAGTACACGATAGAGTACACGATAGAGTACACGATAAAATTGACGATATCGTGAACTTTATATCGTGAACTTTTCACGATAAAATTCACGATATCGTCAATTTCATCGTGAAAAGTTCACGATAAAGTTCACGATATCGTCAATTTCGTGAATTTCTTCGTGAAAAATATGCGATAAAATTGACGATATCGTGAATTTTATCGCATATTTTTCACGATTTAGTCTATTCGCGATGTCCCTTCAGGGCCACCATACCATCACTTCTTCGCTACCCCTCCCGGACCAGTGACAAAAGACGAGTTTGAATAGGGGGTGGCGGCACGGGGGAACTTCCGTAACAAATGCAAAAATGTGGAGTGTGGAGGGGAGAAGAATGAGAGTGTGTGTGTGTGTGTGAGAGAGAGAGAGAGGGGGGAGAGAGAGGGAGAGAGAGGGGAGAGAAAGAGAGAGTGAGTGAGTGAGAAAAAGAGAGAAAGAGCAGAAGATGCGTATTCTAGTGGTCTGCGAACATAATTATTCAGGTTGAACTCCGTTGAACGAAAGTAATGAGATTACATTTTTGTATTTGATTCTTTGTTGTTTCCTTGCGATCTTGTTTTTTGTGTGTATACATGTCAACTTTACATTTTGTGTATTTAATTACTTATTGATATTCTGTATATGTGTACGTGTTTCAGCTCACGCGCGGGGGTCTACAAACATGGCCGATGAAGTGTTGCATACGGAGGATAATCATTGCCAGCCGATTCTTGTCAATGGTAAATTGATGCCTATAGTGCCAGAATACATGCCCTCGTTTCCCGTCGCCTTGAAGGGTATTAGACACCATTTCGTTTGCAAGTTAGCTGGTGAGTTTTAGGTTTATAGTGATGATCGTATGATATGTCAGTCCAACTTGTAGATTGATTTTAACTCATCGAAGGGTAGGCATTGGAAAATTATGATTCTTGAACAATAATGATAACTATACAATTTAGAACCTATCAACTACTAACATGTATGCATGCGTTAGAAAATTGAGATCTTTCTGAGATCATAGAGGAGTCAATGTCGAAATATTTTCAGACTTAGAAATATGCAATAGTATATAAAGGATAGGTGTTAAGAATCATGATCTTTTCACACATGCCCTCTAAGGAAGTGAGTGATTTTAGTGCAAATGGAAATTGTCAAAGATTTTCCAAGGTATTGCCGCCGAAAGCATGGAAGGCCCATTAATATAAGTATGTACGAGTACGTTTAAGCACCCCCCCCCCCCACCTTCCTTCGTTCCTCGCTTACCACCATCTCCATCCCCATATCATATTGCTTTAAGAATCAACTACTACACAACATACCACAACGAAGTACACAACGGAATCCACCACGTCACATCCTACCACTACTACTCGTAAGAAAACTTCATTTACACTATGTCTCTCTCTCTCTTTCTCTCTAGGAATTAAATAGCATGTGATGATTTATCCAGTGAGATTTGTAAATTTGTTGTAAATATGGTTTTTAATTTATTTGCTCCCAGGGTGTTTCATCAGGTGTATATATCATAATATTTCTTCTTCAGAATCAACTTCTACACAAGACACAACAGCGATGTCTTCGACGGAAGCCACCACCACACACCCTACTACAACGCCTCGTAAGGAAACTTCATTTACACCACCTCCCCCCCCCCACCTCTCTCTCTTTCTCTTTCCGTCTCTCTCTCTCTCTCTCTCTCTCTAATCTCTCCCTCTCTCCCCCTCTCTCTCTCCCTCTCTCTCTCTCTCTCATCTCTCTCCCTCCCTCTCTTTCTCTCTCCCTCTCTCTTTCTCTCTCCTCTCTTCTCTCTCCTCTCTCCTCTCCTTCTCTCCCTCCCTCTCTTGGCGCATTTATACTGCCAAATACCTCATTTCCTAAAATTGCGATGTTTCGCGCACACGTTTACACTTGTGCTGAAACATCACCGACTGAAAAGCTCAGTGGTGTTTTTGCGTGTTTCAGATGGTAATGCGCATGCGCGGCACTCCCATGCAAAAACTGTTATTATTCTTATTATATTCTTTATCTTTTTTTTCTCTGTCTTTCCATATGTTATTCTTTGTTTCTTCCTTCTTTTACCTTCTTTTATGTTATTCTTTGTTTTTTTCTTTTTATCACCTTCTCTTATGTTATTCTTTGTTTTTAAAATTATATCACTTTCTCTTTCTGTCTTTCCTTAAGTTATTCTTTGTTTCTTCCTTCTATCACCTTCTGTTATGTTATTCTTTGTTTTTTATCATTCTATCACTTTCTATAATGTTATTCTTTCTTTCTTCCTTCTTTTACTTTCTTTTATGTTATTCTTTGTTTTTAATTTTCTTTGTTTTTACTTTCTATCACCTTCTCTTATGTTATTCTTTGTTTTTATCCATTTTATCACTTTCGCTTTCTGTCTTTGCTTATGTTATTCTTTATTTCTTTCGTCTATCACTTATTCTTTTTGTCTTTACTTATGTTATTCTTTATTTCTTCCGTCTATCACTTTCTCTTTTTGTCTTTCCTTATTCTTGATATCAAGAATTCGATTACTTGATATCAAGAATTCATTTCTTGATATCTAAACTTCATTTCTTGATATCAAGAATTCGAATTCTTGATATCAATAATTCATTTCTTGATATCATGAATTCATTTCTTGATATCAAGAATTCATTTCTTGATATCAAGAATTCGAATTCTTGATATCAAGAAATGATTTTACGTTGTAAAGCAATGGTAATTCTTAATATCAAGAATAGAATTCTTGATATCAAGAATTCGATTTCTTGATATCAAGAATTCATTTCTTGATATCAAGAAATATGTTTAAATGATAAAACGGCTTGCCATACGAGCGTTTATACTTGCCAAACACGCCAAAACATGCCAAAAGATCACACTTTGTTTTGGAATGTTTCGGGCTTGGCATTTCTGCCGGTAAAGCGTAGTTGCCCTTGGTAACATCGCGGTCAGGCTCCGGTTTGGCATTTTTTTGGCGTGTTTGGAATACAGTGTAGATGCAGCACCCTCTCTCCCTCTTTCTTTCGTTCTCTCCAACCACGCTCACCCTTTTTTATGCCTCCGCTACAAAGTAGCTTGGGGCTTTTTGTTTTCGTCTGTACGTCCCGTTCTCGTGATCGCGTTATCTCAAGAACGGATTGATGGATTCCCGCCAAACTTGGGTCATGTATGTATCTTGCAGAGCCCACGAACTGATTAGATTTGGGGGTCACAAGGTCGAAGGTCACATGGCTCATTATATATGCAAATATAGCTCGTGATTACATTATCATTAGAACCGATTAACGGATTACCATCAAACTCAAGAAATGTATGTATCTTGCAGAGCCAATGAACTGATTAGATTTTGAGGTCATGAGGTTAAAGTTCAGAGGTCATGGGGCTCATTACGTATGCTAAATAAGCTTGTGATCGTGTTATCTCAAGATTGGATTGATGGATTCACGCCAAACCTGGGTCATTAATGTATTTTGCAGAGCCAATGAACTGATTAGATTTTTTGGGTCTCTTGATCAAAGGTCAAAGGTCACATGGTTCATTATATATGCAAATATAGCTCGTGATTACATTATCATTAGAACCGATTAACGGATTACCATCAAACTCAAGAAAGGTATGTATTTTGCAGAGCCAATGAACTGATTAGATTTTGAGGTCATGAGGTTAAAGTTCAGAGGTCATGGGGCTCATTACGTATGCTAAATAAGCTTGTGATCGTGTTATCTCAAGATTGGATTGATGGATTCGCGCCAAACCTGGGTCATTAATGTATTTTGCAGAGCCAATGAACTGATTAGATTTTTTGGGTCACGAGATCAAAGGTCAAAGGTCACATGGTTCATTATGTATGCTAAAATAGCTTGTGATCGTGTTATCTCAAGATTGGATTGATGGATTCACGCCAAACCTGGGTCATGTATGTATCTTGCAGAGCCAATGAACTGATTAGATTTGGGGTCACAAGGTCAAAGGTAACATGGCTCATTATGTATGCAAAAATAGCTCGTGATTACATTATCTTTATAACCGATTGACGGATTACCATCAAACTCAAGAATTGTATGTATCTTGCAGGGCCAATAAACTGATTAGATTTTGGGGTCATGAGGTTAAAGTTCAAAGGTCATGGGGCTCATTACGTATGCAAAAATAGCTTGTGAACATATCAATAGAACCGACGGACGGATTACTATCAAACTCAAGTCGTGTATGTATCTTGCAGAACCAACGAAATGATTAGATTTGAGGGTCATGAGGTAAAAGATCAAATGGTCATACCTTATATATGCAAAATAGCCTGTAATCACGATATTCTGAGAACCTGTAAATGGATTACAATCAAACTTGAATTTGAAAAATTGCTTATGTTTTGGTTTGTAAACTCGCTCACTGGCGGAGGCATTATTTTTTACTTCGCGCAGTCGAAGATCCATCTAGTTATTACCATTTTCTACATTTCTTCATTCACCCTCACTCTCTGTCTCTGTCTCTGTCTTTTCTTTCTCTCTTGATTTCTATGTTATATGAATTCTCAATTCCCCTTTCTCTCTTCAAATTTCTTTCGTCGTCTCTCCATGCTTCTCTCTTTCGATTTCATGTTCACGTGGATACAATATCCTACAACGTGAAGCATCTTCTTGTTCTAGGCAACCGCTCAGGTGTCAAAAGCTAGGAATTGAATATCATGTGATGATTTTGTCCAGTAAACTTGTCAAATTTGGGTAAATATGAATTCAAATCCATTTCTACCCTCAGATTGTATAATCTGGTGTATATATCATATTTCTTTTTCAGAATCAACTACAACACAAGATACCACAACGATGTCTACGACGGAATCCACCACCTCACACCCTACAACAACTACTCGTAAGAAAACTTCAGTAAATGATTTGTTCCCTGCAACCGCTGAGGCGCTTAAAACCGCTGAGGCGTTTAAATATAATCTGATGATTTGTCCTGTAACATTCTCATTAAATTGCGAGAGTTCTCTATTTTGCCGTTTCTTATTCAATTTTCCAAACCGGCTTAGTGGACTAATTAAAAAGAAGAAGAATGATTCTCATATGAGGTATGAGTTGATAATCGTTGGTAGCTTGGTTATTATCAACACAAATCCCAAACATAGTTTCATAATATATATGCTAAGTATCCAAATTGCACAATCAACATTTAATTATCATGGTATTCATATTATCTTTACAGACTTAAAATTTACTAAGCAAAATATGTATATATATATATATATTTACCTCTGGTAAATATTTTCTTTTGCTAAAGAACTTGATCAGCTACCCACCATTATTCTCTCGTTTTCATTTCTCACAATTACTTATTGCTTCATCTTCTTTTAGTAGAGCCATTTATTGCCCACTATGTCAACGTAACGCTGTACTACTTGCTTTCTAGTCATATCCTCAAAGTACTTTGGGCCCGAAATTTTCACGCTTAAAGGTACAATGTCCCATTTCCAGGCCCAAAAAATGAAAAGGTTAAATTCCAACGGCATTTAAAAGACGATACTAATTTAGAACTCTCCTCAAAATGAAAGGGCTTGAAAATGGCTTGTATTGGGAAAAGAACGACCATTAGTTGTCGAATCGACTTAAGTGATTGCAATCACCTAAGTAATAGTCTGATTTTCAGACCCTTTTACAGAATGGTCGGACGTTTTATGCTGCACAAAAGATTCAATCAGTTTAGTGTTGTCCATTACAAATACAAGTAGTGGGTTATTGATGTAGACAAATGCTCATGTACCTGTTACAGCTCATAATATGTATGTTATTACCAAAGAAAAAAAATGTCAATCAGTCACTCAATAGTGTCTGACAGTGAAGTCTAGAAGGTTAACGGGTATCCTTGCATAATTTGAATTCTAGGACACTGCTAATGTTTACATTTCACAGATAGGACATACATGACATATTCATAATTCCTGCCAAGTTATACAGAATTTCATGTTGGCTGCGAACGGGGCATATAGTATCTTTAAGGAATAAATGTAATAGGTCTCAAACTAGATTATATTCCTTGGAGCGAATAGTAACTTTGTATCACATTGTAATATTCGCTATATACAAGAACAGCATATCATTATTATCTCTATGTACATGCTTCAAGTATATTATAGACAAGCTTCTATAAACGATTTTGTGGCGATAAATTAGTTGTTTACAATTTGAATTACACTTTATTTAAAATTTCTTTTTTTTTCTTGCTTGAGGTTTATCAAATCTGGTTGTAATGAAAAGAAGCGTATATTGCCCCAATATCGAATAATCCTGTGTTTATATCATCTTTCATTATCCAGAAACAACTACTACACAAGACACCACATCGATGTCTACGACGGACTCAACTACCTCACGTCCTACCACAACTACTCGTAAGAAAACTACAATAATAATGATAATAATAATATATTATTTGTATATTGCGCTTAATACAAATGTCTCTAAGCGCTTTACAAATATACTATTACCCCGGTCATTGGATTCAGTGCTTGCCCGCACACAATATGTGCACAATCTCCACTCCCTGGGGAGCATTCCAGCCAGGCGTTACATGACGCTCAAAAACTGTTTGACCAACAATGACGGTCGCATCCTACCGGGTATCCATTTAACACCTGTGTGGAGAGTAGCAAGTGCAGGTTAATATCTTGCCAAAGGATATTAGTGCCGTGTCGGGATTCGAACCCTCGACCTTTGCATCTCCAAGTCAGCGCCTTAAACCACTCGACCACGACACTCCCACTTGACCACGACGCCCCTCTCTCTCTCACTCTCTCTCTCTCTCTCTCTCTCTCTCTCTCAATCTATCTTTCACTCAGTACAAACTTTTTTTTGATATATTTCTTTTTTCCTTACATTCGTTTTTTCTTCTTCCAGCGCTTTCTTTGAAAGAGGCTATCATCTTTTGTTATTTCAAACTGTTTGTAGTTGCTGCTGTTGCTGTTTTGTTTTAATTGTTTTCTTTGTTTTCAGAATATTTCATCACGTTATCCATGAAATGGATAGGCTTTGTTTCTTTAACAAAAGTGAAAGCATGTAAATCTTTTCGACATGTTCCCCACGAATCCAACGATAGGTACAACTCTCCTGTTTTAGTTTTTTTTGTAATGGCATGTTTCTATACTATATACTTTCGGATTACACGTACGCGAAAATCAGTCCAAAGTTTACTGGCATAAACCTAATACAAAAAGCAAATAGATAATAGAATATTCTTTACCCTATTTTTATTTTGTACAAGAATTGTTGTCAAATCACAATTTTAAAGTAGGTATTTCTATACGGCCATCTTTAACAAAATTGTACAAGGAAATAAATATTTCGTCGTCAATTTCGCTAGTCAAATTGTTCGATAATCATAACACTTTGTAGGTAAGTCATAGTCCTAAAACTTAGCCCTATTTAACGAAAACCATGCATAGAAGGAGAAAAGTCACCTTCTGTGGATATATATATATATATATATATCCACATTCTGGAATTACTCACCTCAAAACCTGCATAATACACATTCACAAATTTTACGAACCTCAAAAATCAGTCCATTGTAGTACGTGTAGCATAGATAATAATTCGATCCCTCTGTGACACAGACTAGTTTTATAATCGTGAAGTGGCATATACTGCCTTTGATTTGTTAAGGTATTGTATATCAGCATTAACATTGATTTGATGTGACTTAAGGGTGTACCTTTAATTGATTATCTCTTTACCAGCTCTCAAGAAGGAAGAACGACAGATATTCATTTGTACATTGGCATTGTTATTTACAATTGAAGGAGCACATAGTTACAATTTATATTCAGAGCATTATTCATTGAAATGTTGGTTATTGCCCATAAATACATTATGAATAGTCATATGATTAATCAAATTTAAATTCTCAGTATAGTAGTGACGTCAGTCTAAAGTGCGATTGTTTACGATTTGAAGCCGGTTAGGCCTTTATTCTGACGAGAGGGCTCAAATGCACTTCATGTCCGATTGTTAGTATTCTTATCATCATTTGAACCTAAATCAGAAACATGATGTCTGTTTTAGATTTCCATATTTAATACAGTATAAATGTTTTTTTTTCTTCACAATCGTAACGCTAATAAAGACAGTGTGCGGTGGCCTTTACTCGTTTTAATTTTAATTTTAAAGATTTTAAAGTAAGACTAAGAATAAGACTAATAGGCAAAAAATAAACATTAAAAAGTCTAAAAGATAACATTGAAGGAAAACAAAAATCGTGTTGATGTATATAGGCAGAAAACCTCTTCTAACATAGAACTAAGACCTTGAGGGAGAACTGAGCCAGTATGTTCCTGGTTCTGTATAGAGCAATCTTAACGTATATTCTTTGAATAATTTCTTTGCTTATTTCTTTATCTTCATATGTCTTGATATACGGTTCTATTTGGTTCATCTATTGAAAGAGAAACATCAAAACGTTATGGAATAAAATTACCTTCCTTTCGCCCATTTATTTTAGCATCGACTGCAAAGATCTTTGTGACAGATAAAGGCACCGAGTACAAGATTTTTGTTGCAGATCTACAAGCTGACCTAGACTTCACTTCCATTCCATCCACTAAACAACCCCGTTTTATTACCTATGACTCCGTGGAGAAGAAGATCTACTGGACTGACTTTGATGAACAACGAGTTTATCGTTCTGATGCGGATGGTGGAAACAGGGAGGAGGTCACTTCTGAAAACGATAAAGGTACGGCGTAGAAAAAATCCCTTAGTAAAGCTTTGAAATACACTCAGACGTAACGATAAACTGGCTCCCTATCCAATGATTATATAAAAATACAGAATCTTATATATACGAATAAAACTGTTCAAAGAATCTGACACAATATGACACCGAAATAAAGCTGATTCCAAAACATATTTTCTTTATGAGATGGATATCAACCAACATTGAATGTATACAGATTTGTGTACTATGCAATCTTTGTTTGTTTGTGTGTTAGTTTATTGATTGCTATTACTTTGTGTATTTATTTGGAATCTTTACCCCCCAAAGAATATTTTTGTTCAATCGTTAATTAGGACCCCCCCCCCCCCATTTCAAGATGTTTCGAATTCCTGATTTCCTTTTAATCTCAGGGATCCGAGGAATTGCGATAGCTGAATCATCACGCATTCTGTACATCGCCAACAAAGAGTCAAAGGAAATAACAACTGTGGATATTGGACAAGGAAGCGCATTTCCAGGGAGTGAGACAATCTTTGTAACCACGTATAACAATTACCCTAGGAATTTGGAGGTGGATGAGGAACAGGGGTAAGTAACTTAATTGATTACATCATCATACTGTTGGTTCAGAAGGAGGGGTGTGTGTTGTTAATTGACCCACCCAGACCGTACCACGTAGTACCCCTCATAATTATACTACAGTCAATTGAAAGCCTCCTGAAGTTTTGTATTCAGTGTTTATGTGACTATGTGTTTATCAAATACATGATAATAACGATGATGATGATGATGATAATCATCATCATAATAATGATGATAATAATAATAATAATGATAATAATAATAATAATAATAATAATAACAGTACTAATAATAATCCTAACAATACAAATGAACTGCAGCAAGTACAGTAAAGTGCGAGGCTTGCCCTTTTAATAAACGATTTTCAATACTGAGGCCTTTGTGCGCCACCGCAATACTTGACTTGTTACTTTTCACTTTTCACACCAGGTTTATACTCAAATGATAATGCACGATATGTTTCACTTTAGCAATGGTTACCCGTACATTGATGAAAGGATGACGTTATGACAACTTTTGATTTTCCCGATATCGATATGTATTGACAGGACACTCTTTATTTTTTTCTTCAGATTCTTGTACTGGTCAATGACCAAAGGTATCCAGCGCAAATCTCTCAATGGATCTGGAAGCACGGAGAATGTATACTATAACTTGGGTCTATCCAAAATCACCGGATTAAGCATTGATCTCAGCCGTACGTATTTCATATTTAGAAGGGTTCAGTAAAATGACATGTCATTTCAGATAGATGAATCAGAATTCAACAAGAGTTTATCTATACATGGTTCCACTCAGGTGTTAATGGGTACCCGGTAAGTCATTGTGGTTGGATTAGCATGTAGGCGACTAACTTTAACGCCCCCATTGAGTGGAGAATATGCACTGTATTCTGCAGAATGGTGATAGAATTCAATAACTGGGGTAATTATAATACTGTTAAGTGCTTCATAAGAAACAGGTATTTGCATTATTATTTATTTTGTATACGCTAAATTATCATGAACTTTTTCAAAATATCATTTAGGTAACAAACTTTATAACGTTTCTCAAATATTAAGGCATTTCAGAACCTTGACAAAGAGATGAATTTGATGGGAGAATGAAAATGATAAATGGGGAAACCAAGAGTTGTTTTAATGGGGGTATATAGCCATCAACTCTTTATAATTCTGAACACAATGCATCGGTATGGTTTAATAAAAAGGATAAACACAAGATATATATTAATGCAATAATCATGTTAGTGCCAAGCGCTGAAAAATATAAAAGTTGTTGTGTGTTCTCGTATAGCACTAGTATGTCACACTTGACGACCCTGGTGCACTTCTGTTATTACCCTTAGTTTGACATCAGCCGTGTCGTGTACGTAATTCTTATTTAGAAGGGCCATTGACATCATCCGTGTACGTGGACAGACGAATCGATTTTTCATGAAGGTCTTTGGAATGCAAAATCATGGATTTATCAAGAAAAGACAATTATTTTGCATTCGTATTACAATATCACGATATTCCCTTCATTCCATAATGGAAATATGACTTCGGTGATGTGATAAAATCCCTCATAATTATATTCCCTTCATTTAAAAGCATTACATCAACGTTTTGAATAGTCGCGGGGAGACAGTGTTAGCATTGGCAAATTCAACTATTCAAATATTTAGAAATATGTATGATTCCATTTCCACGTCCTTCTTGTAGTATTAATATAACTGTATAGTTTTTATAATAATATACCATGGGCTAGCAAAAAAAGGAGAAAATTATAGAAATGAATCGAACTTAACTGAAAGGTATTACTTATTCAACCTGACCAAATGTAATACGTCACGTATACCACGTAGTATCTTCAAGTTCTATGTAATTTTGTCTTGTCTTTCCCTCTCAGAATTTGATTTTTAATTGATATCAATTGTTTTTTTGTTTTTTTTTGTTATTACATTTTTATTAAATTAAGGATTAAATTATTTAAGAAGATATTTGTTCTTGTTTTCTTGTAAGATTTGCACGTTTCTTTGTTTTGGCAGGAAATCCACGACGCATATTTTTCTGTGACTATGATAAGAAACGAACTTTCTACACGGACGTAGGCAGTCAAGATGCTCGCGAGCTCACAGACTACATGAATGACCCTGACATCGATGGCGATGAAGAGCGAACAAAACTGCGAGATATCAAGTACTTCAATGGCACCCTCTACTGGACGAAGGAAGGCAGTCCCAAAGGCATCGCTGTAATGACTAAATACGATCAAAGCAGCCGATCATTCAACATCAAAGAAACCAATGAGATTAGCACACCCTCTCGATTTATCATTACTAATGTAGATCCATGATCGATATTTGATAAAAAAGAGCCCGGAGGTCTATTGTTTATTTGATTCAGCGCAGTCAACATTGTCATGTCAGATATGACATGGGAAACCACCGAAAAAACGCCCGTTTTTTGTTTTTATGGGGGGGGGGGATTAATTTTGTTGGGGGTGAGTTTCTTTAATGTAAATGAATGACAACAAAGGTACTATGCGTATTCACTGAACTCAGATACTGTTGTCAGATACAGAAATATGAAGCGCGTAACACTTCATCATTACGTCATCGTCAAAATAAAAACACCGCCGAATTTTTTCCACGTAATATCTGAACGAGGGATTTTCGCTTAAATTGTATTACCAACATTTTCTCTGATGTCTAAGCTTTAAGTTGATACCAAATTTGGCTGCCCGATCTTGCCGTTGTTATGTTAGAGCCGATTTCCCTTGCCACATTGCCCCGAAAAAATGTGGGTTTTTTTTTGGTCCGCGGCTGAATCATGAAGGATTCGTGGTCATAAATCACGGCGCGAGGGGGCGCGTGACACTTGTTCTGACACCGCGGACCAAAATAAACACATTTTTTCGGGGCAATGTTGCAAGGAAAACGGCTCTAACATAATAACGGGCAGAATCGGGCAGCCAAATCTGGTATCAACTTAAAGCTTAGACATCAGAGAAAATGTTGGTAATAAAATTTAAGCGAAAATCCCTGGAAGTCTAAACATTTCCTCTGGATTTATAACAAATAAATCCCCAAACATGAGTTTTGGCGCACGTTGGTTCCTCCCTCGCCCACTGTGCGCTGTAGCTACAAGTATGTCAAAGTTTACCCATCTTAAAGGGAGAATGCTTGAAAATCTCATATCGAATTGAATATTGCAGTATGTATTTTCTAGAATGTAGGCTTGTGCTGAAGTTATCGGGGTTGTTTTAGAGGATCAGTTAATAGTTCTTTCTTGTTCATGCTATGTCTTGCTAAGGTTTTGCTTTTAATTGATATGCTCCTTTTATACTTATTCTGTTTTGCCTTTCAAAACGAAATTGATGGAACCGTGTATTCCAGAGATATGAACCGTAATTTTTCAGACAAGGCTAGTAACAAGTCTGTTTGCATGGTATAAACTCCTTGAAGTGATAGGTTATTATCATGATTGCTCGAATACTAGCTATCAAACTCTCATTAATGTCAAACATTCCATACTCATAACTAAGATTTTTATATCTTGGCCAAAATAAAACGCCATGAAACATTATTATAGTCAAATGTCATTGTGTACGGAATCTGAATGCAATCTCGCAAGATTTTGAGAATGCAGAAGTGTAACTTGAATTTTCGAATTATTTACCTAGGTAAACTGATTGGAGATACTTGTATAAAAAAAAAAAATAATTATCGATTGTTTGTTAATCATATACAATACTTGTACATATTGATAACTTATTTTCTTCAAATTTGTTGTTCATAGGTGTTACTGACGATGACGTAGATCTCATCTTCTGATATAGTGTACTGTGTGAACTTAACCTTGATCAGTTTATTTAATGTTTTGAGTGGGATTCGTTTGTATGTATATATATATATATATATATATATATATATATATATATATATATATATGTATCCTGTAGAGTGCAATATGTATATGTATTTCAAATATTTATTTAATTATAATGAATGGTTTTCTGATAGTACAGATAATAGTATATGTTGTATTGCTTTCGTAGGGATTATACAGGACTTTGTGTGCTTAGCATTGGTCAAGACTACATATTATTTTCATTTAGAAATATGACTTTTTAAACCGAAATATTAGCATTTCGTAGCAAAACGTTTAAGATTGCTTTCAATCCTACTTTGCTGTTGATTGCTGTGAAACTAAGTTAAACCGTATGTGTTAAACCTAAAAAGAGAGAATCAATTGTAATAAGTATATGCATTATGTTTTGAAACCAATAATGCTGTGCGGTTGGGAAAAGGATAGCAAAGACGAACGATTTCCAAACAGTAGTTTGTTCGTTATGTTTGTGGGTTCATGGCTGTATAATATATTCGATGAACTTCTAATGTCTTTCTGTGAAGAAATAATGGAAATTTAAAAACCGAAAATACACACGAAAGAGGAAGTTTGGTTAATGCTCATCAATGTTCTCTGACTATCGACATTATGTCCGGGAGATTTATCCTATCACATATTTAGGCAAACAGTGCAAATCGAAATATTGTAAAACCGTCAAAGTATTTGGTTTTCATCCTTCCCCTTAATCGCCTATCGTACACAAATAATATGATTCAATTTTTATGTAGGCAAAGTGATGTTGATCAATTATTCAAAAACAATTTCTACCATTCGAGGACATTGATAACTTATTTCCTTCAAACTTGTTGTTCATAGGTGTTACTGACGATGACGGAGATCTAAGCTTCTGAAATAGTTTACTGTGTGAACATAAATATACCTTCATCAGTTTGTTGAATGTTTTGAGTGGGATTCGTTGATATATATATATATATATATAATTTTATATACGTATCCTGTAGAGTGCCAAAATGTAATGTGTAACTGTATTTGAAATATTTATTAATTAAATTAATAATCATAATGAACAGAAACGCATTCATAGTCTTTTGACAGTACAGATGAAAGGATATATTATAGTGCTTTCGTAAGGATGAAATAGGCCTTGATATGCATCGGTCAAGACTACATTACATTTACAAGTATGATTTTGGGAATTTAAATATTAGCATTTTGTTGCAAAACTTTCAAGAAAGCTGTCATTTCTTTGTTGTTGGTTGCTGTGAAATTAAATTATACTGTATGTGTTACACCTAAAAAAGAGAATCCATTGTAATGACTGTGCATTATGTATTGAAACCAAATAATGATATGCGGTTTGAAGAAGGCTAGCAAAGAGTAACGATTTCCAAACAGCAGTTTCTGTACATTTATGGGTTCATGGCTGCATGAAATATTCGATTAACTTCTAATGTCTTTCTGTGAAGAACATTGGAAATATAAATACCGAAAATACACTCTAAATAAATACAACCTATCGATAGAGGACGTTTGATTAATGCTCATCAATATACTCTGACTATCGACATTATGTCCGTCCGGGAGACTGTTTCTATCACATAGTTAGGCAAACAGTTCAAATCTAAATATTGTATAACCGTCAAAGTATTGGGGTTTTAATCCTTTCCACTTAATCCACTATCGCACACAAATAATATGATTCAGTTTTTACTAATATCTCCCCCCCCCCCAAGAATAAAAAGGAAATAAAATACCCCAAAAAATGAATATTCCACTGAACTGCAAACCGCCCAAATGAAATCACTATTTATCAGCATTGGTAAAAAATAGAAACGAGATGAGAGAGAATGAACTCCATGGCGACCAGAAGTGCAATGAATCGTGCATGACATACACATATCATCATTATCCATGCAATGAGCCATGTCATGAACACCGCTATTAGTATAATTGTTGAAAACCGAATTTAACTCTACTATGTTTAGGATAAGTAGGTGATCATAATCTGATGTGTGCAGTGTTGAGAAAGCGCAAGCGAATAATAACGTAGGCAAAGTGATGTGTATCAATTATTCACAAACAATTTCCGCCATTCAAGGCCAATGTGCAATGCTAAATTGCAACAACAACAAACATTTTAAACAGTAGAAAGAAAATCGCCTCCATAGTTGACGATGCCACTTTATCATTAAAAAAAATCAACATGACAATAATGAAGCTCAATTCAAGTGCAAGCTAATACTTACACCAAATATCACAGTTTTTAATTTTTAGAGTATACATGCAATTGACCTGAAAAAAAGAAAGAAAGAAGAAAATGGCCTCCAATAAGAGGAAGTCCACGAGAAGAAGTAGAAGAGTAGAGTTTAAATGAAATAATACAAGATAATGAATGATATATGTAATCCTAGATGATAAATAAGCAACTTTTAAAATCAAAAGTGGTTGCCATAACCTTGAAATTTCCCTCAAACCCATGGATAAGAAGTTATTAAATGTTTGTCACCGAAACAGCAGCCATTTGAATGTACATGGTCAAGGTAAGCACTTTTACTTTTGAAAGTTGTATAGTTGAAATCGCCATGTCAGAAAACATATTATAAGACCCTAAAATCATAAGAATCGGACAATGTTAACTGTGTTGGTAAATTCGACCACCAGTCTAAAGTGCATTGACCTTTTTGACAATAGCGCCCTCATTCAAGGTCGGAGGTATAACAAACTATACATTTTTGGAATCCTCGTGATCAGACGAGTAATTTGATATGAAATTTGATAAGGTTATTAAACTGTGTTGGTGAATTTGACCACCAGTCAAAAGTGTGTTGACCTTTCAACGTTTTTGACCATAGCGCCCTCATTTAAGGTCGGAGGTATAGCAAACTATACATTTTTTTTATTCCTTATGACCGGACGAGTAATTTGATATGCATATCGACACGATTGGAATATATTTGAATTTCTACCCTGTATGACCTTTGTTGACCCCTCACGAAAATGCCTGGGATTTTCAAGGGGGCAGCCCAAGTCAAAATTGTTCGGTATTCATCAGTGAACACAAAAACACTTTCAAAACTTTGTTCCCAGAGATTGGTCACGGGACCTACAGGCTGCTCTCTTACTACCTGTACATTCATTGGCTGATATCATTTATGCCACTGATGTCATGCTTCTTACTGCACATGTATGAATTGTATTTTTGTTTATTGTTGCTAAGGCTCAATATATTGATCTCTTTTTATTCCTGAAATGATATTTCGGTAGGGATTATCATTACCTATTAATTGGTTTTGGGGGATGTAGCTTCTCTTCTTGGTTGTCTGCTTACCTGGTACAAGAGAGAGAATGAAATCCACCAAGCGTACCCCGACAGTTAATGATGTATCACTTATTCATTATCGATTTCAATATATTTAGCCAGGGTGGCCCACTCAGCAATAAGCTGGTCTTCCGAGGAAGCCCTGGGAAAATGGTGACAACTTCATGCATGTAAAAATATGAAAAAAGTACTCATAGAAGTGTACAATTGAATCTAATATAAAGTATAGATGAACATAGATTTAAAACAATAATACAAATGACAACAGATTTGTGTGTCATATCTGTAAACAACTCACTGCTAGAGAACAATAATCATTCAATCTTACACCAAACAGTTTGTGAATAAAAAGATATTACAAACTTAGGGGTTTACAAAATAAGATGTTTAAATTCCATATCTTGTGTTAAAATGATTGGAATTGTCAACACACTCATACATATTATGAAACGTTTGTACATAAAAGCATATTTAAAATGCGTCGCACGATCGTTGAATGGGAGCCATGTCATGTATAATCGGGGCTCGATTTGACAAATCATAAGTACATTAGTTTTAGGGTGTCTTCATCAACTTAAGGTCTGACCCTTCGTAACCAAAAATTATCAATATAGATAAAGAAAAGAAGGGGTCCTAGAATGGACGCTTTACGGCACTCCTACAGAAACGGAATGTTCATCTCAGAGTGTTTTGACTCTTTTCAGACAGCTTTAGATTTTATTTCGTTTTTTGTTTTGTTACATGAGATTCATCGGAAGCATCGTGATAAATCTTGAACGGATTCTGAAGAAAAAGTGCACGGGATTTCCGGCTATGTCTTCCTTGCCAAATTCTTAGTGTTTTCCCCTCATAATCACAGTAGTTAGCTTTGTGCCCAAACAGACTTATACGTGTGGCATCGAATCTTAGTTTCAAAACGGCAGTTTCGTTATTTGTGATTCATCTCTCTGCAGTTATAGCAGCCTTTGTATCATATGTCTAGCTCGTATACCAAAATAAAAGTTTTTTTAAATAGAACATCAGATTTCATTGGTTTGATGGAATTTCCTTACATTTCTCAAAATTCCTCTTACGTTCCATTTATGTATAACGGCAAACGTCTTTTGTTGCACAATAATATCAACTAAAATTTCCAGTTTTGCGAGAAAAATGAAAACATTGATACCATGGTTCGTTAAACAAGCGATTGTCAAAGCGGTCGGTCGGCGTGGGCACGGCGAGGATGTTCAAGCAGGTGTTCCTCGCGTTGATTGGTTACTTGAAGTGGGCGTGTCTCGCTACGCAGACCTTCCTGATCAGGGTACCTGTTAGCTGCGACATCCGCAAATTGGATATTAACCCGTGAAAGTTGGCGTTAATTTCAGAGTGTTTCAGTAGACGAGTTCATCGTTTCTTATTTCGCTGTCTAAACGGAATAAGGCAATTGGTATTGTGAACATTAAGATAATTTCGAAAAATAAATAAACAGACTATTTATAATACTGGAACTTTTATTCACGTTTTTACTTCCTTTTGAGGAGTCTGGGAATAAAGACTACATTGCAAGAAAAACTTTACAGAAACTATAATGCTGCTGGGTGAACAAGACAGTGTCGTATTTGAGGTATAAAGACAACACAGCAAGGAGGATGAGCGAAGTCTTTCGACAACCTTAACTCTAGTATTCTTGGATGCTTGCTTCACGTTTTCAATACATGTTGTCTTCTGAGAGTTTACTTTATTTGAGATGTAAAGACACATCGCAAGAACAAAATACAATCAAGCAACTGTTGTTCGACTGGATTTGATCGAATGATTGAGAATTGTTTTCCACCGGTCAAAATGGTGAGTCCTCGCTTTTATTTATTTGATTACAAACATGTGCACATATGTGTGTATATATATATACCGGCATCTTCTGGAGGTCGCAAACACGGCACCACGTTGTCGTTACTTAATTGCGATATTCCACGATTCCACATGACGAATAGAAAATACCATGCTTATAGTAATACCCGAAACAAAGGATTACATGGCGCTTCCCTCCCCTCTCCAAATGTGTTCAAGCTCCTAAAAAATGCCCCTTTTTGCTGAGGAAAAGCGCACTGTTTACTGCTTAATTTTTCTCACTTTTAATAAGTTACGCCTTTCCATTTTCACTTTTACAAGTGTCCCTTCTTATATTGCCCTTTCCCTTGATTAAAATTGCCCTTTTCAATGCTGTGATAAGTGCCCTTTTTTTTAAAAGTGTAATAAGTTCCCTTTGTCACCTTTTTTGTATAAGTGTCCGTTGACCAATATTATTCTAGCAACATTTCCCGTCGTCGCTTTATGTTGTGTCATTTTACAGAAAAGTCAGAAAAGAGGGTTTTGCTTGCCACTACCAAACAAAATAAGCACACCTTGTTTATTTGAAAGATTTTTCCATAATACAAAGGTGTTTTTTCTACTTCATTATTGTGTAGCGGTCACCGCTTCATCGGAGGGGGCGTCCAGAAAAAGGGGCCCTTTGGATGAAAAATAGTATTTTGTAAATAATTTTTCAAGAAAACCTTGAAACACAATTAGTTTGATGTCATATGAAATCAAATTAAATAATTTACATTTTGATGACAATTTTGACGGAATTGGGATTAATTAACATCGCAATTTTTGTTTCTTCAAATTTTATCAAAAAAGGGTATTTTCCATACATCAAAATCGTAGAGGTGTCTTTTAATTTCCAGGAATTTTCTCATGTACAAGGTTAATTTTTGTGCAAAGGGAGGATTGTTTGTATCTCTTTTCAGTGAAATAGTTATCGAAACCCAAAGTTATTTACTTGACTTCCACACAAACGACATTTTGGGCATGTGGGAAAATGGAAAAAAAATGGGCATGGGCAGTTGCCGCCCCCTCCCCACCCGGCCCGTTCCAGCCGCTTGTCATAATCTTGCCCATGGTCAAGACTAAGGGGTGAGGCACATACATGGATATATTATGTATATCTACCGTATCTAGACTTGCCATGATGCACACCATGTTATAACTTTAAGAGCAATTTGAAGAATACTCAGACTTAGAGAATGATGGGGAAGTTAAGAACACCGCTTTTTAATTCAGAAAATACAATTGAGCATCTACAATATATCAGAACTACATGTAGGTTAGTGAAAGAGTCCTTTCCGATATTATAAATATTCTGAGGTTCTAACCATCCAAAAAATATTAATAATGCAAAAAAGTTCTTAACTTTGAAGAAAAAAAATGATGGATAAATGCGGAATATGCATGTTATTTAATCGTAAGTTGTTTAATCGTAAGTGTGGACAAAATCTTGGAGTTATTAAGTCCAAAGAATTGCTAAAATGCTTGAATAACTTTTTGCAAGAAATACAAAAAGAAGTCATCCTGGATGTTTTTAAGAACGAGCCCCCACCCCACCACCCCAATTTGAAAGACAAATTGAGAACAAAAACTCCCAGGATGTGTTTAGAATGCTAACTAGTTCTGAATTTTGAAAGAAATTAAGGCATAAAAAATGAAGACACTGCTTAATATGGAGATGGGTGTTGGGTGTATGTTTGAGCTTTGTATCACCAGGCGCGTGGTATGATACACAAAATTGGTTTGTTCGTTGTTTTAAACAAAACATAAAAACTACATTTATAGTAAGTAGAAAATTGAATATTTATTCGCACAATCACATCCCTAGAATTCGAATTTCCTGACAAGATTAAAGAATATTCAGTAAAATAAAAAGGGAAAATTTTGCTAATGTAAGTTTTTTTAAAGATTGTTCGTCAAATGCTAGGATAAAATGTTTATCATCAAATTTTTGAATTAATATGGTGTCAATCCCTTTACCCCCCCCCCCCCGCCCCTCCCCTCTCTCTCTCTCTCTCTTTCTCTCTCTGTCTCTCTGTCTCTCTGTCTCTCTGTCTGTCTCTCTCTCTCTTTCTCTCTCTTAACCGACGCCTAAAAAAGGGGTTCTCCTATGACAACAACTGTCATGTTTGGTAGAAGAAAAAAAATACACGTATCCTAAGGAAACATCCAGGGGCAGATAGGCCGTAGGGAATTTTGGGAAATTTTCCCGACAAGTAATTTTTTATTTTTGGTCGTGTTTCAAGTTTTCCTTGAAATATTATTAATAAAATACAATTTTCGTCAAAAGAGCCGCTTTTTGGACGCCCTCTCCGATTTATAGGTGACCGCTAAAAATACAAAAATAAAAGGCCTCTGATATATTGTGTATTATGATGAAATCTTCCGAATAAACAAGGTGTGCTTAGTTTATCTGGAAGTGGCAGGCAACTAAAAAACTAACCATGATATTTGACTTTGGCCCTCAGCTTATAAGAGCCATATCTTGATTCAAGAAGAATCGGAGTAGCTTTGTGTTGTAACAGCTACTCTATATTTCTATCATCATAGTAACAGGTTCCTATTTCTATACCACTACAAAGAGACGGGGCATGGGAGCAATATGCCCATAATATTATAAGAACGAACTGTGCGCCCCTGTTGTTAAATGGAATGGTGTTCACCGCTATCGAATGCCCCTGCTCTTTATAATAGCTTACTATGGCAAGGTATTTTGTCACCCCTAGTCTACCCCCTAACAACAGATACGTCATAACCTCCCTCACGTGTGTTTCCCTAATCTAAGTATCCAAGACCAGTTTATTCCCTTGAGTTTGCGCATAGTTCGCTCGCTATAATATGCTCGCTAGCATTCGTAATTCATCATCTAATTAATTTGTGACGTTAAAGGTATTATTCATTCTTATATTTTGAGAATATTTCGAAAAAAACATATCAGGAATATTTATTCTCTTTAGTAAGATCTCATTAATCGTAATGCGACCTGACAAACCTATAAGATATACAGATCATCACACATAATGGTAAAGTATGGTACTGAAGCAGTATCATGGGTCACGCAAAGAGAGAAACGATACAATATTAAAAAGATAGTCCTCGATAACTATTAATTGTAATGTAGGGGTATAAACCCATGTCCTAAAATTATGGTGTTTGGTTTTTGAAAGCCTATAAGTCTATAAAGTCTATAACTAATTGAGGAGCGGATTCCTCTTAATGTTTAAAACAGATAAATGGCACCAAACAAGTACTATGGATCATCATCGTATTTTTAATAGGCCATTTTGTAATGTAACCAAATTTATTCCTGTGAAGCGCCTCGATACGATTTATTGTATCTCAATAGTCAGAATTCAAATTGGATACATTGGTTGTTGCTAAGTAGGACAAACATTATGGCTTGCCCTACCGTACAACATTTAATAATATGCTATTCGCGTTCTGACTATATCGTTATTCGTAACAGGTGAATGAAATGATTCGTAGCGAAGCACTGAAGTTTATATTTGGTTACTTTACGAAAATGGCCTATCAAAGATACTATGTCCCTTTTGCAGCCAACATCAAATTTTGTAGAACTTTGCAGGAATTATGAGTATGTCATGTATGTCCTATCTGTGAAATTTAAACGTCAGCAGTGTCCTAATATTCAAAATATGCAAGGAAACCCGTTTACTTGCTAGAGTTCATTGTCAGACACTATTGAGTGACTGACTGGCTTTATTTCATCGTTGGTAATAACATACATAAAATGAGCTGTAAAGGGTACATGAGCATTTGTCTACATCAATAACCCACTTCTTGTAATGGCCAAAATTAAACTGATTGAATATTTGCGCAGCATAAAACATACGACCATTGGGTACAATGGTTTGCAAAATCAGACTATTACTTATTGGCTCCTAAGTCAATTCGACAACTAATAGTCCCACTTAAAGACATTTTCAAGCCCCCTTGTGTTTAGGGAAGTTCTAAATTAGTATTGTCTTTCAAATGCCGTTGGAATTTAACCTTTTCATTTTGTTTGGCCTGCAAATAGGACATTAAGATTTATCTGCAGGGAAGTAGAGTTAATTGTCCTGAAATAGCTCATATCACATGTAGCCCTCGTATTCTTATGTACATGTACGTCAGTCTTCAGTCATGTAACTTTGCTGAATTTATCTGTATTTATTTAGTTAATATACATTTTGATCATCAAACGTCAAGCCTTTCATCATCATCTAATGTCAGGCATTTTCCATTTCTTTTCTTTTTTTGCATGTAAAGGACAAAGATCTCATACGAGGCGTGATCCTTGTTTTCCTGACATGTGTCTCCCTCGGTACGTATGATTCTGGTCAACGATCATTTATTATCAGGTGGGCTGTATCTAATACAGACCACCTTATATTTTTGTTAAAATTGCCTTTATTATTATTATCAGGTGGGCTGTATCTAATACAGACCACCTTATATTTTTGTTAAAATTGCCTTTATTTATTTATCAGGTGGGCTGTATCTAGTACAGACCACCTTATATTTTTGTTAAAATCGCCTTTATTATTTTTATCAGGTGGGCTGTATCTAATACAGACCACCTTATATTTTTGTTAAAATCGCCTTTATTTATTTATTTATTTATTTTTCTTATTTCGACCCACTTTTTGTTAGCAAGATAACTTAAAAAAAACTTAATCAAATAACTTGAAATTTGGCACACATATGTATAGGCATATGGAGAAAACACAGTAAGGTTTTCAACCTTGACCTTGACTGATGACGTCATCTAGACGCCATTTTGTGAAATTTTCTGAAAATAAACTCATGATCATATCTTCATAACCAAAAGGTATTTCTCATTCATATTTATTATGCTCAAGGTCAATATCAGTCCAGTCAATTTCAGGTCAAAAAACGCGCGCGTGCGCGTACGTCCGCGCGTCAATGCGCGCGCAAAATTTTTAAATGCTTAAAATCGTCTCAAATTTATTTTGCATACGTTTCAGGTCATTTTAAGCATTTTATAAAAAATCGCGCGTACGAGCATGCGCGCGCGTTTTCGCGCGTAACACCATTAAAAAACATAGAATCGCCATTTTTTTTTCTTTCATGATATTTCTCATATTTTTTCAAGGAATTTGATTCCATGTTTATCTCTTTATGACCATTATTAACAAGATGAGCGTAAATTCAAGATAAATGTCAGTGCGCGCGAGGTCTTTTAATACATAGCATATATGGGCAAAAACATGCCTATACAAAATCCGTTATAGCTCTTTGGAATGCACCAGGATCCTCAATTTTTTTTCATATTAAGATAGAGTATGAGTCGGAAATATGATTCCATGTCTCTTTTGGCCATTAAGTGTATCGTGACATCATCACAATGGCCTTGGAACTCAAAATACGAATTTGCATATTATGACGTCAGCATATTTATGTAAAATTGATTGTATCTCTGTAAATATTGATCAATTTTCTTCAAAATTTCGATATGTTGTAGCTAAGACAATTCTCTACAAGCGCAGTAATAACCATTTTTCATTTTGATGACGTCATCATAGTGAAAATTTTGATTAAAGGCCTCATGTCAAAAACTTCATAATTTGCGTGTTATGCCTATAGAAGGTGAATTTAGTTCACGTTATGAATCTACATGATATTGTCTTTTAAGAATTTGTAAGCAGTATGTCGCTTATTTTTGCCTTATTTTGTCTCAAATGTTTGTTGACCAGCCCACCTATACTTGTTCCAAACAAGTATTATATGTCTAGTTTATTTATTTATTTTTCTTATTTCGACCCACTTTTTTGTTAGCAAGATAACTTAAAAATGGTTGAATGAAATACCTTGAAATTTGGCACATATATGTATAGGCATATGGAGAAAACACAGTAAGGTTTTCAACCTTGACCTTGACTGATGACGTCATCTAGGCGCCATTTTGTGAAATTTTCTGAAAATAAACTCATGATCATATCTTCATAACCAAAAGGTATTTCTCATTCATATTTATTATGATCAAGGTCAATATCAGTCCAGTCAATTTCAGGTCAAAAAACGCGCGCGTGCGCGTACGTCCGCGCGTCAATGCGCGCGCAAAATTTTTTAATGCTCAAAATCGTCTCAAATTTATTTTGCATACGTTTCAGGTCATTTTAAGCATTTTATAAAAAATCGCGCGTACGAGCATGCGCGCGCGTTTTCGCGCGTAACACCATTAAAAAACATAGAATCGCCATTTTTTTTTCTTTCATGATATTTCTCATATTTTTTCAAGGAATTTGATTCCATGTTTATCTCTTTATGACCATTATTAACAAGATGAGCGTAAATTCAAGATAAATGTCAGTGCGCGCGAGGTCTTTTAATACATAGCATATATGGGTAAAAACATGCCTATACAAAATCCGTTATAGCTCTTTGGAATGCACCGGGATCCTCAATTTTTTTTCATATTAAGATAGAGTATGAGTCGGAAATATGATTCCATGTCTCATTTGGCCATTAAGTGTATCGTGACATCATCACAATGGCCTTGGAACTCAAAATACGAATTTGCATATTATGTCGTCAGCATATTTATGTAAAATTGATTGTATCTCTGTAAATATTGATCAATTTTCTTCAAAATTTCGATATGTTGTAGCTAAGACAATTCTCTACAAGCGCAGTAATAACTATTTTTCATTTTGATGACGTCATCATAATGAAAATTTTGATTAAAGGCCTCATGTCAAAAACTTCATAATTTGCGTGTTATGCCTATAGAAGGTGAATTTAGTTCACGTTATGAATCTACATGATATTGTCTTTTAAGCATTTGTAAGCAGTATGTCGCTTATTTTTGCTCTATTTTGTCTCAAATGTTAGTTGACCAGCCCACCTATACTTGTTCCAAACAAGTATTATATGTCTAGTTTATTTTTCTTATTTTGACCCACTTTTTTGTTAGCAAGATAACTTTGAAATGGTTCAATGAAATGCTTTGATATTTTGCACACATATGTATAGGCATATGGACAAGACACGGTAAGGTTTTCAACCTTGACCTTGACTGATGACGTCATCTAGGCGCCATTTTGTGAAATTTTCTGAAAATCATCTCATGATCATATCTTCATAACCAAAAAATATTTCTCATTCATATTTATCATGATCAAGGTCAATATCAGTCCGGTTAATTATAGGTCAAAAAACACGCGCGTGCGCGTACGTCCGCGCGTCAGTGCGCGTGCAAAATATTTTAATGCTCAAAATCGTATCAAATTTTTTTTGCATACGTTTCAGGTCATTTTAAGCATTTTATAAAAAATCGCGCGTACGAGCATGCGCGCGCGTTTTCGCGCGTAACACCATTACACAACATAGAATCGCCATTTTTTTTTCTTTCATGATATTTCTCATATGTTTTCAAGGAATTTGATACCATGTTTATCTCTTTATGACCATTAATAACAAGATGAGCGTCAATTCAAGATAAATGTCCGTGCGCGCGAGCTCTTTTATTACATAGCATATATGGTCAAAAACATGCCTATACAAAATCCATTATAGCTCTTTGGAATGAACCGTGACCTTCAATGTTTTTTCACATTTAGATAGAGTATGAGTCGGAAATATGATTCTATGTATCATTTGGCCATTAAGTGTATCGTGACATCATCATAATGGCCTTGGAACTCAAAATACGAATTTGCATATTATGAAGTCAGCATATTTATGTAACATTGATTGTATCTCTGTAAATATTGATCGATTTTCTTCAAAATTTCGATATGTTGTAGCTAAGATAATTCTCTACAAGTTCAATGATAATTATTTTTCATTTTGATGACGTCATCAGAGTAAATATTTTGATTAAAGGCCTCATGTCAGAAATTTCACAATTTGCGTGTTATGACTATAGAAGGTGAATTTCATTCACGTAATGAATCTACATTATATTGTTTATAAAGAATTTTTAAGCAGTTTGTCGCTTATTTTTGCTCTATTTTGTTTTAAATTTTTGTTGACCAGCCCACCTATACTTGTTCCAAACAAGTATTATATGTCTAGTTTATTTATTATTATCAGGTGGGCTGTATCTAATACAGACCACCTTATATTTTTGTTAAAATCGTCTTTATCAGGTGGGCTGTATCTAATACAGACCACCTTATATTTTTGTTAAAATCGTCTTTATCAGGTGGGCTGTATCTAATAAAGACCACCTTATATTTTTGTTAAAATCGCCTTTCTTTATTATTTATTTTTCTTAATTCTTACCACTTTTTTGTTAGCAAGATAACTTAAAAACGGCTGAATTGAATAAAATGAAATTTGACACACATATGTATAGGCATATGGACAAAGCACGGTAAGGTTTTCAACCTTGACCTTGACTGATGACGTCATCTAGGCGCCATTTTGTGAAATTTTCTGAAAATAAACTCATGATCATATCTTCATAACCAATAAGTATTTCTCATTCATATTTATTATGATCAAGGTCAATATCAGTTCAGTCAATTTCAGGTCAAAAAACAAGCGTGCGCGTACGTCCGCGCGTCAGTGCGCGCGCAAAATTTTTAAATGCTCAAAATCGTCTCAAATTTATTTTGCATACGTTTCAGGTCATTTTAAGCATTTTATAAAAAATCGCGCGTACGAGCATGCGCGCGCGTTTTCGCGCGTAACACCATTACAAAACATAGAATCGCCATTTTTTTTTCTTTCATGATATTTCTCATATTTTTTCAAGGAATTTGATACCATGTTAGTCTCTTTATGACCATTATTAACAAGATGAGCGTAAATTCAAGATAAATGTCAGTGCGCGCGAGCTCTTTTAATACATAGCATATATGGGCAAAAACATGCCTATACAAAATCCGTTATAGCTCTTTGGAATGCACCGGGATCCTCAATTTTTTTTCATATTTAAATAGAGTATGAGTCGGAAATATGATTCCATGTCTCATTTGGCCATTAAGTGTATCGTGACATCATCACAATGGCCTTGGAACTCAAAATACGAATTTGCATATTATGACGTCAGCATATTTATGTAAAATTGATTGTATCTCTGTAAATATTGATCAATTTTCTTCAAAATTTCGATATGTTGTAGCTAAGACAATTCTCTACAAGCGCAGTAATAACCATTTTTCATTTTGATGACGTCATCATAGTGAAAATTTTGATTAAAGGCCTCATGTCAAAAACTTCATAATTTGCGTGTTATGCCTATAGAAGGTGAATTTAGTTCACGTTATGAATCTACATGATATTGTTTTTTAAGAATTTGTAAGCAGTATGTCGCTTATTTTTGCTCTATTTTGTCTCAAATTTTAGTTGACCAGCCCACCTATACTTGTTCCAAACAAGTATTATATGTCTAGTCAGGTGGGCTGTATATAATACAGACCACCTTATGTTTTCGTTAAAATTGCCTTTATTTCTTTATTTTATTTCTTACCACTTTTTTGTTAACAAGATAACTTGAAAATGGTTCAATCAAATGCCTTGAAATTTTGCACACATATGTATAGGCATATGGACAAAACACGGTAAGGTTTTTAATCTTGACCTTGACTGATGACGTCATCTAGGCGCCATTTTGTGAAATTTTCTGAAAATCAACTCATGATCATATCTTCATAACCAAAAGTTTTTTCTCATTCATATTTATCATGATCAAGGTCAATATCAGTGCGGTCAATTTAAGGTCAAAAAACGCGCGCGTGCGCGTACGTCCGCGCGTCGGTACGCGCGCAAAATTTAAAAATGCTCAAAATCGTTTTAAATTTATTTTGCATACGTTTTAGGCCATTTTAAGCATTTTATAAAAATCGCGCACACGTGCATGCGCGCGCGTTTTCGCGCGTTACACCATTACTTAACTTTGAATCGCCATTTTTTTTCTTTTATGATAATTCCCATATTTTTTCAAACAATTTGATACCATGTTTATCTCTTTATGACAATTAATAACAAGATGAGAATCCATTTAACATAAATTTCCGTGCGCGCGAGCTTATGTAATACATAGCATATATGGGTAAAAACATGCTTATACAAAATCCATTATAGCTCTTTGAGATGCACCTGGACTCCCAATTTTTTTTTCATATTTTGATAGAGTATGAGTTGGAAATATGATTTCATGTCTCATTTGGCCATTAAAAATATTCTGACGTCATCATAATGGCCCTTAAACTCAAAATACAAATTTGCGTATTATGACGTCAGCATTTTTATGGAAAATTGATTGTATCTCTGTAAATATTGATCAATTTTCTTCCAAATTTCGATATGTTGTAGCTAAAACAATTCTCTACAAGCTCAGTAATCCTCATTTGTCATTTTGATGACGTCATCATAGTGAAAATTTCGATTAAAGGCCTCATCTCAGAAATTTCATAATGTTCTTTTTATGCCTAGAGAAGCTGAATTACGTTCACGTCATGAATCTACATGATATTGTTCTTTTAGCATTTTAAAGCAGTGTCTCGCTTATTTTTGCTCTATTTTGTCTCAAATTTTAGTTGGACCAGCCCACCTATACTTGTTCCAAACAAGTATTAGATGTCTAGTTTATTATTTATTTTTCTTAATTCTACCCACTTTTTTGTTAACAAGATATCTTGAAAATGGTTTAATCAAATGCTTTGATATTTGGCACACATATGTATAGGCATATGGACAAAACACAGTAAGGTTTTCAACCTTGACCTTGACTGATGACGTCATCTAGGCGCCATTTTTGTGAAATTTTCTGAAAATAAACTCATGATCATATCTTCATAACCAAAAGGTATTTCTCATTCATATTTATTATGATCAAGGTCAATATCAGTCCAGTCAATTTCAGGTCAAAAAACGCGCGCGTGCGCGTACGTCCGCGCGTCAATGCGCGCGCAAAATTTTTAAATGCTCAAAATCGTCTCAAATTTATTTTGTTTACGTTTCAGGTCATTTTAAGCATTTTATAAAAAATCGCGCGTACGAGCATGCGCGCGCGTTTTCGCGCGTAACACCATTAAAAAACATAGAATCGCCATTTTTTTTTCTTTCATGATATTTCTCATATTTTTTCAAGGAATTTGATTCCATGTTTATCTCTTTATGACCATTATTAACAAGATGAGCGTAAATTCAAGATAAATGTCAGTGCGCGCGAGGTCTTTTAATACATAGCATATATGGGCAAAAACATGCCTATACAAAATCCGTTATAGCTCTTTGGAATGCACCAGGATCCTCAATTTTTTTTCATATTAAGATAGAGTATGAGTCGGAAATATGATTCCATGTCTCATTTGGCCATTAAGTGTATCGTGACATCATCACAATGGCCTTGGAACTCAAAATACGAATTTGCATATTATGACGTCAGCATATTTATGTAAAATTGATTGTATCTCTGTAAATATTGATCAATTTTCTTCAAAATTTCGATATGTTGTAGCTAAGACAATTCTCTACAAGCGCAGTAATAACCATTTTTCATTTTGATGACGTCATCATAGTGAAAATTTTGATTAAAGGCCTCATGTCAAAAACTTCATAATTTGCGTGTTATGCCTATAGAAGGTGAATTTAGTTCACGTTATGAATCTACATGATATTGTCTTTTAAGAATTTGTAAGCAGTATGTCGCTTATTTTTGCCCTATTTTGTCTCAAATGTTAGTTGACCAGCCCACCTATACTTGTTCCAAACAAGTATTATATGTCTAGTTTATTATTTATTTTTCTTAATTCTACCCACTTTTTTGTTAACAAGATATCTTGAAAATGGTTTAATCAAATGCTTTGATATTTGGCACACATATGTATAGGCATATGGACAAAACACAGTAAGGTTTTCAACCTTGACCTTGACTGATGACGTCATCTAGGCGCCATTTTGTGAAATTTTCTGAAAATAAACTCATGATCATATCTTCATAACCAAAAGGTATTTCTCATTCATATTTATTATGATCAAGGTCAATATCAGTCCAGTCAATTTCAGGTCAAAAAACGCGCGCGTCAATGCGCGCGCAATATTTTTAAATGCTTAAAATCGTCTCAAATTTATTTTGCATACGTTTCAGGGGCGGTATTCTGAACCCTGTGTTATCTCTAATATTGTTGTATCTTTGGAGATAAGATAAAGTTGGTATTCTGAACACTGTTGTAACTTTTGTGTTATCTTTTGTTGTATCTTTTCTCTCATCTCATTGGCCGCGCCTGCGCTCATAGCTTGGTGCGCTTGTAATTGTGCTTATTAGTAATAACATGGCGCTTAATCCTCATTTGCATATGCGCACGGGAGATAATATGTCGAGATAATTGGTATTCTGAAAGTTGTTGTATCTTTTATCTTATCTTATCTTGCATGGTATTTACAACAATATTTACAACAGGTAGGGGGTTGTTGTATCTTTCGTGGTGATATAATGGCGGCAATATTTCTTGCCCAGAACCAACTTTGTGCCAATAGACGAGTTAGAAGAAGATAATGTGTTGACCGGAAACATCAAAGATGAGAACTTTCTAAGAAATTAAATGCTAGGATAGGACTATTTTAATGCTCTCATCTTAACCAATATAGTGAAAGCGTGATTTGTCTTCATGATCCACATTCAACAGCGCATAATGATGACGCGCGTAATAAGTGCTCAAATAACTAATTACGCCCAAGATTAGTATGCGCTAGGCGCATCTTCAGATATGGCATAAAGTATTCCTATTGGTTGATCTACTTATCATGCTTATATAAAATAGATTTTGATTGGTAGGGTCCATAAAAATGGGCGTGTCATCAATGGTCAAAGATAAGATAGAGGCGGTCCTTCAAGAGATAACACAGGGATAAAACAATGTTCAGAATACCAACTTACAACAATATTAGCGCTGTGTTATCTCTGGAAGATACAACAAAAGATAACACAAAACTTACAGCAATGTTCAGAATACCACCGCAGGTCATTTTAAGCATTTTATAAAAGATCGCGCGTACGAGCATGCGCGCGCGTTTTCGCGCGTAACACCATTAAAAAACATAGAATCGCCATTTTTTTTTCTTTCATGATATTTCTCATATTTTTTCAAGGAATTTGATTCCATGTTTATCTCTTTATGACCATTATTAACAAGATGAGCGTAAATTCAAGATAAATGTCAGTGCGCGCGAGGTCTTTTAATACATAGCATATATGGGCAAAAACATGCCTATACAAAATCCGTTATAGCTCTTTGGAATGCACCAGGATCCTCAATTTTTTTTCATATTAAGATAGAGTATGAGTCGGAAATATGATTCCATGTCTCATTTGGCCATTAAGTGTATCGTGACATCATCACAATGGCCTTGGAACTCAAAATACGAATTTGCATATTATGACGTCAGCATATTTATGTAAAATTGATTGTATCTCTGTAAATATTGATCAATTTTCTTCAAAATTTCGATATGTTGTAGCTAAGACAATTCTCTACAAGCGCAGTAATAACCATTTTTCATTTTGATGACGTCATCATAGTGAAAATTTTGATTAAAGGCCTCATGTCAAAAACTTCATAATTTGCGTGTTATGCCTATAGAAGGTGAATTTAGTTCACGTTATGGATCTACATGATATTGTCTTTTAAGAATTTGTAAGCAGTATGTCGCTTATTTTTGCCCTATTTCGTCTCAAATGTTAGTTGACCAGCCCACCTATACTTGTTCCAAACAAGTATTATATGTCTAGTTTATTATTTATTTTTCTTAATTCTACCCACTTTTTTGTTAACAAGATATCTTGAAAATGGTTTAATCAAATGCTTTGATATTTGGCACACATATGAATAGGCATATGGACAAAACACAGTAAGGTTTTCAACCTTGACCTTGACTGATGACGTCATCTAGGCGCCATTTTGTGAAATTTTCTGAAAATAAACTCATGATCATATCTTCATAACCAAAAGGTATTTCTCATTCATATTTATTATGATCAAGGTCAATATCAGTCCAGTCAATTTCAGGTCAAAAAACGCGCGCGTGCGCGTACGTCCGCGCGTCAATGCGCGCGCAAAATTTTTAAATGCTTAAAATCGTCTCAAATTTATTTTGCATACGTTTCAGGTCATTTTAAGCATTTTATAAAAAATCGCGCGTACGAGCATGCGCGCGCGTTTTCGCGCGTAACACCATTAAAAAACATAGAATCGCCATTTTTTTTTCTTTCATGATATTTCTCATATTTTTTCAAGGAATTTGATTCCATGTTTATCTCTTTATGACCATTATTAACAAGATGAGCGTAAATTCAAGATAAATGTCAGTGCGCGCGAGGTCTTTTAATACATAGCATATATGGGCAAAAACATGCCTATACAAAATCCGTTATAGCTCTTTGGAATGCACCAGGATCCTCAATTTTTTTTCATATTAAGATAGAGTATGAGTCGGAAATATGATTCCATGTCTCATTTGGCCATTAAGTGTATCGTGACATCATCACAATGGCCTTGGAACTCAAAATACGAATTTGCATATTATGACGTCAGCATATTTATGTAAAATTGATTGTATCTCTGTAAATATTGATCAATTTTCTTCAAAATTTCGATATGTTGTAGCTAAGACAATTCTCTACAAGCGCAGTAATAACCATTTTTCATTTTGATGACGTCATCATAGTGAAAATTTTGATTAAAGGCCTCATGTCAAAAACTTCATAATTTGCGTGTTATGCCTATAGAAGGTGAATTTAGTTCACGTTATGAATCTACATGATATTGTCTTTTAAGAATTTGTAAGCAGTATGTCGCTTATTTTTGCCCTATTTTGTCTCAAATTTTAGTTGACCAGCCCACCTATACTTGTTCCAAACAAGTATTATATGTCTAGTTATTTATTTATTTTTCTTATTTTGACCCACTTTTTTGTTAGCAAGATAACTTTGAAATGGTTCAATCAAATGCTTTGATATTTGGCACACATATGTATAAGCATATGGACAAGACACGGTAAGGTTTTCAACCTTGACCTAGACAGATGACGTCATCTAGGTGCCATTTTGTGAAATTTTCTGAAAATCATCTCGTGATCATATCTTCATAACCAAAAGATATTTCTCATTCTTATTTATCATGATCAAGGTCAATACCAGTCCGGTCAATTTCAGGTCAAAAAACGCGCGCGTGCGCGTACGTCCGCGCGTCAGTGCGCGCGCAAAAAATTTAAATACTCAAAATCGTCTCAAATTTATTTTGCATACGTTTCAGGTCATTTCAAGCATTCTATAAAAAATCGCGCACACGCGCATGCGCGCGCGTTTTCGCACATAACACCATTACACAACATAGAATCGCCATTTTTTTTTCTTTCATGATATTTCTCATATTTTTTCAAGGAATTTTATACCATGTTTATCTCTTTATGACCATTAATAACAAGATGAGCGTCAATTCAAGATAAATGTCCGTGCGCGCGAGCTCTTTTATTACATAGCATACATGGGCAAAAACATGCCTATACAAAATCCATTGTAGCTCTTTGGAATGAACCGTGACCCTCAATTTTTTTTCATATATATATAGAATATGAGTAGGAGATATGATTCCATGTCTCATTTGGCCATTAAGTGTATCGTGACATCATCATAATGGCCTTCGAACTCAAAATACGAATTTGCATATAATGACGTCAGCATATTTATGTAACATTGATTGTATCTCTGTAAATATTGATCGATTTTCTTCCAAATTTCGATATGATGTAGCTGATACAATTCTCTACAAGCTCAGTCATCACCATTTTTTATTTTGATGCTTCATCATAGTGAAAATTATAATTAAAGGGCACATATCAGAAATTTCTTACGTTGTGTGTTATGCCTATGGAAGGTGAATTACGTTTACATCATTACATCAATGACATTGTTTTTTAGCAGTATCTCGCTTATTTTTGCTCTATTTTGTCTCAAATTTTAGTTGACCAGCCCACCTATACTTGTTCCAAACAAGTATTATGTCTAGTTATAATTATTATTATTATCATTGTTATTACATTGCTAGAATGCTAGTAGTAGTAGTAGAAGTAGAAGTAGTAGTATTATTCAACATGACTACAATGAAACATTGATAATGACATAATTAATCAAAATGTGTCGTTATTAGTTATTTATTTATTTGGCGCTTTCAATACATTTAGAGTTTTAGATAAGAGTTTACATAAAAGTTTACATAAAAGGGCTATGATAACAACTAGAGAGTTGTTGTGTTTAAAACAAAAATCATAATTGAAACTTAACTTCAGAATCTGATTTATCACGAATCTTCATTATTTGGTGGGAGAAATGCCATGCTAGTCTAGTACATCTTCGTTAAAGGATTTTAAGTTGGGACAACTTACTATTTATTTGAACTACTTTATGCCACGTATACAAGGTTTTTAAAACGCGTGTAATGGTAGTTTATTAATAATTTACATACTCTTATTTCACTTTAAGCCATTGCCTACGGCAACTTAGTAGTTCCTGTATTTAGTCTATGGGAATAAGAGAAATCACTACTCAACAGGTTAAATGATCAAATACCGTTAACAAGTTACCTAAAAACATTTTCATGAAAGTTTAGAGCAATCACAGTTACCGTTTGTCATGGGATCATCCATTTCAGGTATTGCAGCTTATATCCCATGAATATAATTTCAAAGGGACAGATCTTGGATGTGTTTTTTAATCATCATTTCAGGTAGAAGAAAAAACAGCAGGTCTGTATGCTGTAGTCAGTGGAGTAGAAACTGGGGGCAGAGCAAGCCGCTCTTGCCCCTTGTTTCCCAATCGAGTGATGAGATAAAGTAAAACGAGAAAGTGAAAAGGGCAAGAAAATAAATAAAAGCCAACTAAAAAGAAATGTGAAAAGTCGAGAACAGAAGACGCTAAGAGAGCCCCCCCCCCTCCCGCACCCCATACTAATTTGTAAATTTTGTCAATTCGCATTTCATTTTCCGATTTATACCTGTGCCCCCCCCCCCCCCCCCCCCCAATAGTTCAAGGGTTTCCTCAATGGATGGACCCACGCTCCGCTAAATTCTCTCCTGGTTTATATCTCGTTTAAAGCTTCTCTCGTTTCTTCGAATGAGAAGACGGGCACTCGTTGTTCGGACGGATTAGGGCTGAACTACACCTTACCAATGTTCAGCGAATGTAAGACGAAACTGCATTCTAATGGCAGCATGGTACTGACCTTTCCAAAGCTCATCCCATACTCATCTGCGGAAGCTGCTTGTCCAAGAAGGAAGAGTAAACTGGGGATCCCACCCGGACACAGAGTTTGCAGATTTCCTGGTAAGTCGTTCTTAGCGAGTTGAATGATGATGCCTGCTCTAAACGTGATAAAACATATAACATGTTCTACTGTTCGATTCTTATGAATATGTGATCATGTAAATCTTTGCCAAAAGTGTCAGAAGATTCGATATCTATGTTCGCGAGACTATTATTAAGACATTGGCAACAAGGATTGACAGTCATATTGACAATGCATTTCCGGTGTGTACATTGTGTGTATATGTGTTTGTAATGCCCAAAATAATATTTTATTTTGACAAAGTTTGATGCATGGGGAAGACAAGATGAAATCGCCCCAACGGACAGTTTTTTTTTTTTTAGGGGAGGGGGTTTTGGGTGCCCGACGGTTTACGGATAGGTTTATAGCAGCCAAAACCTATGC